>NC_134105.1:27009545-27312575 GCF_040939455.1 Microcebus murinus | reverse complement strand
CTTCTTAGGGTCAGAGTGAACAGACTTACTCCATGGTGAAGACAGGGGCGCCCATGGTTACTGTCACCAACCTGAAGCCGGCTACCCGCTACGTCTTTCAGATCCGGGCAGCTTCCCCGGGACCCTCCTGGGAGGCCCAGAGCTTCAACCCCAGCATTGAAGTGCAGACCCTGGGGGAGGGTAAGTCGTGCGTGGGTCCTGGGCAGAGGGAACCTGGCACGGGAGTGAGGCAGGGAGACAAGCAGAGGGGGAGAATTGTCTGTGCAATTAAGGGAGGCTGCAGAACAGTTTAATTACAGCCCAATTAATTAATGAATCTGGAATCCACATGCCTGTTCCCTGACATGAATTAGATTGAGTACCCACCCTGGAGGAGCTCACGGGAGAGGAGTTCAGCTGGAGAGAGACCCAGTTGGGATAGAAACCCAAACATGGGAGGACCTTTTTCGTTTCCCCTCTGGGCCTTAGAGTGTCATGCAGACTGCACTGAAGGGTGAGGGACATGAAGGGGCTACACTGCTGCAATAAACAAAACAACATGAGCACTGTACACTTTGGGTGAATCGCATGGTATGTGAATTATATCTCAATAAAGCTGTTACCAAAACAAAGCAAAACAAAAGCTGAACATTGAGGCCAGGTGAAGTGGCTCACGCCTGTAATCCTAGCACTCTGGGAGGTCAAGGCAGGAGGATCACTTGAGGTCAGGAGTTTGAGACCAGCCTGAGCAAGAGCAAGACCCTGTCTCTAGTAAAAATAGAAAAATTAGCCGAGCGTGGTAGTGTGCACCTGTGGTCCCAGCTACTCAGGAGGCTGAGCCAGGAGGATTTGCTTGAGCCCAGGAGTTTGAGGTTGCTGTGGGCTATGAAACCACTGAACTCTAACCAGGGCAACAGAGCGAGATCTTGTCTCAAAAAAACAAAATAAAACAAAACAACACCAAAAAAAAAGCACTGAATATTAAATATCCTGATCTTAAAATATCTCCAGCTCCTCAGTGGAATTGTGCTTCCCTCCCTGGGATCCCCCCTGCCCCGCCCCTGGCACAAGTCCCCTTTCTTCACATGCAGAGCAGTTCAGCTCTCCTGTTGTCCTGCCTGCTGCCAGGCCAGCCCTCAGGATCTCACCTCTCTCTACCCTGAGCAGCTCACGAAAGGATTTTCCTGAACAAAGGCAGTTCCCCCTAAGAGGCATTCTGGCACCAGCTGTCAAGATAACAATTCTTTCCAGCCTGCTGCGGGACTCTAATCCAAGCTAGGAAGGGCTCTGAGCCCAAAGGAAGCTGGGAAAGTGTTAAGAGTGTTTGATTCCGGGAAGGAGGACCAGACCTCTTCCTTGAATGCGTGTCTGTGTCAGACTTCGGCCAGGTGCTGGGAAGAGGAGATTAGAGCTATGTCTTCGAGGCTGGGGAACATGTGGCTCCGAGGAGATGGGCAGGGAGGGCATTTTGGGTAGAGGGGGCCATCAGAACAAAGGCTCACGGGGTAGGCTGGGGTGAGTGTGGCAGGGGCAGGGACAGGGGCAGGGGGCCGGGGACTGACAGCTGAGGAGGGCTGACACTTTCCTTCATTTGGTGCCTCTCAGTGAGCAGAGACTGCTCAGGTCCCCAGCCCCTGGCGGTGGCCCTGGCCACGGGGGAATGGTTTTCCCAATCTGCAAAGCACAGTTTCCAGTGAGCTGTGACCCCAAATCAGGATCTTGACGAAGAGTCGTGCTTCACCACTGTGTTAGTTATCTACTGCTGTGTGACGGATGACCCCAGATCCTAGCAGGCAAAGACAGCAAGCATTTCTTATCTCCTGGTTTCTGTGGGTCAGGAAGGTGGGTGCAGCTTAGCGAGGTGTCACTGGCTAAGCTCAGGGACTCTCCCAAGGCTGCAGCCAAAGTGTCCTCTGAGGCTGTGGTCATCTCAGGGCTTAACTGGGGGACAGACCCCTCCCTGTCCCGGTCTTGCCGGCTGTTGCTGGAGGCGTGCTGTTCTTTACCCCTGCTCAGCAGGGCAGCAAGTTTCTTTCCGCACCTGTGAGGGCATGAGAGCGCTAGAGGGCAAGCAAGACACGAGCTACAGTCTCTTATAACCCAATCTCAGAAATGACATCCTATCACTTTTGCCATGTTCTATGCATCAGAAGTGAGTTACTGGGTCCAGCCCCCACTCAAGGGGTATGGACACGGGGTGGGGTAGGGATCCACGAGGGCTGTTTCAGAGGCGCCCACCCACAGGTGTCTTCATCTCATTGTCCATTTCTGTGACCACACGGCCGCCCCATGTCAAGCAGTTCTTGGCAACTCCACTCCCCTTTTGCCCGGGCCAGACTCTGGACTCTGGAATGCCCTCTTTTGGCCCTCGCCTTTTTGGCCTTTAACTCTCTCTTCTGTCCCTCCTTGCTTGCTTTGTGACATCCTAAAGACAGCTATCTGGATCCTCAGTGCCCCTGGCCCTTAGCCCTTCCTGGCCCCTCGTCCATCTCTCCTGGCCTCTGTAGATTATCTCATGACAAATACTCACCAGCCTTGCTAGCCCTCGTTCCCTGGATGTCTTCCTGTACCCACCACCCTGGTAGTCCCCAGACGTGGGCCGTCCTCCTCCTCCTGTCTTGTGCTGAGGCTGCCTGCAGAAATGTACTTTTCCAATCTCAGTTCAGTGTTCAGGCCCACTCAGTACTTTCCCCAGTTTTTTTTTTTTTTTTTTAAGGGGTAGGTTCTCTTTATGTTGCCCAGGCTGGTCTCGAACTCCTGGGCTCAATCTTTCCTCCTGCCTCAGCCTCCTGAGTAGCTGGGACTATAAGTGTGCACCACTATTTCCAGCTTCCATTCTTTTTTTGTTTTTTTGTTTTCGAGGCAGTGTCTCGCTCTGTCACCAAGGTTGGAGTGCAGTGGTGTCATTGTAGCTCACTGTAACCTCAAACTCCTAGGCTCAAGCGAGATCTTCCTGCCTCAGCCCCATGAGTAGCTGGGACTACAGGTGTGTGCCACCATGCCCGGCTAATTTTTCTATTTTGTGTGTGTGTGTGTGTGTGGAGACAGGGATTTCATTCTTGCTCAGGCTGGTTTCAAATTCCTGACCTTGAGCGATCCACCTGCCTCAGCCTCCCAGGGTGCTAGGATTACAGGCGTGAGCCACCGCGCCCGGCCCCAGCTCCCATTCTCGATAGTCACTCCAACCCTTCACCTCTCTCCAGCACCTGCCCTCCATTCTCACCCCCTACTCAGCAGGTACCCTCCTTCCTTTTCTTCTTGGGCAGGAACTCTGTCCACTGCTCCTGGGCTCCCTATCACCCACAGGATAAAGTTCCTACTCCTTAGCTTAGCATTCAAGGAGTTCCCTCCATCTTCCCACCCTCCAGCTTTGTGTCTTGCCACTCTGCCTTCCTGCAGTATGTTTTCTAGCCGCGTGGGACGACTTGCCATTTTCAGACCCAGCATGTGCATCTAAGCACCATCAAAAGCCCTTCCAGTCTCTCGGGGCCACTTCAGATGACACCTTTTCTGCGAAGCCTTCCTCATTGGCTTTCGGAAGAAATTGTTGTGCCTCTGCTCAGCTCTGTCCATTTCTCTGTTCTGTTTTCATTCTACAGTTACGATTTTTGTTTCTGTCTCCCTCACGGGTCCGTGCACTGCTCCAGGGCAAGGACTCTGCCTCATTCATCACTGTCTCCCCGGTACTAGTGCCAGCTTGGCACATATGTTGGGTAGCTGGATGGGTAGGGCTGAGCGCTGAGGGTCCTCTGGACCCTTCTCTTGGAGAAATAGTTCAAAGCAGAGGCTTTTGGAGTCAGGTTTAAATCTTAGGTTCACCATTTATTGGCTATGTGACCTTGGATGAATTACAACATAACTCTTCTCAAACCCAGTGTCCCCTGCTGTAAAATGGAAACAGCAATACCTTACTGGGTCACCGTGATGATGAAACAAGGTGATATAGTTGAGGCATATAGCCTGGTGTCTTGAATGGAGTAAGTGTCCATTTCACGTTAGTTCTTTTTGTTATTGGTGGCAAATGGTCTGCATTAGGGGCAGGGAGCTCAGAGCAGAGTCCGCTCCCCATGCAGAAGGACTTCAGGCCTCTCTCATTGCCATCTGAGATAGAAAGGGAGGCCTGGCCCTGCCTGTCTTGACTCCTCCCTCTCAGAGCTGTGTTGCAGTGGGGGTGCCCTGCCCTGGGTGCAGAGGAAGCTCTTGGGACTCCAGGGGCCACTGTGGTCAGTGGGGCTGCCTTGGTCCCTCTGCTGCTGGGAGGCAGTGCCAAGTGCAGAGGTGCCGTGGGAGTCCTGCCGTGGGAACAGGAGTCTGTCCTGCTGCTTGCCCAGAAGGCTGGTCCTCTGCCTGCCTCAACCTCGTGGTTTTCCTCCCAGCTGCCTCTGGATCCAAGGACCAGAGCCCTGCAGTTGTCGTCACCGTAGTGACCATCTCGGCCCTCCTCGTCCTGGGCTCCGTGATGAGCGTGCTGGCCATTTGGAGGAGGTAGGTGGCTGGTCCCAGCCTGGGTGAGCCTCGGTGGGTCACGTCCCGGTGCACATTCACATGTGCTCCCTGGCACCCCTGTCTGCACCTGCAAGCACGCTGCTGCACAGATACGGCCCCTCCCCCGCTCGCTGCTCGCGTGCAGCCAGCACTGCGCTCTCAGCCCTGCAGCGCTCAGCCGCTCTGGGATGAAGGGGATTTAGCTCCTTAACTCATTAAATGTCAGAAGGCATCGCTGAGGATGGAACCAAGCTCCGGCTGCTCTAGTGTGATTAGGATACTCCTGAGGCGCTCAGAGGCCCCCAGCCCCTGACCCCAGGGGATCCTTAGGCCCTTGATCACAGGCAAAGGGAAGACAGGCAGAAATTGTGTGTATACGTGTGCGTGGGAAGGGGAGGAAGCGGAGGGGAATTCATGAGCCAGAAACCCCTCCCCCCCCAGCAGAAAGAAGCTTGCAGGAGGGTGGGCAGGGCAAGGAGAGTGGGAAGATGGGGAAGATGTAGAGCTTCAGTCTGGTTGAGTCTGGCTGGGAGAATATTCCAGTCCTTTTGCAAACAGCAGGGGCCTCCTGGCATTTATCCCCCTTGTCCCCAGGGCATCACTCTGCTGGTGCAGAGGCACCCAGGCGGGTACCAGCGGGGCTGAGGTCAGCACACTGGAGAGGTTGGAAAGTCTGCATGAGATGGGCTGGAGTGGGGGGCACAGAGGAGAGAGATGTGCAGGCTGGGGAACCCCCTCTGCAAGTCTCAGCATCCTGGAGCCGCCTGTGTAGTGGAGGGACAGTGAGCATTCATTTGGCACTGGCTGTTTGCTTGCCCACTGAGGCCCTGAAAGTGAGGAGGAGAGGACGCTGTCCTGCCAGTCTGGGACCAGCAGTGCCTGGGCCAGAAGAATCAGCTTGAAGGTCCATGTGCTTCACCTGTTGGAAGAGGATGGACAGATGCTGAGAGGTCCCGTCCTGGCTTTGAGCTGAGGGAAGCCAGAGGAGGAAGGGGGAGAGAAGTGAACAAGGAAGGTGTCCTCTGGGCAGAGGCTCTGTGGACAGGAGCAGCCGCCTGGCCAGGCTTTGGAAACAGGTGCACTGGAGCAGGCAGGGTGAGCCAGTGGCAGGTTTCAAAACCTGTCCCAGTCCAGCTGCACTGAAATGGGGAGAAGCAGCCCGGTCTGGTGCCGAGGGGTAGAGGGGCATACTCCTCCAGCCCGGCACACTGTGCCCTCGCTCCATGTCCCTGCGGTGCCTGCTCTGCACTGTCTCCTCACCTCCAATGTCCCTCCTTCTCTGGCTGGCCCTGGCTCATTTACTTCTTACTAGACTGCGTGGCCCAGTGGAAGCTTCTCTTTTCATCCTTACCACGCACCCTCTGTCATTCCTCCCTCCACTCTGCCTTCCCCACTTCACCTCTGCTCATCTCTACTGGATGTTCCCCTCACTCACAGAAGTCCTGTCTCTACCCGGGGTGATTTTAGTAGCTGTTGGACAGCCTGTCCCACCCCATGCCATCTGGAAGGACCCTCTCTTCTGTTCTGCCTGGTCTCTGGGCCATCCTCCTGCCTCGGGTGCTTAATCCAGTTCTTCTTTGGGCCTACAACACCTGTCCTTGCAGCCTGCTCTCATTGCACCTGCTGTCGACTCTCCCCACCCTTCTGCACGCCTGCCTGCCTGCCTCTGAGCTGGTTCTCTCCTCCTTTGCTCTAGGGAAGATGCCTCCTCCTAGCAAGGCCAGGTTCAGTCCTTCTACCTAAAGTGAACCCTACCCTTCTTGCCATCCCGAGAACTCATTATTATTAGGTTATTAAGTATGGAGTGTCCGATTTCTTTAAGTACTAAGTTTGATGCTTGATATCTCTGACATCTCATTTTGAGACTTCTTGTTTTTTTTTTTTTATTGTGAAGATATATCCTCATTCTTTCAAATGCACATTTTGGCTTGAGATTATGTTTCAAATTTTTGTTTAGAGCAATTTTTCTGAAACCATGGATAAGTAAAAAATTCATATTATTTTTTAATATGAATTTTGTCATGGAATTAATGCAACACAGATAGCTCAAAATACCAACAGAGTGTTGGGGAAGGATGCGGCTAATGAATGCACAGTACATCCATGGTTTGCGAAGTTCCATTCTGGTGATTTTAATCTTGAAAATGAGCCATGTGGGTGACCTGCAACCAAGGTGGATAATGACAAGCTGAAAGCTGTAGTGGAAGCAAATCCATCTCAACTTGCGCATGAATTAGCAGCAAGGTTTGATGTTAGTGTTCCAACAATATCGGACTATTTGAAACATGAGCAAGGTAAAAAAGCTGGATAGATGGGTTCCATGTGACTTATATGAGCATAAGAAGAGAAATTGTCTCGAAGCTTGCCTTTCTTTTTTTGTCATGACGTAAAGGTGAACCATTTCTACATGGTATTGTTATGTGTGATGAAAAACGGGTTCTTTTTGACAATCACAAGTATTTAGCACAATGGTCGGTTAAAGATGAAGTGACAAAACACAGTCCAAAATGGAATATTTGTCCAAGCTAATGTTGTCTGTTTGGTTCAGTGCTGGTATTATCCACGATGACTTCACAAAATCTGGTCAGTTGATTGCAGCAAATGTCTATTTCAGCCAACTGGATGAAATGATGAGGATGCTTGTGATTAAGCAGCTGAGATTGGTCAGTAGAGACAGGCCAATCCTCTTGCAAGATCACATGTCACATAAACAATGCTGCTCAAACTTTGATTAACGGCCGGGCGCGGTGGCTCACGCCTGTAATCCTAGCACTCTGGGAGGCCGAGGCAGGCGGATTGCTCGAAGTGAGGAGTTCAAAACCAGCCTGAGCAAGACCCCGTCTCTACCCAAATATAGAAAGAAATTAATTGACCAACTAAAAATATATATACAAAAAAAAAAAAAACAATTAGCCGGGCATGGTGGCGCATGCCTATAGTCCCAGCTACTTGGGAGGCTGAGGCAGTAGGATCGCTGAGCCCAGGAGATTGAGGTTGCTGTGAGCCAGGCTGATGCCACGGCACTCACTCTAGCCTGGGCAAGAAAGTGAGACTCTGTCTCAAAAAAAAAAAAAAAAAAAAAAACTTTGATTAACTGTACTGCTTCTTGTTTGCAATATAATAAACTACACTTTTGATTTGAAATTAGACATTTCATATTTAGTGACCTAATACTTATAATGTCCCCTTCTCCCTAACATAATTCTTTTTTGTTTTTTTTTTGAGACAGAGTCTCACTTTGTTGCCCAGGCTAGAGTGAGTGCCGTGGCGTCAGCCTAGCTCACAACAACCTCAAACTCCTGGGCTCAAGCAATCCTACTGCCTCAGCCTCCCGAGTAGCTGGGACTACAGGCATGCACCACCATGCCGGGCTAAATTTTTCTATATATATTAGTTGGCCAATTAATTTCTTTCTATTTATAGTAGAAATGGGGAGTCTCACTCAGGCTGGTTTCAAACTCCTGACCTTGAGCAATCTGCCCACCTCGGCCTCTCAGAGTGCTAGGATTACAGGCGTGAGCCACCTCGCCGGCCTCCCTAACATAATTCTAACATATCTCGAGGCTTAGTAAGCAATCTGTAATGCTGCTGTGCGGTGGGGCTGTCTTTATCTTGATTTTTATTAAAGAGAAACTGAGCCACCTAGTCCCTTAGCTCCTGAGTGGAGGAGCTGGGAAGCAAGTCCCTGCAGTCAGATTTCAGAGCCCATGCTGTCAGCGCCCTCCCGTGGCCACTTCGCCCCATGCAACAGCCTTGCTACTCCTTCCCCTTGGTGTCGAAACAGGATCATTATCTCTCTTTTGAAGACTTTTGCAAAGTCTTCCCTTAATCCCTCCTCTTTGTGCCTTCACGTAATCTCTCTCTCCATCATCCCCCTTCACGTTCTCTGTCCTTGGTCCCGGTGACATTGCTGCCCCCAATTTCCCTTCTGTTTTCCTTCTTCTTTGGCAGTTCTTTTGTGGTCTCCTCCGTGGCTTCCTTCTCCTCTGGCCAACCTCGAAATGCTGGGGTTTCTCAGCCCTGTTCCTATTCCTCTTCTCAGGCTCCGTCCTGTCTCTGGGCAATGCTCATGGCTCCTGCATTTGCATCTTCAGAGCAGGCCGCTCTTCCAGGCTCCAGACACCCACACGTCTAACTCCCTGCTCAGCCCACAGGCCCCGGGAGCTCGAATGTCTAAAGGTGAACTTTTTGTCTCTCCATCTTGGTAAATGGCACCACCATAAACTCTGCTGGGCAACTTTTCCCCTCTCCCTTTCTGCCATCCAGCAATCTCAAAGCCCTGTGGTCCCTGTCACCTTCATGTCACTTGAGTTCTCTTGCCTTTGTCCAACAGCTGAAGCCTCCACTCAGCAGCTGGGATGCTCTTTCTAAAATGCAAATTGAACTGTGGCAGTCCCCAGCGCAAACTCCACAGGGGCTCTCTTCTGCCCCCAGAATAAAAGCCAAAGTCTTCATCTGGGCTAGCCAGGCCCTGTCTCAGGGGGCCCCACATGCCAGCCTGTGGCTTTGTTTACTCTGATGCAGTCTTTGGCCCATGGCTGCCTCTGTCTCAGGAGGCCATGGGTGAAGGCCTCAGACCGGGTCAGGTCTGTCCATCCCTACAGTGCACGGCCCTCCTCCTTTGCTGGGGACCTGTGAGTGGCTTTGTAGATAACTCTCCGTGGTTGCTTTCCAGACCAGAGCAGAATCTGTTTCTAAGTGCAGGTACTGCCTGTCTTATTCGCACTCTTTCACCAAACCAGAGGGGGCTTGCAGCCAGAGGTGTGGATTGGGTGCCTCTGGAGTTGCAAGAATTTTCATGGCGTGTGGAAGTGAAAATAGCTAGGAATGTTGGCGGTGGAGAAGGTTAGGTCTGGGGCTAGGCTTGTGCATGTGCTGTGGGGAGAAGCTTTCAAACCAGCTGGAAAAGAAGGCCACTCCACTGGGGCACAGACTTTGTCTTTTCGAAGGGACAGAGAGGTGCTGCCTGCCCTCAGTGCTTGTGAGCTGGGAAGGGCTGGGGTGGCCTGGTTGAAAGAAGGACTCTGCACACCCCTCCCCCAGGCCCTGCAGTTATGGCAAAGGAGATGGGGACGCCGGCGATGAAGAGGAGCTGTACTTCCACTGTGAGTTGTCCGGGCCGGCTGGGCAGGGGCGGGCTCCACCCTACCTTGCTCCTCAGCCCTCTTCCACGCTGCCACCGTCCCACCCCGGCGATGGAGGGCCCTCGCCTCAGACTCATCTCTTTCTCTCCCAGTCAAAGTCCCGACGCGCCGCACGTTCCTGGACCCCCAGAGCTGTGGGGACCCGTTGCAGGCTGTGCTTCTGTTCGCCAAGGAGCTGGATGCGAAAAGTGTCACTCTGGAGAGGAGCCTCGGAGCAGGCAAGCCCCGCCCCTCCTGCCGTATAGACCCCGCCTCTGCCCCGTCCCCATCTCCACCCCGAAGCCCGCCTCCACCCAATCCCCGCCCACTCCTGGAAGCCCCGCCTCCACCCAATCCCCGCCCACTCCCGGAAGCCCCGCCTCCACCCAATCCCCGCCCATTCCCGGAAGCCCCGCCTCCACGCGATCCCCGCCCACTCCCGGAAGCCCCGCCTCCACGCGAAAGGCCGCGTCCCACCAGACTTCAGGGAAGAGGGAGGCGGGAGGGTCTGCAGCCCTGCCTTCGCACCCTCTGCCGGTCCTCAGCGTCGCTCTGAGACCTCTCCATTCAGGCGGGTCAGGGGTGGGCTCTGCAGACTGCCGCTGGTAACTTAGTGGGCGGGGGCCTTCGCAAGCTTGGGGGCCTCACACACCTGAGTTGTAGTCCTGGCTCTGCACCACCCAGTGTGTAATCAGGGGCGTGCCCCACTTCTGCTCGGAGCCTCAGTTTCTTGTCTGTGAAATGGACATATCTGCCTCACAGGGGACTGATGTAGGGACCTCACAGCCCAGCACAGGGCCGGCTGCGCATAGTAGCTGGGAGCTTTCCAAGGGTCAGTGCTGCTGCTGCTTCGTGCCTGCAAACCGTCAGTCCCCTGTGCTCAGGGAAGGCCGCCCATTTCAGCCGGAATCTGACACTGTCCCGACACTATTGCCAGACCTGCTGGACAGAAGCCAGAAAGGGACACTGTGGCAGAATAGATGTCATCGTCCTCCATCCTGGGCCACACCGGGTTTGGTGGCCTTTGGTGCACTGGCTTGTGCAGCATCCTCTCTCTGAGGCCTGGGAAGCTGTGAGGCGGGCCAGGAGGAGGCCCCGTTTTGTGGAGAAGGAAGCTGAGACTGAGAGAGAGAAAGAGATGTAGTCTGAGGTCTCACTACTGGTCCTCAGTTTACCAGAATTTTTTTTAAAAAACTACTTAGATTTATAAAAATGATGGCTTAATCTTGTTAAGTGTCATTTTTTTACATAAAAGAAACTTAAGATTGAAGTGTTTTAGAATTATACCAGCCAAAGAACTAAAGACAAACGCCTTTATTTTTAGAGATTCTAGAAGTTGATTTTTGTAATTAGACAATCTGAAATCCTCGATTTTTTCACATATAGTTTCCAACCTTTTCCTTTGGATCCTTTCCTTTCTCCAGGAAGGGAAAGCCACAGTGGCGTGACTAACCGGGTGGTGTCAGTAGCCTGGTCTCTCTCCCACCATCCTGGCTGTTGTCTGTTTCTTGCTTAAAACCAAAGCCGACAGTGACAACACTAACACTGACCGGTGCTTCCCCAGCCCCACCCTTCCCCGGTGACCTGCACGATCTCAGGATCCGCCTGGAGCGCACCCCTGCCCACAGCAGTTCCTTCCAAAGCCCCTCTGCTCTCTTCTTGTCCCTTCTCAGAAACGTGTGTGGATCCAGTTCTTGAGGGTCCTCCCTCCCACGAAATCCTATCTCCTCCCCTTCCCAGAAGCACTCCTGCCCCGTCTTCTTCCTCAAGGTCTCCTCTTCCCATATAGTGTCCCCTCAGGGCGTATCCCAGTTCCTGTTCCCCCTAGGACACACCATGCCCCCTTCCGCATCTTCAATGTTTCCCTTGTGACCCACAAACTGCCCCCAGGTTCATAACATCTTAGGCCCCTCAGGTTGCACCCCCAGCCCGATAGATAAACACCATCTTGCTCTCCTTCCGGAGTCCCTTGTCCCCATACCTGTTTCCCACCTGTCCCCGAGCACCCTTTGCCTGCCCCAGGTGTTTACAACCTTTACCCAGCAAAGCGTACATCTCCTGGGCCCAGGGGCCCAGTGATCTGGCAGGCCCCCCCACCCCCACTGCCCTGGGTCCGGAATGTCTCAGGGAGCCAATTTACCAGAATTTGAACTCAGGAACTCCAAGTCCCAGGCCAGAAACAGCCTGTGATCCAGTCACTTTCTCCTCTGCTCAGCCTGCCCAGCTTGGCCGGGGTGGTGGCCTCCAGCAGTGTCTGAAGTGTTGTTTCCCACAGGGCGTTTTGGGGAGCTGTGCTGCGGCTGCCTGCAGCTCCCTGGCCGCCAGGAGCTCCCCGTGGCCGTGCACATGCTGAGGGACGGCTCCTCCGACTCGCAGAGGCTCAGCTTCCTGGCTGAGGCCCTCACGCTGGGCCAGTTTGACCATAGCCACATTGTGCGGCTGGAGGGTGTCGTCACCAGAGGTAGGGCCCGGTGCTCCAGCCCGCTTCCCTCAGCCATGGGAGGGGTCGCCCCTGGGGACCTCAGCTTGCTTTCACTCTCCTGGAGTGGCCACTCTGACCCAGAATGACCTTCTGACTTGTCATGACACTTTTGGGAGTGGATCACCCTGACCTTGGATAATCTTTCTCAGTAGACTCATTGCACCTCATGACCTTGGCCTCTGTCCTTGTACAGACTCCTCCTCTTCTGTTCCTTGGCATGGGGGACCCTGGGCCAGGCAGGAAGATGCAGGATTAGGGAAGTTGGCCGTGGTTTTGGTTCTCCAGGCCCAGTCTGGGGCCCCTGTGGGGAGCACGTGTGCACACTGGGTGGAGCGGGCCACTTATCACGTGTGTGTTCCCCATCCCTGGGCACAGGAAGCACCTTGATGATCGTCACCGAGTACCTGAGCCTGGGGGCCCTGGATGGCTTCCTCAGGGTGAGTGGCCTGGGCCCAGGGAGCTACCAACCTTGTCATTCTCTAAAACAGAGCTCCCTCACTTTTCTCTTTGGTGGGGTTTGGAATTGGCATCATCCCCACTGGGCAGGCGGACCTGGTGGTCACGGTAAACTGGAGCCCAGAGAGGGCTAGGTGACATCCCTGGTGTCATACAGCACCAGGGGATCCCAGTGCGCAGCCCTGGCCTCAGTTTCCTCCCTCCACAGCGGCACGAGGGGCAGCTGGTGGCTGGGCAGCTGGTGGGGTTGCTGCCCGGGCTGGCGTCAGCCATGAAGTATCTGTCGGAGATGGGCTACGTCCACCGGGGCCTGGCGGCCCGCCGCGTGCTGGTCAGCAGCGGCCTCACCTGCAAGATCTCTGGCTTCGGGCGGGGTCCCCGGGACCGGGCAGAGGCTGTGTACACCACCATGGTGAGGGCCCCTCCCCAGCCAAGCCTGCTCTTCCTGTGTCCCACCCAGCCACCCTAGAGCCCCCATGTCCCCACTTCTGCTCTGGGTCAGGTCACTCCCCACCCTGCCCCTCCACCTGGTCTGTCCTGAATGAATGCCAGTGTGGACACCACCGCTTGGTCAGCTTGTGTGCCTTCCCCGAGTGTGAAGCTGGGAGTGGGGTCGCCTGGGAGCATGACAGGTGGGCCTGGATCTGGGTCTCAGTGGGGTGGGGAAACCTGCCCGGGACCCTCGTTCCTCCCTGCCCTGACCTGCCACCCACCCACAGAGTGGCCGGAGCCCAGCGCTGTGGGCTGCCCCTGAGACACTTCAGTTTGGTCACTTCAGCTCCGCCAGTGACGTGTGGAGCTTCGGCATCCTCATGTGGGAGGTGATGGCCTTTGGGGAGCGGCCCTACTGGGACATGTCTGGCCAAGACGTGAGTGACTCATGGCTCTACCCCCTTGCCTTCCAAGCCTCTGACCTCTGCCCTCTGCCCATTGACTCTCGACCTCGTAGCTCCTCCCCTCCTCTTTCCTGTCTACTTGCTTCCTGTCCTGCCTGGCCACTGCCTGGATCCTCCTTGGGATAGTGTGTGTCTCAGGGAACCTAAAGGCTCCCGTCCCCCGCTGCCCAGGTGATCAAGGCTGTGGAGGATGGCTTCCGGCTGCCACCCCCCAGGAACTGTCCCACCCCGCTGCACCGACTAATGCTTGACTGCTGGCGGAAGGACCCAGGTGAGCGGCCCAGGTTCTCCCAGATCCACAGCATCCTGAGCAAGATGGTGCAGGACCCAGAACCCCCGAAGTGTGCCACGACCACCTGTCCCAGGTACATTCCTGTCTAGCCCAGCCACACCAGGTCAGCCAGCCTCTCGCCCGTATCTCCCCACTGTCCCAAGTATGGCCCCCCCCCCCCCCGCCTGTCCTCCCCATTGCCCCAGGTGGATCTAACACTCCCACCTGCCTCAGACACATCTCACCTCACTTCCATCTTAGTCACCTCAACTTGTCCTGGCCTTTGCGCCACATATTCTGGGCATGGTGACTACTGACTGGATGAATATATTTGGTTATAGTCCTAACAGATTTGTTTCCAATAAATCAAATAAGTGAAATTGATATTAGTTGCTCCAGATCTGGGTCGCCTCCCAAACTGTCCTAGCTATGCCCTATGCCCAGACTGTCCCAGATACTCCCGGTACCTTTAACTGGCTCCGTGCTCACCTGCCTGAGTATCTGAAACCCTGGCCCCTTCTGGGGATGCATGGTGCCCACTCGGGCCAGGCCCGGCCCGGGGCTTGGCTGCCCGCCCTCTGCTGCCCTTCCACAGCTGGCCTTTCCTCAGGAGAGCAGCCAGTCCCAACCGCGGATGCCAGCTGTTGGTTGACCACAGCCCCTCTGGTCCCCAGGCCTCCCACCCCCCTGGCGGACCGTGCCTTCTCCACCTTCCCCTCCTTTGGCTCTGTGGGCGCGTGGCTGGAGGCCCTGGACCTGTGCCGCTACAAGGACAGCTTCGCTGCAGCTGGCTACGGGAGCCTGGAGGCCGTGGCTGAGATGACCGCCCAGTGAGTCCAAGGAGCCAAGGTCAAGGCTGGGGCTTGGGGATGCCAGGGGCCTGCCCCTGCCCTCATGGGAAGCCCCAGCCTGTCCCGATTATGGGCCCTTCCCTGGCTAGAGAGGGGGCGGGAGAGCAGAGGATGGGGCTGAGCCACTCGGTGTGACCAGCCCTTGTTCCAGGGACCTGGTGAACCTGGGCATCTCTTCGGCCGAACATCGAGAGGCCCTTCTCAGCGGGATCAGCGCCCTGCAGGCCCGAGTACTCCAGCTGCAGGGCCAGGGGGTGCAGGTGTGAGCAGGCCCCCACTATTCTGGTGGGGGTGCAGGCCCTCAGCATTGCCCAAGGACCCTGGCAAGCTGCGCTCCACCTGTGTGGGAGTGAGCGCCCTCTTCCTCCTCTTGGGCCTGGAGCTGGTTTGGGATGTGGCTTCCCCCCCTCACTGCCTGCTCCTCCTGTTCCCCGCCCCCCCACTCCCCCCACTCCCGTCTGAACACTTCTGCTGACTCAGTGTCCCCGGAAAAGAGGTTTCAATCCCTGAGGAGGACCCTTAAGATAACAACGGGAAGAAATTCAGGGTTTCAGAGACAGAGCTGGGGCAGGGCTGGAGTCAGGAGGCAGTAAATTTAAAATGCCCTGGCTCATGCCTTTCTGTCTTCCACACCCACTGGGGGCTGGGGCCTACCCCAGTGAGTGTCCCTTTTCCCACAGACTCATTGGCCAGTCAGATGGTATGGGTCCTTCGGGGGCTCCTGTTCGACCCAGTAGTGACCACAGCTGCCTGGCAGCCCAGGCCTGGGAGGCTAAGCTGGAGGGGCAGGTCCTTCGCTCCCTGTGCCTTGGCGGGGCCTGTTGGACTCTGGTCAAGGCCCAGGCAGGCACAGGTGGTGCTAATTAGGCTCCAGGGCTGGATGCCAAGGGCCCAAGACTCAGGAGCTGATTTCTGCTTGTCCTTGCCTTGGCTGACAGTTCAGGGTGAGGGCAAGATTCCTGGCCAGGACAAGGCCCTGGTGCTCCCTGGGCCCACAAGGTCCCCAATTGCATTCCTTTTATGAACTGAGTGGGTGGGATATTTCGGAAGAGCATGAAGGGACATCTCCCCAGGTCCCCAAGAGCTTTGCTCTCTAGCCTTGGGGGATGATGAAGAGGAGACAGAGCGGAGTCTTCTCTGACAGGCTGCTCTAGCCCCCAGGGCACAGATGGGGAGTCAGGGCCAGGGCTGTGGGCAGAACAGGACGAGGCTGACTCTGGAGAGCCCTTGGTCTTGTCCTCTGGCTCCAGCACTCCTCCCCGTGCAGCCCAGGAATCCTCTAGGAGTGACTCCCTGGCAAGCTCCGCCCTTTGGGCACTACTCAGCCTCCCTGGAGGTCTCCTCCCTCTGGCTCCTGCCAAGTATGGCAGAAGTGGTCATGCTGAGCTGACTCCAGAATTCCTTACTGACAAGGGCACCTGGAAGCAGTGGTGATCGGGTAGCCAGGGCCTTTGCACGGCAGCAGGAAGGCAGCTGGGTCTGGATGAGGCCTCAGGGCCTGTATTTGTCCAGGCCCACCCTGCTCACGACATGTGCCTGCTCTGCTTGGTTGTGTGTTTGGGTCGGGTGGGAAGGAGACAGGGCTGGAGGAAAGAGGTGAATGAGACACACAGCCTGCCCTCAGAGGGCTCAGACTAGATGGGGAGATGAGCTCAGGTACCAAGGGGCAATTCAAGGGGACCTTCCCTCAGCACCCCACAGGAGCCCTGGGTGTCAGTGGGAGGGTGGGCTGCAGGGGCAGATGGTCAGTGTCTTGATGTGTGCATATCAAGACAGAAAGGCTTCTCAGCCATGGTGTAAGTTGAATAGGGACTTGTATGTGGCAGGGGCGGTGCTTTGCTTGGGACATGTGGAGTTTGCAGCAGCTGAGATGATGGTAGGCCTAGGACAAGAGGAGAGGGAAAGAGCCCAGAGGTTGGAAGCTACAGGGCATCTTGCAGAGCACCTGGTGGTGGGGGACGGTGACTCATGGCAGTGCCTTTGGCCTCACCTGCCAGCAGTAGCTCCTCTCCCTAGAATCTCTCCCAGACCCTGCTCCCCCTCTCTTGAGCACCTGTCCCAGCTCAGTGACTTTGGAGGTGCTGGGGGAGATTGAGATATTACTACCATCTTTGACAGGGTTTTGGAGGGTTCCCCTGCCAGGTGCCCTCCAGGCTCTGTCTTCCACACATCCAGGGACATGGGGACCAGTGTCTCTTCTTGAGTAGGCAGAGCCTCATCCTCACCTCCAGCTACATCAGTTGTTCTCTTAAGGGCAAAGTCACCTCCCCTTGCCCCAGCTGTTCTGCAGAGGGGTGCTGTGTTGGCAGGACTTCGGTGTCCAGGGTAGATCTCCCCTCCACTGAGGAATGAGGTCCACAACCCTGATGGGTCCCAGGCCTCAGCCCTGCACAGGCACCAGTGTGATGCAGGGCAATGGCTCTCTGGGGGCCCTTTACAGATCTATTTTTATATGGAACTTGGTCACTAGACAGACGGAGGTGGCCTGCAACCCCCCATCATCCTGGTCCATCCAGGGAGGGAGGGGCCAGTTGGGGGGTTTCCTTTGACTAATTCTGGAGATGTTTTTATATTTCATGGGTTCTATATGCAGCAGGACAAAGTAATAAACACTTGTCTGTGATATGGTGCCTCTTTGAGTGACAGTTGCTTAACCATTGTGTAGCTTGTGTGGGAGGGTTTCTGCCCCCCTTCATGGGGTGGGGTGTCCAGAGCATGTGTCTGAGATCTCTCTGCGTGGAGGTGAATCCCTGTTCCTGCCATGAAAGCTGTCCCAGGACACAGGACAGTGTGATCAGGAGTGCCATAGCGAAGGCACTGGGTGCCCTAGGAGGGTAGAGGAGTATGTCATCCAGTCTCAGGAGCAGTACACGAAGGCAGGCATCCTGGACGATGTGCCCTTCCCCGAGATAGACAATACCTAGGGTGTGGGGGGGCCAGGAAATGACGTGTTCAATTTTGGATATGCATTTGAGATGCTTGTGGGATGTGCAGGTGGAGATGTTTAAGAGGCAGGCGGATATTTGGGTCTGGACCTTGGCGCACGGATGTGGGCTAGGCAAGCAGCACAGGCTGCATGCCTTGCTGGGAGGGGAGGGGAGGAGGCGGCTTGTTTGGTGAGGAGATGCAGGCAGGGATGACAAAGGGCTAAGACACCTAATCTTGTAAAGGGAGATGGCACCTTAGCCAAAGCAAATTGGGTTCCAGACTCCCATTAAGTGGGGAGCTCAGTGTAGCCCCCAATCTTGATTGAATCCTCTCTCAACATTGCCTCTCAGCCCTTCCACTTCTGAAGCCATATGAATTAGCGAATATAAAAACCTTGAGTGCATATGTCATGCTGAATTTTAGGTATGGGCCTACAACTATCTTAGTGTGTGAAATTAAAAAAGAAAACCGACTTCTCAGCGTGTGTACCCATGTGGACACTGAGACATATTTTGTTTTTCAGTGGTGGTGGGACATTGTGGAGGTAAGCCCTGTGTTGGTATGTGAACTCATCACTGGTGGAGATGGGGACACTGATTCCTTGGGGTAAAAGGCATATCTGATGCTTTTTTAAAAATGATGCTTAGGTGATGTCCTCTCTCTTGCTTGCGCTCTCTCTCTCTCACACATGCACATGTGCACGAACTAGTAATCTGTGCAATTTCCCAATTTTTAAATGTTTAGCAACCAATTTGAAAAAAAAAAAAAGAAAGAAACCCTAAACCAACCCAAACAGTGAGGGTGAAAGTATGCCTGTGGTCTGGCAGTAAGGTTTACATTTTCTTTGTCCCAATCCTGACAGTTCAGCCTGTGCTTAAAAATCCTGGAATGGGGAACTCTTTGCCTTCTAAGCCAGCCCCTTATACGGAATGAAGGCCTGCCCTGGCTCAGTCGCAGGCATTGATTAGGTGCCTGCTGCATACCACACATTTCCTACAACTGGGGTCAGGTAGGCAGTGGTACAGATGGACAGCCTGGCTCTGGGTAAGGCAAGTTGGATCTGAAGTATTTCCTTGATGTCAGGTTCTTAACACTGTGCTAGATGATGAAGGCAGAAGGCCCAGGTTTGGTGACTTGTAGACTGGGTTACTGACTTGCAATGAGTAACCTTCCTTCCAAATGCTGTCCTCCATAAACTGTCAGTCCTCTAATAACCAGGCTGCGTGTGACCCCGGATTGCTTGTTGATCATTTTTGTCATAGAAAGAGTTCTAGGAAGGCAGCTCTGCCAGGGCCCCAGAAACTTTGGGAAGTGAGCAACATCATCACACTGCATTACCCTTGTCCCTGCTTTATTCCTGGCCTTCACTATACAGGGAGACTTCACTATACAGATGCCAGTTTTGTCATCCCTGATATGAATTTCTAACTCATGGAACAAAGGTGTTGGGGGAAACCTGCTGGGGACTGAGGTTACCAATGCCCTGGATCTTGAGGTGATGTCCCTTTTTCAGGTATCAGAGAGATTCTGCCTGAAGTAAAGGTGTTCACATCTTCACAGGAAATTAGCTGTCTAAAGACCCCTGTGCCCGTGGCTTCAGCTTCACACTGTCTCCCAGAGTCCATGGAGCACAGCTTGGATAGGCATGGTGAATACTGATTATAAAAGAAAACATAAAACCACACTTTATTGAAATAGGTACCTTTCAGTAGCTCTGATTAGAACAAATCAGCTTAGAGATACCATTACTCAGAGAAATAATATGTACAAAAATCGCACAGAAAGAATTCAATTTGAACAGGACTGAATTACTAGAATGGTTTTGTTACAAAATAATACCAAATACAACAAAGAGCCATACATGAGAAAACCATGTGCCCTCAAGCCTGGGAATAAGGAATCTAGTTCCCAAATTCTTGGAACACAGCCTAATTCCCTGGGCAGAGAGACTGGCTGAAGCACGAGGATCTCACTGCTGATTCCTCCTAATGAGTTTAGGGCACAGGCTAAATACATGGAATGAGGCCCCCAGACAAATCATACTGCCCCCCCCCCCCCCCGCCCATGCTCATGAACCCCATAAGACAGAAGTGCTCTTTGCAGAGTCTATAGACATGGCAGGGACCATGGATAGCTCAGAGATGGTTACTCTGTAGCCAGTCACAGAAAACCCCTAGAATCGAAGCCCTACAATTCCCTTATCCAAATTCCCACTAACTAGGGAGGTAGAGGAGCAAGACATCGATGCTCTCTAAACCAATTTTTGGTCTTCAGTAAACAGGGATAAACACAAAGTACTGTGTCTGCCATGAGTCACCTTGGATGGAAATACTGGGCACAGCGAATGAAAGATCCCAAAACTCATTTAGCACGCCTGACAGGAGGAGGAGGGAATGATGTGGGAGGGGACACGTGTATCCTGCTCCACTCTGCTGATCTGCATAGTCCCCCAGGCCAATTCCTGGACCTACCCTCTCATGGCTCAGAGTCCTCACTTCTCTGAGCCTACACACCCCAGCCACAAATATACATGGAGCAGAAATGACAGATGCAGACGTTCTCTGAAGAGGGTGGCTAGGCAGTCTTCCTGAGAACACGGGGTTCTTTCACACCGCTTCTGTTACAGATAGGGCAGGCCAAAGAGGGTGATGAGTTACAGGAGGTAGAAGGCAGCAGCTCAGAGAGCAGGGAGAATTCAGCTGGAAGAAAGACTAGAAGTTTCCATTGCATGATGCAGCAGGCAGTGGCTGGGGTCACCTGGGCTGAGGGGCTGAACAGCAAAGCTTTATCTAACTGATGTGTGAACAGTGTGTCTCCCCCTTCCTGAATTCCCCAAGAGGAACACCACTCCCTGCTTTGGAACTTCACACGCAAACCAACAGTAATCCCGAAGGGAAGAGGTCTCTTAGGGTCCCAGAAGTGCCCATTCAAAGTCCATCCTATCAAATTTCGCTTCTCACTTGTGGGACCGTATGCTGCTACAGATTTGGGCAAGACGACTCTGAAAAGAAAAGGAGACAGGTCACTTAGAGAAGATGGCACTTGGCATGCTTGCCCAGTTAACCAACCACTCACAGTCTGCCTGAGCACAGGTCTGAGGGAATCAGCCCCTCCATCCTCTAATTGTATCACACACTAATTAATCTTTCTCAACCTGTTTCTCATCTGAACAAAGAAGTAAAATAATATCTCAAATGCAATAGCGAAGGTATCACATGAGATAACTTGGGAACAGCAATACTATAGGTCCAGCTAGAGGATGACTGTCACAGGATCTGGGTGGCTGGGTGTATGTGGAATCTTAGCACTGGGCCTATGTTCAGTAGGACATGTTTGGGAAACCAGCTCTGCCTTGTCCCCTTCCTTGGATGTACCACTTAGACCCCAGAGAAGACAAGGCCCAAGGCAGCCACGTTTGCCCTAAGTGCTCCCATCCATCCACCAAGACCAAGGCTGATTGGACCAAGGAGGTTCATCCTTGGCTGAGCTGATTAAATTCTTCCTCTTGAGAATTTAAACTAAGACAAGAAACTGAACAGTGCTGGGCACTGAAGCACTAAAGTTACCCAAAGCTACCTACAAACCAATGTTAAGAGAGAGCAGAACCAAGAGCCTTGTGGAGAGGGTTATCTGCTGAGGGGGAATGAAGAGGTGCAGGAGAAGGGAGTGTGTGGGTCCCAAAGACAGAGATACTACGGGAGCTGGCGCACCAGAGCCAAGGCCCATCGTGGCCTCCTGTTGCTGATGGGCACCCCCAGCTCCAGAGGCCTGGACATTCAGCTCCCTCCACAATTCTGCGAGATTCCTGATAACAAGACCCTCCCCTCATTCTTGAGCTATTATAGAAA
This sequence comes from Microcebus murinus, assembly GCF_040939455.1. Classification (NCBI taxonomy): domain Eukaryota; kingdom Metazoa; phylum Chordata; class Mammalia; order Primates; family Cheirogaleidae; genus Microcebus; species Microcebus murinus. Next base: position 27,291,256 of record NC_134105.1, on the reverse strand, counting down.
GTTTCAGTTCCTGGCAGTCAATAGTGCCTAACATACCCTGGTACTAACTGCCTGAATGAGGCAGAATTGTGATTCTGTTGTGGAACTTCTGTGACAGGTACCCTGGGAATGACCAAAACTCAAAATCAATTGAGGAAGAGAATTGCTGCTATGTAAGTAGGATAATTGTCAAAATCCCTTGGGGAAAAGGAGACAACACAATTCTAAGTATAAACTATTAGCCCAAGCCAGGCGTGGTGGCATATGCCTGTAGTCCTAGCTGCTTGGCAGGCTCAGGTGGAAGGATCCCTTGAACCCAGGAGTTCAAGGCCAGTTTGGGCAACATACTGTGATCCCATCTCAAAATAAATAAATAAAATAAAATAAACTATTAGCTCAGACCCCAAAGACAATTCTAAATAAAGACAAACCAAGAAAGCTATTGGAGGTATCTTATGTGTAGAAATGATTATATGAGACTTACGGAAAGCTTCTTAATGTTTCCCAAGGCCTCTGGATCCAGCTGGGCAATATTGAACCTCTGCAAGTCACTGGCCAATAATCGCATGCTCTGTATGAGGGAAAGTGGGTTAAACTGGCAGGTCTCTTAGGGCAGGAACCCCCATCCGGCAGCCCAGTATGCCCCGGGGGTTCCCTGATATCCTGCACTTGGTAGCAGGAAATGGCTGGGATGGAGACATGGCAAGGCAGACAGGGGGGATGTTAGCCCCAAGGACACAGTGACATAATCAGTACTATCACTGGGCCAGTGGCTGGATCACCTGGGCACCAAGGTCTACACATTAGCTTAGGAATGCCCTGCAGACCATATCTGAGACAAACCCTCCTGTCCTCAATAGTGGCTGAGGTCAGCAATTTGCTCTACACAGCCCAGAGAACTGAGCTCAGCCTGCTTCAGAATCCCTCAAAGTCATACAAAGTTGAAGGCACAGTTCATGTGTTCCCCTTTCTAGACTCAGCATATAACCCCAATAGTGCGTTCCTCTGCACTCCCTTTAATATCTCTATCATTGTACTTATCACAGAGACTATGATTTCAAACCCATCTTGATTACTACTGGACTGCTCAAGGGCAGGAATCACGTCTTCTACATCTTGGGCCTACTACAATCAGGTAGGCAAACATTAGCTGATGAACAGATGGAACCTAGTCTGGGCCTCTAACCTGGAAGAGAAAACTGGGTCCTGAGTCCTGCAGAAGTGTGGAGATCAGGACCCATGCAACTGAAAGGACTTGGGGAGGGAAGTAGGTGCTGGCCCAGGGAAGAGAAATGCTTGACTAAGCAGCATGCTATGGCCTGGCTTCCCTCAGAAATACTTTACCCACCTCTCCACCGCCCACCGGCACAGTGAGGAAGATCTCTTTGCTGTCAGCAAGAGGGCTGCCATTCCCTGAGATATTGTAAATCCGCTCTCCTGCTGCTGGAGTACGCAGGCCAGGCGTCTTGAACACCCTATAGAGTGGGAAAATCTCTGTGAAGATGGCTTGGCAGACTGAATGACACAAGGCTCTATGAGCCCTTCCAGGTCCCATCTGGCCTCAAGCTGCAGTTTTCAAATCACATATTTCTAAGAAGACAAGCTCTAAATTTAGAAAAAAAAAAATTAAAGCAGTAATGCCTAAACACAGCTGGAGAAAGAAGGTTGTAATTATCAAACATACATCTAGCAAAAGCCAACTCTGATCCATGTAAATTTAAGGTCCAAAACTCTGTATGGGTAGTCATCCAACCATCCACACACAAATCCAGAAATCAACTAGTTAACGTGCTTCCAGAAGTGGCCAACTGCTTCCATCAAGAGGAATTTTTCAGGGGCAAAGGGGGATAATTCAGAGATGACATTATTATACTAACTTTCTCAAGACAGTTAAATGCTGTTACCTAGTTTTCCCTAACTGTCTTTTTTTTTTTTTTGAGACAGAGTCTCACTCTGGTGCCCGGGCTAGAGTGCCATGGTGTCAGCCTAGCTCACAGCAACCTCCAACTCCTGGGCTCAGGTGATCCTCCTGCCTCAGCCTCCTGAGTAACTGGGACTACAGGCATGCACCACCATGCCCGGCTAATTTTTTCTATATATTTTTAGTTGGCCAATTAATTTCCTTCTATTTTTAGTAGAGATGGGGTCTCACTCTTGCTCAGGCTGGTTTTGAACTCTTGACCTTGAGCGATCCACTCACCTCAGCCTCCCAGAGTGCTAGGATTACAGGTGTGAGCCACCGCGCCGAGCCTTCCCTAAATGTCTTGTTACATGTTCATGTGAAAAACCAAACAGTAAAGTAGGAACTAAAAGTGGAAAATAAATCTTTCATACTCTCCCTATGCCAGAGATAACCACTTCTTGCTCCACTCCCAGGCATAACCACCCTGAATTTCTTATCTATCCTTCCAGAAACTTTCCATGTATACAAAAGTAAATAGGATCTTATAGCACACAGTGTACAGCAACCCACTTGTGGAGGTTCTGTGGTCATGAAGCTCTTTCCCTATCAGCACATACAGATTCAGTCTCTTTTTATTTTTGGAGACAGGGTCTCACTCTGTTGCCCAGGCTAGAATGCAGTGGCATCATTATAGCCCACTGCCACCTCAAACTCCTGGGCTCAAGAGATCTTCTGCTTCAGACTCCTGAGTAGCTGGGACTACAGGCTAATTTTTCTCTATTTTTTGTAGAGACAGGCGTCTCACTATGTTGCTCAAGCTGGTCTCGAACTCGTGGTCTCAAGTGATCCTCCTGCCTTGGCCTCCCAAAGTGCTGGGATTAGAGGTGTGAGCCACTACACCCAGCCAGATCCAGTTTCTTTTAATGGCTATGCAGTAGTTTCTAATTAGTCAACTAGCCCCTTTGGGAGGTATTAACTTATGCTGCAAGGACATCCTTGTTTATGTTGGCCTCCAAAAAGGCAGTATCAATTTTCACTCCTGGGAAGGGTAACAGGAGATTACCATTCTTCTTTTATTTTTATTTTTTTTTGAGACAGAGTCTCACTTTGTTGCCCAGGCTAGAGTGAGTGCCATGGCATCAGCCTAGCTCACAGCAACCTCAATCTCCTGAGCTCAAGTGATCCTCTGCCTCAGCCTCCCGAGTAGCTGGGACTACAGGCGCGTGCCACCATGCCCGGCTAATTTTTTGTATATATATATATATATTTTTAGTTGGTCAATTAATTTATTTTCTATTTTTAGTAGAGATGGGGGTCTCGCTCTCGCTCACGGTACTCTTGCTCAGGGTGGTTTTGAACTCCTGACCTTGAGCAATCCGCCTGCCTCGGCCTCCCAGAGTGCTAGGATTATGGGCGTGAGCCACCGCGCTGGCCACCTATTCCTCTTTTAAAAACTCCTGATTTGAATCAGAAAAGGCCAAAAAAGTCATATAGAGATCTGTTAGTCATCACAGGCAGAGTAGTCACCTCTCTGTCATCAGATAAAGAATCATTTTTGCCACTGAAAATGGGAGAACCTACACTCAGAGGAGAGGCAAACACTGGGAAACCCAGACAACTACTGTTTTCCAAGGCACCCCAGGCCAAGGACTCAGGAGTATAGATACTCCTCTTCTCTGGGTCTTGTTCAATGGTGGGCTCCCACTAAATCCAAGCCCTCCTCCTGTACATACTCACCTCGAATCAAACCTGGGTGTCAGGCCTGGAGTGGGTTTTATCATGGACATCTCCAATCGGCCCACAGCTGGGGTAACAGTGTTACCACGGCTGGACCTACAGGTAAGAAATGGCCATCAGGTATGCTCCTCTCATGTCTGAGGACAGCAGAAGCAGAGTGGAGGCAGCACACGTGGGGAGCACTGACTGGGTCAGCCACTACTCTAGGCACCTTGCACACAGCCCACGTGACCCTCCCAACAACGCTAGGAGGTAAGCACTGTTACCATCCTTGTTTACAGATGCAGAAACTCAGGCATATTGAGTTTAAAAAACTTGCCCAAGATCACACAGGCAATTAGGGTGGAGCCAGAACTTTGAACCCAAGCAGTCTACCTCCAGAACCCAACTTTTCAACCAAGCTCACAAACGAAAGGAAGAAGACAGCCTCTTAACAAGGCTCCCCTAGCTGGAATTCCTGTCCTTATGCTAGGCAGCTGGTTAATGTCTTACTACAGTGCTCAGGGAGAAATGTGTTCGCTCCTTCACAGACACGCATCCTGGTCACTACTTTCCTAAGCTGTTCCCCTCCTCCCCCCATGGTATATAGTAGGGTCCAGCATAATCAATTTAAGCCCATGGAGATTCTTTACTTAACAGGACAGACAGAACATTTCAGCAAACTAATTTTTAGGTGACAGCTACTTTGTGACTGACTGTGGGGTTGCTCTGCACAGGGACTGTCAGGCAACTAAACTTTTTTTTTTTAATATTCTTTTCTTTTTTCCTTTGTATTCTCTGTAAGAAACAGGCAACTAAACTTAGCATGCAGTTCTCACTATACCTTTCTAGGCTTCACTCTCTCTGTTTGTGTTTTAAAAAAAGTAGGAAGGGATAGAGAATATAAGCAGAATAACTGGAGAAGGTATTGGTTTAGACCATTTCTAGAGGCTCCTCCAGCTAGGACACTCAAAGATTCAGTGATTTTAAGCTCCAATTGAACACAAGTCACTCTTTCCAACACCTACTTTCTGCCACGACATATATGGCTCTCCATTAAAACAAAAAACACACATTTAACTTTAGAAAATCCATTACCTTTTCCTTTTGCCTTTTCCTTGTACGGACTGGGTTCTCTTCTTGGATGGAGGACACCTTTTAACCTGAAGTCACAATGAAATGCAGCTAAGGTTACAAAAAGCCCAGAAATGAGAAAAGGTAAGGAGCGGGGAATAAAGAGGGGAAGGGAACTAGTGCTGGAAGGGAAAGTTAATACTGAATATAATAAGGTCTGTATTACAGTTTAGTGACTTCAGAAATTCAGAACATAACTGATCAACTGCTGGCTGGGTCTTCGAAATAGAGGATTTTGGCCAAGATTAAAAGTAAATAAATCTCTTTTGAACTGATTTAAGTCTGACTTGTCCCCCACTACTTTACATAAAAGGCTGTTGTGAAGGTCACTCAGGGCATCCTGCAGTCCTCTCCTTCCTGGGTCCTGGGAGGCCCCCGACAAGAATCATTCCTTAACTTCTAGCAATTCTCTCCTCCCTATCCTCCATAATTTATCCATCTTTCCTACTTCTTTGGCTGTCCGAGGCAGTCTGCCTGAGGAACTTCTCTCTCTACTTTCCCTCTAGTGTCGACCTCAGCCTCCCTCCCTTCCTGCTCACCCTGCACAACAGTCTCCACTCACACACCAGGACAAGCTCCTAAAGATCCAGAAGGCAGTGTCTCTCAATCTCCTACTTCTCCATGAACTCCAGATTAAAATTTGTCTAGCCTAGCTATCCTGGAAAAGTACTAAACAGTCAATGTGTCAAGCAGTGACACGTGCTCCTCCTTCCCCCAAACCCAGCACGACTCTATAGCTGGGTCCCAACTGGATGGCAGCTGCCTAAGCCAGAAACCATGTAGTCATCTCTGACGCCTCCTTTCCTCCCCCAGGCATTCCACTTCTTTTTTCTAAAATTTATCTCAAAACCACCCCTTCCTTTTACAGTGTCAGTGCCTCAGTTCAAGAATTAACAGTATCCTGATTGGTTTCCTCATCTCATTTTCCCCCTTTCCCATTATCTTAAATACTGTTCTCAAATACCAATCTTTTTTTTTTTAAAGCCAGTCAAATTTAGCAGTGTGGGGTTGTATACCAACTTTAGTGACACTAATGTTAATAAGTTCTGATAAGTCATTACCATTGGACCAGCCTGAAATACCAATCTGATGTCACTTACCATTACCTACCTGACAGCTTGGCACACAGGCCATTCATTATCTGGCCCCTGCTCTTTCTGTCTTACCCTCAGAGATAATATCCCAGCCATACCAAACTGCTTCCTGCTCCTTAAATGAACACTTTCCTAGCTCCTCCTGCAATTCTTTTCCCTTTCTTCTCTAGCTCATGGACTTCACTCACCTTGAAAGGCCTGGATGTGTCTTAATGCGATAAGGAAGACTTGCTAGCTTCCTCTTCTATGTTCTACACGCTTTGCACACAAGTCAGTGATCACTTTTGTTATTGGCCACTTAAAGCGGGACTGTCTCTATTGAGCTGTGAGTTCTGGGTAGGTAACACTGTATTTCATGCAGTTTTGTATTTGCTTGTCTCCTGCTAGCCCCTAGCTCCCAACCTAAGGGATTACTTACCCTTGCAGTTTGAGGATTCTTATGTTTATTTTCTTCTTCTTCTTCTTCCACTATCATTTCATTCACTTGTATTACTTTGCGTGCTATAAGAAACAGTTTTAACAGTGTGATATTTCTCATGGGAATAAACATTCATGCATTCACATATTTATTTCTTTTTTTAGACGGGGTCCCACTCTGTTGCCCTGGCTAGAGTGCAGTGGCCCAATCATAGCTCACTGTAACCTTGAACTCCTGGGCTCAAGTAATCCCATTGCCTCAGCCTCCCAAGTAGCAAGACTATAGGTATGCACCACCATACCTGGCTAATTTTTATTTTTTGTGGAGACAGTTTCACTATTGTTGCCCAGGCTGGTCTTAAACTCCTGGGCTCAAGTGATCCTCCCAAAATGCTGTGACTACAGGTGTGAGCTATTGTGCCCAGCCAGCCCATTACTTGTTATAATTAAATACTGTTACTTATAAATAATAAAAGTATTATTACAATGATCATCTTAGGAGGAAAAGGAGTATGAAGGATTTTTAAGAGCAATGATTCTAGAGAAAATAATACCAATTTTTAATATTTAGGGGGTTGTCATGTAGAAAATGGTTCTAGGAGGCTCCAAAAAGGAGAACTAGCATCAATATAGATACCACAAGAAAACTTTGGCTCAAAGTGAGAAATTTCTAAGCAGCTTTCTTTTTTTTTTAGATAGTGTCTGGCTCTGTTGCCCGGGCTAGAGTGCCGTGGCATCAGCCTAGCTCACAGCAACCCCAAAATCCTGGGCTCAGGCAATCCTCCTGCCTCAGCCTCCTAAGTACCTGGAACTACAGGCATGCACCATCATGCCTAGCAAATTTTTTCTAGATAGTTTTAGCTGTCCAAGTAATTTCTTTATATTTTTAGTAGAGATGGGGTCTCGCTCTTGCTCTGGCTGGTCTCAAACTTCTGAGCTCAAATGATCTACCCACCTAGGATTACAGGCGTGAGCCACCACGCCCGGCCTCTAGGCAGCTTTCTAATCACAGCTCTTTAGTGATGAAAGGTAGAGAGTGTCTAACTGCTAAATACATACAACCAGGAGCTAGATGATCCTGACCGGGAATTCCATAGAGAAAATTCATGTATATTTGATCATGGGGGAAAGATGGGACTAAATAACTTTTAAGCATTTTTTTGTCAGGTGCAACTTTGACAGATTAAATAAGAATACACGTGTATTTGTCTTTTTAAAAAGTAGCTTACATGTAGTCAAAGTCCAGTGGTCAAGAGGGCACAAAACCAGCCAGGTGTGGTGGCTCACGCCTGTAATCCTAGCACTCTGGGAAGCCAAGGTGGGAGGATCGCTCGAGGTCAGGAGTTCGAAACCAGCCTGAGCAAGAGTGAGACCCCATCTCTACTAAAAAAAATATATATATATAGAAAGAAATTAATTGGCCAACTAAAAATATATAGAAAAAATTAGCCGGGCATGGTGGCGCATGCCTGTAGTCCCAGCTACTCGGGAGGCTGAGGCAGGAGGATCGCCTGAGCCCAGGATTTTGGGGTTGCTGTGAGCTAGGCTGACACCACAGCACTCTAGCCTGGATACCAGAGTAAGACTCTGTCTCAAAAAAAAAAAAAAGAGGGCACAAAACCAACTTTAACTGTTGTTTGACATTGGTCCTGGTGGGTTCTATTCCAAGGAATGAAATCAGAAGACTCCCACTACCCCTCAAGTAAGCAAAACTGGTGGAACTCAGAAGAGAAACTGATATTACTTAACTGTAGAAATGACCGAAAGTAACCTAACAGATTGTAAATATGTGGCTGAGGAACTCTGGGAACATCCAAGTCTAATTACATCATAACCTCAGGGAATCAGGACTGGAATATGACAATAGGAAAGCAAAAATCTCATCAGGCTCTCTTCATTCTATGAGGCAATTCTGATACAAGGCAAACTGGAACAAGAAGTGGGATGTTTCTGGCCCTGCCTGGTGCAGATGGTGCCCTGGTGGGAAGCCCCAAAATCCTGGCTGTAGGTCAGGTATATCTTCACAAGAGTTGTTTACACTGTGTTACTATAGCATAATGACAGTGACATTAAATCCATGTCACAATTCATCCTGACCTGATTCCATGCTCACTAATCACAACTTGGTTTCCCATATAACTTTTCCTATGTGACAGAATTTTTCAGAGTGCAGGACGTGTGATATGACTACACAGATAGATCACTGAGCAACCTGGAATTACATGCAGAGAAAGTTATTCCTTTTACAACTATCATTCAACCCAGCTGATTACATCAGAGAGAGCCTCAGTTGATTTTACCAATCTTTTAACACCTCTCTAAATCTTGCTATCTCTCTATTTAACTCAGGGGAAAGTAATACCCGTTTGGTTTCTAGCACAGCTTTTTTTCTTTTTTCACTCTCACTTTAGCTCACATATGGTCTTATGAGTTTGACTAGTAATTAGTCCTACGTACAATAAACTGGATGCAGTGGCCCAAAGCAAATGTTTGGATTTATAAGACAGAGCAGCAAACATTAGAGGGAAGAGGCTCTCCCAACAAGGCCCTGCCTGAGCAGCCAACCAAACACCCTAGGTCTCAGCTCTCCATTCCACAAGGGGTTCTGAGAAGTACTCACTTTTGGCAGATTTCAGAGGTGTCTGAATAGCTTCTGCTGTTAGCTTGTTTATTTCGGTGATATCCAGGTCAGCCTGTGACAAACAAAGCCAGAAAGCACCAGGCTTATTTATTATACCGAAATAAGAGGAACAATATTTTAAGATGAAAAACAATTTAAAAAACTATTATTTAACACATAACATTGTTAAATGTTAATTATAATGCAATAGAGCAAACTCCCATAAACACACCACATAACCCAAGACTGCTTGTAGCTGTGTATTCATTCTCTGTTCCCTTTCCTTGTCTCTTCCCCCAAAGGTGACCAGTCTCCTAATCCTGTCATTCCCTAGAAGTAACCTCTATCATTTCATTTGCTTATTAAGAAAGTACATGTGTATGGGTGTATGTGTGCATGCTTAAACAACATTTTGTTTATTTTTTATTTTTAGTGTTTTCTTGAGACAGAGTCTCGCTTTGTTGTCCAGGCTAGAGTGAGTGCTGTGGCATTGGCCTAGCTCACAGCAATCTCAAACTCCTGGGCTCAAGCAATCCTACTGCCTCAGCCTCCCAAGTAGCTGGGACTACAGGCATGTGCCCACCATGCCCGGCTGATTTTTTCTATATATATTAGTTGGCCAATTAATTTCTTTCTATTTATAGTAGAGACGGGGTCTCACTCTTACTCAGGCTGGTTTCAAATTCCTGACCTCGAGTAATCCACCCACCTTGGCCTCCCAGAGTGCTAGGATTACAGGTGTGAGCCACTGTGCCTGGCCTATTTTTTTTTATTTGAAATTATTATGGGTACATAATAGGTACATATATTTATGGAGCACATTCAAACTCTTTATTTTGCCTCTCCATCTTACTGCCTCCAATCCTGATCCAGGTGCTAGGAGGAAGGGAGTGAGAGGGTTGGGGAGTACCGAGAGTCCCAAGCAAGAGCACTGCTTCTACAGTATAGAAGATAAAATAGTCTCTTTGCCAGCTAGCAGACCAGGTCACACTGCAATGACCCAGGGGTTTCAAGGAATTTGAGCTTGAGGATTTCTACTTCCCCTGCAAAATTCAAGGCAAAAGACTGCAAAGAACTGCCTGAAACCAGAATTGCCTCCCTTTGTATACTATTAATATTTGAACTATTAATATTTGGGTTTCAAGTACTTAGCGATTGACCCGACTCTAATTTTTCAGTTGACACAAACAGATAATGTCCCCTTGTAGAATCTCTTCCACAGTAACAACCCATTGGCTGGATTTCATGACTGGACTAGACTTAAGAACTAACCAACAGCTCAAAAATAGGACAGGTCACTTACTGTTGCTGCCTCTTCCAGGGCCTGTTTGTTTCCTCCAAGGGCTTTAAAAAAGAATATTTTATTTAGTTACTATCAGATTTTAATGATAAATCATCTTGCCTAATACTACATCTTTCCAAAACCAGTCCAGCCCTTAGTCTTTAACATTCAATAACCTTCACCATCTAGTCAATCTTTCTCCAAATTATTTCCCAAATGTGCCACTGTCTCACGACTTTGTGCGGTGGTACTTAGTATTTTCTCTGCCTAAAATTCTCCTCTGTACTCAAATTTCTAATTCAGTCTTCAAAACTCGGCTCAAATGTCACCCCTAAATCTGCTTATTTTTCTATTTCAGCAGATCACTGCAAAGTGCTTAGTTTCTCACCCTCATCCTACCCACCGACTTAACTACTCAAAGCTGTTCAAGTGTACACCCCTGCCTCAGACTGAATTCCAAAGATGATATCCATTGCTTCTGGCAAAAATCTAGCAGACAATAGATGTACAGTAAATGTGTGGTGAATTAAAAGGTCTTTGAGAGATTAAATGTAGAATAAAAAGTTAGTTAGGGGTCCTCAAACTACAACCCGAGGGCCACATGCGGCCTATCGAGGACATTTTTGCCGGGTGTTTTTGCTGCGCTGCCTGTCCTGCTTAGCAGCTGACTCGTCCTGGGCCCACAGTGGGTATGTGTGGAATGTGCGCCGCACTCTCCAACGGCCCTCCAATGGTCTGAGGGAGGGTGAACTGGCCCCCTGTTTAAAAAGTTTGAGGACCCCTGGAATCATTATAGTCTTCTGTTAGAAACTCTCATAGCATCCTTTAAAAGTTAAGACCTCAGGCTTTGGAACCAGAACGCCTGGGTTCAAACAGAGAATGCCACTAACTAGCTTATGAGACCTTGAGCAAAGTTACCAATCTCTCTGTGCCTTAATCTTGACATTTAAAAAATAGGGATATTAATAATTAGCTTGTAATGAGGATAAACTTAGGTAATGTATGTAAAACATTTGGTACAATGCTCATCTGGCATAGGCATCACCATATAGATATGCTTACTGACTGCTATTCTATCTCCTTTGTAGTACTTATAGGAATTTTTATTTATTTATTTTTTAAATTTAATCTTTTACTTTTATATTTATTTTTCCTCTTTTTTTTCAATGAAGTAGTGTTTTAAAGCAAAGATGGAATTTTTTTTTAAAATAGCCCTTTCCACTAAGCTTTATGTTTTTTTTTTTGAGACAGAGTCTCGCTTTGTTGCCCAGGCTAGAGTGAGTGCCGTGGTGTCAGCCTACCTCACAGCAACCTCAAACTCCTGGGCTCAAGGGATCCTTCTGCCTCAGCCTCCCAAGTAGCTGGGACTACAGGCATGCGCCACCATGCCCGGCTAGTTTTTTCTATGTATATTAGTTGGCCAATTACTTTCTTTCTATTTATAGTAGAGACGGGGTCTCGCTCTTGCTCAGGCTGGTCTCGAACTCCTGACCTCCAGCAATCCGCCCGCCTCGGCCTCCCAGAGTACTAGGATTACAGGCGTGAGCCACCTCGCCCGGCCAAGCTTTATGTTCTTAAGGGCAGGGACACTGTTTTATTCTCCAGGGCATTTTTTTTTTTTGAGTCTCATTCTGTTCCCTGGGCTAGAGTGCCGTGGTGTCAGCCTGGCTCACAGCAACCTCAAACTCCTGGACTCAAGTGATCCTCCTGCCTCAGCCTCCCGAGTAGCTGGGACTACAGGCATGCGCCACCATGCCTGGCTAATTTTTTCTCTACATATTTTTAGTTTTCTGGCTATTTTTTTCTGTTTTTAGCAGAGATGGGGTCTCCCTCTTGCTCAGGCTGGTCTCAAACTCCTGAGCTCAAACAATCTACCCACCTAGGCCTCTTACAGGCGTGAGCCACTGTGCCCACCTCCCAGGGCATCTTCAGCACCTAGCATTGTGACTGAAACACGCTTAGTATTTGTAGAAATGAGCAAACAAATGGCTTAATAAATAAAAGAGCAACTCAAAATGTAAATGCCTCACATATGAGCAGAATATGGATTTCTATCCAGGAAGGAAACTACATACTAGGTGATTAATAATAAGGAAAACAGAAAAAATAAAGGTAATGCAGCCTCCTACATTTCCTTGGACATTTAACAAGGGGAAACAGGTTGGGATTTTTCCCTGGCCAAGAAAACTGATTTGCCCATTTTTAAGTTGGCAATTTCCATAAGCTTCAGAAAAAGCTGCTTGGGGTGATTTTTCCAACTGAGCACTGGTTAATAAACTAAGTCATTTATTTATTCCTTCTCAAGTGGTTGGGTAAAAAACACATTTAAAAAAGAAAACATTTTGTGACAATTATGAAAAAATTGTGTGACAATTATGCGAAATTCACATTTCGGTGTATCTATAAATAAAATTTTATTGGACTACAGCCCATCTATGCCCATTCATTCTAGCTGTTTTGGAATTATAACAGCAGAGTTGAGTTGTCAACAGAGAATCCTCTGACTCAAGTAGCCTAAAATATTTGCTAGCTGGCCTTTTAGAGAAAAGGTTTGCCTACCCCAGGGACTGGATGACGGTGAGTGCGACGGAGAAAAATGAAGCAGGGAAGTGCCACAGGGAGTGGGAGCAGTAGGGCTGCAATTTTCCATAAGTGGTCACTTTAGACCTCCATGAGAGGTTAACTTTTGAGCAAGTCCTTTCTGAAGGGTGTCACGATAACCACAGGGGCTCCAGGCCTCGCCCCGGGGAAACTCGAGCAGCTCTTACCGAAGTAGTCGAGCCAGTTCATCTCGCGCAGCGCCTTGGGGAGCCGCAGGATCTCGATGTTGTAGAGGTTATCCACCTCCTTGAGGAGGTTCTGCCTGTCTGACTCAATTTGCTTGATTCGTATTTCCACTGCGAGAGGGCAGAGCCGACAGGGCTAGGGTCACTGGGCAGGTGACTCCGAGCTGCCCGCGTCCCGGCCCGCGGGCACCCCGCCATCGCCCCAGGGAGCCGCGAGGGCCCGGGCCCTGTCCCTTACCTTCTCGGTCAAAGTCCTTAAGAAAGGAGGCGAGCTTCCGGCTCCGTAAGGAGTTGGTCTTGGCCGCCCGACTGCTGTCCTTCCTAGGAGCCATGGCGCCTCGGCGGGGGCTGCCGGGAGCAGCGACCGAGGCACAGGGGTCAGCGGCAGAGACCGGGAGGGGAAGCAAGGAGCCGCTAGGGACGGATGGGGACCTGCCCCCCCAACGGGGTCTCGGTTTAAAGAAGTCTCCGGGAACGTACCTGTGGTCCCAAAACAAGAGCTGAGGAACACTTCGCTGCTCCAGCCACGGCTAACCGCCACCAATTCAAACTCCACTGCCACAGGCTGACGAATCAGAAGCCGCCGTCTTAGGACGGTCCCGCAACATCCAATAACAAGGGAGTTCCTGCCGGCCGGTGGCTTTCGCCCTTACAGCCCGCCTGCGTCAGCGCCGCTGCCGCGGGTCTTCCTGGGAGTTGTGGTCCGGGTCCCTCCCACCACGCTCCGCCCCGGAGGGCTGCGAACTATTACTCCCGGCAGGCCTTGTGGCGGCCCCGGGTGCACAAGCACTGGGGGCTGGGGGGCAGCCTGGGCCAACTTAGCTGTGGGACCTGTGGGACGCTGCGTGTGGTCCGGCGGTGGCTGGGCTGCCTCGCTTGACTACCGCACACATTCAGACCGACTGACTGACTGAGTTCCTCAGGGTTCCCCGCACCCCAGTCCCAGCATGGGCTGGCAAGTGGAGGGTTAGCGGGGACACAGCAGCCCAGGCAGAATCTGGAAGAGGCCGGGGTCCGCGGCAGCCTCCCCGAGCAAGGGGGATGGAATGACAGGTGAGTGGGGGCAGGGGTGCAAGCTTTGGGGTGGGCGCCCCAGCTCGCACCAGCCCCCGGCCAGCCTGGGCAGTGTGTGGGGGTAGACCTCCCTTCCCTCGCTCCCCTGCAAGCGGGCCACTCGTGCCCAGTTCGCGTCCCGGAGCCTCGGCCGGGGTGCAGCTCGGGGACCTGACGTCTGCGGGGCCTTGGTCGCGACGCTGGGTGCAGGTAGTGACTCCACGCTGACGGCTCGTAAGCGCCTCAGTGGATGAGTGCATGAGGAGGTGTGGCTTCCAGACCCCAGGGAGCCCAGGACAGGAGGCAGCTTTGGGTGTCGTGGTCGTGGGCCTAGGAAGGGACATGTAGACAGCAAGCCCAGCCGTAGCGCTGTTCTGTTGGAGGTGCATCTTGGCATCTCCCCACGGCCACATGATTGGATTGCTCAGGGCTTGTGCTGAAGGCCAGCAAGGTTAGGGGCCAGTCTCCAGACATAAAGCTGTAGTCCGAGTCACAAGGAGGGCAGGTGACTGGATGGCCAGACAGGTTAGCTTTTGACGGGTCTGTGGCCCGATAATTTGGCTTTGGTGCTTTTCACCCTGTGGATTCGTTCTGAAGCCATGTTTAAGAGGTTGTGTTTGTGTTTGAGTGTGCGTGTGTGGGCGGGAAGGATGATAAACAATCCTGCCTTTCCCCTCTGAGTTGAAAACCAATCAAGGGAATAAGTAAATGTGTCAGACAGGCTCCTCATGGGCACCAGCAGGCTTGGGGACAGAGCAGCCCAAGCATAGGGTCCCTGGCAAGACTAGCCCTTCCTGGAAGATCCCTTCTCTCCATTCCTTCTTGGCCTGTTGCTCCAGATGCAATAAGTACCGTATCTGAATGTCACTCTCCCGCCCAAGGTCAGCCCTGGGCAGTGAGTGGGCAATGACACCCCAGTCTGCTTGCTGGGTGCCTGAGGGTCTCCTTCTAGAGGGCCAAGATTGGGAGTGATAACAAGCCCATACTTCATGTGGGCTTCCTCCTCGGCAGATGTCTTGGTGCTGGGCAAGCAGGGTTTTCTCGCTTCTTTGTCTCAAGGCTTCACTCCACTGCCGGTGGGTCCGACCTCTCTGGGCACATGGGACGTCCACCAGCATCTTAGCCACAGCTACCACATGGCAGGAGCATGTGATTCACCAGTTTTTGCCAGTTGCTTATGCCACACACAAGTTAATCCAACAGTGTCATTAAGGCACAGCTGGAGGTGCAAGCTGAGAGGAAGCGGCTCCATGGCTAACGGGACAAGCTGCCGCCGCCACCCTATTCAAACCATCACAGGCTGACGAATGTTGAAGTCTCCGCGTTAGGAAAATCCCGGCACCCAATCACAAGGAAGCGCCACTGTCAAGCCGCTAATCGACATGCAGGACTACAGTGCCCAGAATCCATTGCGAGCGGACGACGTGTTTTAGCGACGCGTAGCCCCGCCGGGCTGAGGTGCGCTTTAGCGGCGCTCGCGGTTTACCAGGCGCAGAGAGACTGCAGGCGCGTGGGGCGGGCGGTGGCGTGTTCTCACAGTTTGGTTGCCTCGGTTTTAAGTTTTCCCGCTGGTTTCAGGAACGCGACTGGTAGCCTCTGGGAGGGAAGGCAGGATTCCGGCTCCGGAAGCCCGGGTGAGAGAGGGGACGACTCAGTCTGAAGCAGGAGACGGCCCTATCCCGGGAGGGCCTCCTTCGAGCTATAGCCGGGACACCCTTCCCGAGGTGGGACACAGGAGCCTGTCCATCTGAGAGGTGAGACAGCGCTTTTACCTGAAGGGACTTGGGGACCAAGAGCTTGACCTCCGACGAGGATGGAAGTTACACGCACCTTGGCCCAGTGCTTCTCCTACTGGTTTGGCACCTTAACGCAGTTTTTTTCTTTCTGTTTTTGGTTTTTGTTTTTTCCAACAGAATATGACTCAAGACCTGCCTTTGCTTGCGGTGCAGGAGGCCCTGAGGAAGTGCTTTCCCGTGGTGGAGGAGCAGCAGGGCCTGTGGCAGAGCACTCTGCGGGACTGCCAGCCCCTCCTGGTCTCCCTCAGCAACCTGGCAGAACAGCTGCAGGCCGCGCAGAACCTGCGGTTTGAGGATGTGCCGTCACTTCGGGCCTTCCCAGACTTACAGGAGCGGCTCAGGCGCAAGCAGCTGGAGGCTGGCGACACTGTCCTGGACAAGCTAGCGGAGAGGCTGTAAGAGACTCCATGGTGCTGTTTCTTGGAGGAAAGATTTTAAAACTGGCTGTTTTTCTCTTCCCTTGAAAGCATGTTATTTAGAGATGTCTCAGCCTTCCTTACTTTCCATCTGTTGCAGTGGGACCTCTGTCAAAAAGCCATTTTCTGGCATTTCCCTTGTCAGAGGTTAAACATGGCAGTGGTGGGCTTCATAGAAGTCACAAAAGTAGCACAGAAAAGGAGTGGCAAAAGCTTATTAGCCCTTCTAATAACCATAGTTTATTTTGGTAAAAGTCAATGAGTAACTGTGCTGTCAACTTAGTAGGTGCCAGAACTAAGAGTTTACATATGTTACCTCATAAAGTCTTTTCAAACACATCTGTACCTTAACCTCACTTAATTCCATTTTTCAGGTGAGGAAACTGAACAAGCAGATTGCTCATGGTCACACAGCTAGTACATAGTAGAGCTGGGATTCTGACTCAAGTGTGCCTGACACCAAAGCCAGAGGTCTTAACCATCACTTTGTCTTGCTATATATTGGTGTCTGTGTGCCCAAGAGTAGCATGTCTCCAAAGTCTGATTTATGCCTATTGTCAGGCCCTCTATCTTAGAGTTATAGATTATTGAGGACAGAGAAGAGAGAGGGCACATGTGGGTTTTCCTTGACCCAGAATGAAAGAAAATTTCAGTGTATAGGGTTTGTGTCATAGACTGGTAGTAAACTGTCAAAGATGAGGACATTTCCTTTTATTTATTTGTACAAAATACATTTATTAAGCATCTATGGGATGCCAAGCACAAGGTGCTGGGAATAGAACAGTGAACCAGACTTACTTCTTGTTCTTAGTTGAGGAGAAGAGATAGTTAAATTATGTTGTGGTATATTCTAAGATCATAATTAAGTGCAGCCTGTGAGGAGCGGGGAAGCTTGTGGGAGGAAATGATGTGAAAAACCTGAAGGATGAACGGGTGTAAGTTGGGTCAGAAGGTGGGTATGAATAGTGTTACATAGAGGATAGTATGGCAGAACAAGGGGGTGGTAAGCCAGCTCACTAGCGATGCATAAGCTCTGTAGAGGATCATATTATTGCTAGATCTGCCTCTCACTTCTGGATCAAGGAGACTTTGGTGAGGAATGACAAAATGTGCTATATCTCTACAGTGGAATATTAATTCAGCTATAAAAAGGAATGAAATGCAATCAGCCCTCTGATATTTTGTCTTTTTGTTTTTTTAATGCTGGTCACAGTCTATAAATAAGCACAAATTGTGTTTCAGAGGGTCAGATATTGTTTTGTGTACTTTTACTTCAATTGATTACATATTTGTGGGTGTTGGGTGGTTATTTTAAGTCTTTTTTTCAGTGTGAGTCATGGACAAACATTTTTGAAAGCCACAGTTCTAAGGAATGCCTTGCCCTTTGGGAAGTTGTAGCCTTTGTCTTGATGGCTGGGCTCCTTGGAGTCACCAATGAAATAAAAATGAATACTACAATATTTACCATAAGCTAGGCACTGCCCTAAGTACTTTGTGTGCATTATTTCATTTAATCTTTATAGTAACCCTTTTCATTCATTCATTCTTTGAACAAGTATATGTTGTTCTGTGTGACAGTCTGTGTTCTAAGTTCTTGGGATATACAGTGAGCAAAACAGACTGTTTTTATATCTGAGGGGGAATAAATAACTTTCCAAAGGTCCACAGTAGTCTGCATGCATCCAGAGACTAAACTTTACCATTCAGGAATTTACTAGGATGGGGCTAGAGAGCATGTGGATAGTACTGGTGTGCTGTTTCTGTTTCCTCTTGCTTATTCCCTTTTCACATACCTGGTGTGGGACTTTGAGTGAGCATTTGCTCTCCTTACACAGTTTTATGGCAGCCCCAGAAAGGTCCCTTGGTCTTTACTTTATTGGCTACTGAGCTTATCACATAGCTTTGAGAGCCATATAACTTCTTCAGCCTTTCCATCTTTAAACCAGTTCTTGATTTTTTTTTTTTTTTTTTGAGACAGAGTCTTGCTTTGTTACCCAGGCTAGAGTGAGTGCCATGGCATCAGCCTAGCTCACGGCAACCTCAAACTCCTGGGCTCAAGCGATCCTTCTGCCTCAGCCTCCCGAGTAGGTGGGACTACAGGCATACGCCACCATGCCCAGCTAATTTTTTTCTCTATATTTTTTTAGTTAGCCAATTAATTTCTTTCTGTTTATAGTAGAGACGGGGTTGCGCTCTCGCTCAGGCTGGTTTCAAACTCCTGACCTTGAGCAATCCGCCCGCCTCGGCCTCCCAGAGTGCTAGGATTACAGGCGTGAGTCACCATCACCAAGCCCGGCCCAGTTCTTGATTCTTGAGCCCTACCCCTACCCTACCTTCAAGGCACCGTCACTAAAGTCCTTAGACCAGTGGTCTTAACTGGGGGTGGTTTTTCTATCAGGGTACATTTGGCAATGTCTAGAGACAATTAGTGATTATTATGGCTTAGGGAGGGTGGAGGTATGGTTTATTCCTGTCATCTAGTGAGTAGAGGCCAGACATTCTCCTAAACATTGTATAATGCACAGAACAGCCTTCCACAACAAAGAATCATCTGGTCCAAAATATCAGTAGTAGTATTCCATGGTGTGTATATGAAAAAGGGAAAAAAATATATATATGTGTGTATATATATATGTGTATATATATATACATGTATGTATATATGTATATATATATATATCAGTAGTGCCAAAGTTGAGAAACCTTGCCTTATATCTTTCTCATGATATTGCCTAATGTCAGACTCTTTCCTCCAGGGTCACCCTCCTCAAGGTGAGTGACACGGTCAGCAGCCACGTGGAGCGAGTATTTGAGATCTATGAGCAGCATGCAGACACAGTTGGCATTGATGCTGTCCTGCAGCGTTCAGTTGTGAGCCCCTCTGTGGCTGACATGTTGGAATGGTTGCAAGATATCGAGAGACATTATCGAAATTCATATCCTTTGTGCACATTTCAGATAGTGTCCACAGCTGTTCCAAGAAGTCTTTCTAATTTCAGTTTTCACAAGATTGGAAAACTGTATAGTTTGGGTCAGTTCTCTTTGGTTTCTGAACTTGGATTCCTCCTGCATTCCTTTGTGCAACCATTCCTCACATAATTCACTGAGTAGCTACTACCTGCAGGGCACTGTTCTCTGCTGGGAGATAGGCATTTAGAAAGGAAAACAGAATGTCAAATGGTGCTAAGTGCTATGGAGAAAAATAAAGCAGAGAAAATGAGGAGTGAGGGTGGGGTTGTGATTTTAAATAGTGTGGTGAGGCCAGGCCTGATGAGAAAGTGATATTTGAGCAAAGATCTGAAGAGGGTAAGGGAGGGACCTATGTGGATATTTGGGGGAAGAGTGTTCCAGTGCAGAGTCCCCGAGGTAAGAACGTGCTTGGTGTATTCAGGAAATAGCAAGGAGGCCAGTGTGGCGAGAGCATAGTATGAGGGAGCCTAAGAGGAGATGTTAGCAAGGCTGGGCTAGACTTTGTAGGCCCTCAAGGTCTGTGAAAGAATTTTGGCTTTTACTGAGAGAGAGAGAAAGCTTAGAAGGTTTTAAGTAAGGAGTAAATGGGTAAAACCTGTATTTTTAGCAGTATCACACTGGCTGTGTTCTAGGGAAAGACTTGGGGTGTCGGGGACATGGCTGAAAGCAGAAAGACTACTTAGTTGAAGTTATGGTCTTTTCCTCTCTATTCTTGCCTGATATCCAAATCTACCCTCTGCATTAACTTTCTACCTTCATCATATAAGTAACTCCCAAGGCCCCACCTTTATTGTCTCTAGTCTTAAGTTTCAGTTTTCTACAGATGCCGCCAACTGTATTGTTCTTGGAACTGCAAACTCAATTTTAAAATTGAACTCTGTAATCTAGTCCTCAGATTCAACCCCTCTTTCCTTGAGCTACAGCTTCAACCCTATTTTTTCTTTTAAATTGCAGTAGTAGCAGTAGTCATGGTAGTAGCAGTAGGAGTGATAATAACAGCAGCATGGACAGAAGGAGCAAGGAGCTGCTAACTGTTAGCTGTAGCTAACAGTACTGAGGGGCCGGTCCAGTGGCTCTCGCCTGTAATCCTAGCATTCTGGGATGCTGAGGCAGGAGGATTGCTTGAGGCCAGGAGTTCGAGACCAGCCTAAGCAAGAGTGAGACCCCATCTCTACCAAAAAAAAAAAAAAAAAAAGATAAATTAGCTGGGCATGGTGCATGTTTGTAGTCTGAGCTTAGGCAGAATTGATTGAGCCTAGGAGTTTGAGGTTGCAGTGAGCTATGATGATGCCACTGTACTCTGGCCAGGGTGACAGAGGGAGACTTGATCTCAAAAAAAAAAAAGCAAAAACATACTGAGCATTTGGTGTGTGTTAGAATGTTTACAGTCAAGTTTTTGGTTCCATTTCCCTGGCACTTTTTGTATTTTCCTTCTCTATCCACTCCGTAGTGTCTTTTTTTTTTTTTTTTTGAGACAGAGTCTTGCTTTGTTGCCCAGGCTAGAGTGAGTGCCGTGGCGTCACCTAGCTCACAGCAACCTCAAACTCCTGGGCTCAAGCAATCCTACTGCCTCAGCCTCCAAGTAGCTGGGACTACAGGCATGCGCCACCATGCCCAGCTAATTTTTCTATATATATTAGTTGGCCAATTAATTTCTTTCTATCTATAGTAGAGATGGGGTCTCGCTCTTGCTCAGAGCTGGTTTTGAACTCCTGACCTTGAGCAATCCGCCCGCCTCGGCCTCCCAGAGTGCTAGGATTACAGGTGTGAGCCACCGCGCCTGGCCCCCTCCGTTGTTTTTTACCTCTCACTTGGACTCAATTGCATATAGCCTCATGACAGGTTTCTTTGTCTCTAGCTTCTCTCTCTCTAAACCAGGGGTCCTCAAACTTTTAAACTGGGGGGCCAGTTCACTGTCCCTCAGGCCGTTGGAGGGCCAGAGTATAGTTTAAAAAAAACTATGAACAAATTCCTATGCACACTGCACATATCTTATTTTGAAGTAAAAAAACAAATAGGCAAAAACACACGCATGTGGCCCATGGGCCATAGTTTGAGGACACCTGCTCTAAATGATCTCCAATTAGTGACCTCAATTCATATAGCTTCAGGAAGTCTAGTTCTGATCCTGTTACTTGTTTGGGAATTGTTCTGTACTTGTATAGGAATAGCTTCTGTTGTTAGGATAAGTTCAGAATCACTGCCTTGGCACTCAGTGTTCTTTGTACTCAGTTCTGGCTCAGCCCTCCTTTTTTTTTTTTATTTTATCATATTATGGGGGTACAAATATTGTTAGAGTTACATATATTGCCCCTGCCATTCCTCCCCCGACCCCCTGCCTTACCAAAACATCAAGCGTGTCCTACCCCCAGGTGGTGCGCATCGCACCTGTTTTGTAAGTATAAATTCTTCCCCACCTCCCCCTCCTTCCTCCTCCCATCTGCCCACCACCTGATAAAAGTTTGTTTGTTTTTTCTATTTTTGACCTTTGGGCTACATTGTATCTCTTTGCCTTTCCCTAGGAAGGGTTAGAGGTATTCCCACCCCCCAATGCTCACCACAACCCTAAGATGTGTATTTCCCCCTCCCCCAAACCCTGGTGGGCACTATCACCCTTTGAGCCCATAGTTTTAATCAGTCAGTACCAATTTGATGGCGAGTAGATGTGGAGCCCGTTTTCTTGATCTTGTGTCATCTCACTTTGGATAACGGGCTTAAGCTTAATGCAGGATAGCATAAATGGTGCTAGCTCATTGTCATTTCTTAGAATTGAGTAGTATTCCATTGTGAGCATATATCAAATTTTAATTATCCACTTGTGAATTGACGGACATTTGGGTTGTTTCCATGATCTTGCAATAGTGAATTGTGCTGCTGTAAACATTCGGGTGCAGATGTCTTTATAGTAGAATGTCTTATGCTCTTTTGGGTAGATGCCCAACAATGCTATTGCTGGGTCAAATGGTATTTCTATAGCTGTTTGAGGTATCTCCAAATTCTTTTCCACAGAGGCTGCACTAATTTGCAGTCCCACCAGCAATGTAGGAGTGTTCCCATCTCTCCATAGCCTCGCCAGCATTTGTTGTTTTGGGATTTCTTGATACAAGCCATTCTCACTGGTGTTAGATGGTATCTCATTGTGGTTTTGATTTGCATTTCTCTGATGATTAGAGATGCTGATCATTTTTTAATATGTTTGCAGGCCATTATTCTGTCTTCTTTGGAGAAATTTCTGTTCATTTCCATTGCCCCTTTCTTGATGGGATTTCTTTTTTCTTGTTCTTTTTTAGTTCTAGATAGATTCTTGTTATTAGACCTTTATCAGAAATGTAGAGAGCAAATATTTTCTCCCACTCTGTGGGTTGTCTATTTGCTCTGATGATGGTTTCCTTAGCTGTGCAGAAACTTTTTAATTTGATGAGATCCCATTTGTTTATTTTTGATGCAGTGGTGATTGCCTTGGGGCTCTTCACCAAAAATTGTCTGCCCAGACTCTAATAGGGTTTTCCCAATGTCTTCTTCTAGGATTCTTAAGGTTTCTTGCCTTAGGTTATCTATTGTCTGTTATCTATCTTGAGTGAATTTTTGTGAGAGGTGAGAGATAGGGATCCTGTTTCAATCTTCTGCATGTAGCTAACCAGTTTTCCCAGCACCATTTATTGAAGAGGGATTCTTTTCCTCATTGTATATTTTTGTCTGCTTTATCAAATATTAGGTTGCCGTAAACTGATGGTTTCATCTCTGGTATCCCAGATCTATTCTAGATATCGATGCTTCTGTTCTTGTGCCAGTACCAGGCTGATTTAACTATTATTGCTTTATAGTAAAGCTTGAAGTCAGGAAGATTGATGCCTCCTAGTTTGTTCTTCTTACTTAAGATTGCTTTGGCTATACGAGTTTTTTTCTGGTTCCATACAAAGTGCAGAATTATTTTTTCTAGATCTGTAAAGAATGCTGGTGATATTTTGGTGGAGATTGCATTAATTCTGTAGATAACTTTAGGTAATAGTGACATTTTAACGATATTGATTCTACCAATCCATGAACAACGTAGATTTTCCCATCTGTTCAAATCATCTGCAATTTCTTTTTTTCAGTGTTTCATAGTTCTCCCTGTATAAATCTTTCATATCTTTTGTTAAGTATACTCCTAGATATTTAATTTTCCTTGGGGCTATAGTAAAGGGTATTGCGTTTTGTTTTTTTTTTTTTTTTTTGAGACAGAGTCTCACTTTGTTGCCCAGGCTAGAGTGAGCGCCGTGGCATCAGCCTAGCTCACAGCAACTTCAATCTCCTGGGCTCAAGTGATCCTCCTGCCTCAGCCTCCCAAGTAGCTGGGACTACAGGCATGTGCCACCATGCCCGGCTAATTTTTCGTATATATATTTTTAGCTGGTCAATTGATTTCTTTCTATTTTTAGTAGAGACGGGGGTCTCGCTCAGGGTGGTTTTGAACTCCTGACCTCGAGCAGTCCGCCCGCCTCGGCCTCCCAGAGTGCTAGGATTACAGGCATGAGCCACCACACCTGGCTGGTATTGCGTTTTTTGATTTGAGTTTCTGCTTGATGGTTCTTGGCATATATGAGTGCTTCTGATTTGTGTATATTGATTTTATAGCCTGAAACTTTACCAAATTTATTTATTAAATCTAGGAATCTCTTGGATGAATCCATGGGATTTTCTAGGTATAATATATCATCAGCAAAGATCGAGAGTTTGATCTCGTCTGCCCACACTTGGATGCCCTTAATACCCCTCTCTTGTCTGTTTGCTATAGCTAGGACTTTGAGTACTATGTTGAATAGAAGAGGAGACAGTGGACATCCTTGTCTAGTTCTAGATCGAAGAGGGAATGATTTCAGTTTTTCCCCATTTAGGATGATATTGGCAGCGGGTTTGTCATAAATGGATTTGATAAGTTTAAGGTATGAACCGTCTATGCCTATTTTGTTAAGAGTTTTTATCATAAAGGTGTGTTGGACTTTATCAAATGCTTTTTCTGCATCTATTGCCAGAATCATATGGTCTTTGTTCTTGATTTTATTTATGAAGTGAATTGCATTTATAGACTTGCATATGTTGAACCAGCCTTGCATCCCTGGAATAAAGCCCGCCTGGTCATGGTGAATTATTTTTTTGATGTGCTGCTGAATTCTGTTTGCTAGAATTTTATTTAGGATTTTTGCATCTGTATTCATGAGGGATATTGGTCTATAATTTTCTTTTTTTGTTACGTCCTTTCCTGGCTTTGGTATCAAGGTGATATTGGTTTCGTAGAATGAGTTAGGAAGGGTACTATCTTTCTCAATGGTGTTGAATAGTTTCTGTAGTATAGGTATGAGTTCATCTTTGTACGCTTAGTAGAACTCTGAAGTATTGCCATCGGGTCGGGGACTTTTCCGTTTGGGGAGGTTTTTAATTACTGCTTCAATTTCTGAGCTTGAGATTGGTCTGTTCAGGAGATCTGTTACCTCTTGGGTTAACTTAGGGAGGTTGTATGTATCCAGGAATTTGTCCATTTGATCTTCGTTCTGTAGTTGTTGGGCATATAGATTTTTATAGTAATCAAATATAATGTTTTGTATTTCTGTAGTGTCTGTTGTGATCTCTCCTTTTTCATTTCTTATTGAGTTTGTTAGAGTCTTTTCCCTTTGAGTCCTTGTCAATCTTGCAAGAGGGCTATCAATTTTGTTTATCTTTTCAAATAAACCGTCCTTTTAGCTGCCTTTACTACTATTCTTTGTGTGGTATCCATGCCAACCAAAGTGGAAGGTTTGCTTTCCCTGAATCCATTTTATGCATTGCCATTCTGTGTCTTGGCTTATACGTTTCCTACCAACTGGAATGTTTCTGCTATCCTCTAAACTGGATGTATTCATCCTTTGAACTTCCACTGAGTTTTATCTTTCATATTACTTTGATTCTTTCTACTCACTATCTGGTTCTGTTCTCACCACGGAAGATCCCAGATTTTAGGGACAGTGTTTCATTCCTTTTTTTCCCATAGCATGAAGTCATGTTATTAAAGAGTTGCTCAGGAAATATCTGTAGCACAGGTGAATCCTGCTCACTTGGTAAAATGTAAGGATAGCTGCATTTTCACTTTTATAGCTCCCTATAGTTCTCACCAGAGTATTTTTTCCTTCAACATATTTCATTTTCTTTTTGAGCAGTCCTTAACTTCCAGGAAGGTACCTGAAGAGAAAGTACCTCCTCTCCTCAATCCAGTGGGGAGACTTGGCAAACATCCAAGCTTTGCCCACGGCCTGGGACCGAATTTCAAAAGATGAACCGCAAGACCTTGTACAAGGTACTGTTTTTGTTTATTTCTTCACGTCACCTCCTTTCCTTCCCTGTGGCTCACACTCTTTGTAAACACTAGAGAGGTGCCATCGTCTTGCCTCTCTGTCTTTTATAAATCTGATGTTTTGTGTTCTTTGGAGAGGTGATAATGCCACAGGTTTTCTTTCTTCCTATTCTAGATATCCTATTGAATGTTTCCTTCTTCCTGGAAGAGTAAGGAAGATATGTGTTTATCTGGAGACCAGGGGCACCACAGTTGAAGACTGACATTGCTGCACTCTGGTATTTCTAAAGAAGTTCCAGTGTTTCAACCTGACATATTTGAAATACCAAGCCTAGAACCTACGGACTGGGTCTCGGGGGGATTGGTGCTCAATGTCTCCAATGTTGGAGCTTTTCCGTGCTAGCCCATGACTGAGAGTACATCGACCACTTCTTGATCTTTTCTGAGGCTCAAGGAAGTGGATGGAGGCAAAGAAAAAGCAGAGAGGAAAGGCGATATTGAGGAACATGATGCGTTGGTATCTGTCATAAGGCCCAAAACGGCAAGGAAAGAAAGCACAGGAGGTAGAGTGGCACTGTCATTGTGTCATACAAAGTGCTGAGTCTGGTTTACACCAGCTCCTGGTTTTGTGTATTTGTGTCAGTGCCTGAATCCTTGATGAATGAGAAAGTGGTTTTGCTGATTTAAATATATTAGGGTGATATTGGTGGAAAATAAAAAAATTTTGGCCAGTGGTGATAGTCCCTCATCATCAAGCCAGTTTCTGTTTCCAGAGCCTGCCAGCAGGGGGAGGTGGTGCAGCATGGATTCTTCTGATGCTTTGTCTCTGAAGAGTGGTCCCTTACTGCTGATGCCCTCTCGGAGGATGCAACTGGCATTAGATACCCAAAATGACAGGTTTTTTGGCCAAATTTGGCATCTGACTCACCACATTCCTCTGAGTGTGGTATAGCTGCACGGGGCGGGGTGGGACGGGACCAGCCCTGAGTTAGGTGATCAGGGTTACATTTCTGAGCCCAGGGCCTTCGTCTGTGCAATGGTTAAGTTACTTTCAGACCATGCAGCTTTGCAGGATGTTGGAGAAATCTCAATCATGGGGGGGCGGGGCAAAAAAAAGGAAAAATCTCAATCATTGAACATAAAGGGGCTTAATAAAGAGTAGGTATTTTTAAAATGAAAAGAGCTTTATTTTTCTTATTACGAAAGTGATATGAAAAGAAAAAAAAATTAAAAAAAAAAAAAGAAAGTGATATGATTTTATAAAAATCATAGAACTGTAGAAAAAATTTTAAATGTACACAAATATAAAACTCCACCAGAGAAAAAAAAGGAGAAAAGAAGAGAAAAAAAAAATAAAATAAAACTCCACCAGATATTTTGATAAATATCCTTTGGGTGTCCACAAATTATTTTAAAGAAACATGGTATCAATACATACTGTTAAATTGTCTTTTTTTTAAAATCTTAATATAGCTGCCCATCTTTTCATATCTTAAATATAGCTGAACACAATTATATGCATTATATATCTTTTGTGAATGTGTTTTATCTTACCTTTTCCATGTATTTTTCCAAATCTTCATGTTTTTCTATCTACAAAGGTAATGCATTCTGATTATGAAAAATTAAAATATTACATAGAAATGCACCATTGTCCACCTACCAGATAACTACAATTAGTGCAGTATATATTTTTCCAAAAATTAATTAAAATTGTTTATATAATTATTATAAGTAGACACTAAGAGGTATTTGAGTATTGAGTCTTATGAAGGGCTCAGGGGACAGAAAGGAAAGAGAGCCCTAGCAGTGTTTACAGTCAACCAGAGAAGGATTGAAACCAGTGTTTCTTAAACTTTAATGTACACGCGAATCACTGATATCTTGTTAAAACTCATTGATTTATTTATATTTTTTTAGAGACAGGGTCTTGCTCTGTCACCCAGTCTGTAGTGCAGTGGAGCAATCATAGCTCACTGCAACCTCGTCCTCCCAGGCTTAAGTGATCCTCCCACCTTGGCCTCCCATGTAGCTGGGACTACAGGCGCGCACCGCTATGCCTTGCTAATTTTTCTATTTTTTTGTAGAGATAGGGTCTTGCTATGTTGCTTAGGCTGGTCTTAAACTCCTGGGTTCAAGCAATCCTCTTGCCTCAACCTCCCAAAGTACCAGAATTATAGGTGTGAGCTACCATGCCCAGCTGGGGCGAGACAGGTATGCACCTGTAGTCCCAGTTACTTGGGAGACTGAGCCAGAAGGATTGGTTGAGTCCAAGGGTTGAAGGTGACAGTGAGATATGATCACATCACTGCACTGCAGCCTGAGTGAGGGCAGCAGAGTGAGGCCTTGTCTAAGGAAGGGAGGGATGGAGGGAGTTCCTGTTCCATATTCCATGTAGCAAGTAGCAAGGAAATAGTTCCTCATTCTGCATTCCATATAGCAAGTAACAAGGAAGGCAGGGATGGAGGGAGGGAGGACTAAATAGTTCCTAGTTCCATATACTGTATAGCAAGTAACATGAGTTCATAGAAGGATGGAAATGGAAGAATGGCATGGTAGGAAATGGGTCACTAAGTGTGGACTGGAACCACACTGTGAAGAGCTCTAAATCTTAGCTCAAGAGTATATTTTGGGCTGGGCATGGTGGCTCACGCCAGTAATCCTAGCACTCTGGGAGGTCGAGGCGGGAGGATCGCTGAAGGTCAGGAGTTTGAAACCAGCCTGAGCAAGAGCGAGACCCCGTCTCTACTAAAAATAGAAAGAAATTAATTGGCTAACTAAAAATATATAGAAAAAATTAGCCGGGCATGGTGGCGCATGCGTGTAGTCCCAGCTACTTGGGAGACTGAGGCAGTAGGATTGCTTGAGCCCAGGAGTTTGAGGTTGCTGTGAGCTAGGCTGACACCATGGCACTGTAGCCCGGGCACCAGAGTGAGACTCTGTCTCAAAAAAAAAAGTATATTTTGTTCTACACATGGGAGTTGCTTTCTTGTTGATGTGTGTCTAATAAAGAGCATTTTAAATTTCCCTCATTGAAACAAGTATTGACTAAATAGAACTAAATGTGTTTATGGTACTTAGTAATAACTGTTACTTAAGTATAATTGTTTTTATTTTGTTTCCTCTTACCTTTTTTGTCTATTAAAATGCCATCATTTTCTTTCTTTTTAAATTTAAAATAAATTTGATTTATATTTTGAATAAGTGATATATCCACATTGTAAAAAAAGATACACAAAAGCATATTCAGGCTGGGCGTGGTGACTCATGCCTGTAATCCTAGCACTCTGGGAAGCTGAAGCAGGAGGATTGGTTGAGCTCAGGAATTTAAGACCAGCCTCAGCAAGACAGTGAGACCCTGTCTCTACAAAACATAGAACAATTAGCCAGATGTAGTGGTGTGCACCTGTAGTCCTAGCTACTCAGGAGGCTGAGGCAGGAGGATCACTTGAGCTCATGAGTTGGAGGTTGCAGTGAGCTGTGATGAGGCCACTGTACTCTAGCCTGGGCGACACAGTGAGACTCTGTCTCAAAAAAAAAAAAAACACATTCAGGGAAAAATTCTTCCCCAGTTACCCAGTTCTCTGCCCTCGAGGCAACCAATATTAAATATTTCTAGTGTATCCTTCCAGAAATATTCTTTGGTTATGTAAGTGTGTGGTGGATATCCTCTAAGACAGCTCCCAATGGTCCCACATTTAGTATTCATGTCCTTGTATATGCCCCTACCCTGGGGTATATAATGTGGACTGGACTTAGAGATTTGCTTCTCATAAAAAGAACACTGCAGAAGTGGTAGGATTCTGAAAATAGATTATAAAGACAGACTGCACCTTCCATCTTGGGTGCTATCTCTCACTCTCTTGGATCACCCACCCTGGAGGAAGTCACCTGTGACACTGAGGCAGCCCTGTGGAGAGACCAGTACCTCCCAACCACTTGAGTGAGCTTGGAAGCAGATCCTCCTTCCCCTGGTCGAGCCTTCAGGTGTGTCCACAGCCCCAGCTAACAGCTGATTACAACCTCATGAGGCCCTGAACCAAAGGCAACCAGCTAAGCTGCCCAGGTTACTGACCCATGTGTACTGACATAATAAATGTTTTAAGTCGCTAAGTTTTGGGGTAATTTGTTCCACAGCAATAGATAATAACAAAAAATGTTTTTGTTTTCTCCCCTATTTTTGTATGTATAGTAACATATTGTATACCCAGTTTTGTACCTTGTGTTTTCCACTTACTGTATCTTGGAGTTTGTTCTGTATGAATACATTAAAAATGTCCTTAAATTTTTTTCTTAAATAGTTGCCTAGTTTTCTATTGTGTGGGTATACCATAATTTATTTAACTGGCCCCTTACCGATGGACATTTTCCAAAATCTTTTTTTTTTTTTTTTTTTTTTTGAGACAGAGTCTCGCTTTCTTGCCTAGGCTAGAATGGGTGCCGTGGTGTCAGCCTAGCTCACAGCAACCTCAAACTCCTGGGCTCAAGCGATCCTCCTGCCTCAGCCTCCCGAGTAGCTGGGACTACAGGCACGAGCCACCATGCCTGGGTGATTTTTATATTATATATATTAGTTGGCCAATTAATTTCTTTCTATTTTTATGGTAGAGACGGGGTCTCCCTCAGGCTGGTTTTGAACTCCTGACCTTGAGCAATCCGCCTGCCTCGACCTCCCAGAGTGCTAGGATTATAGGCGTGAGCCACCTCGCCCGGCCCATTTTCCAAAATCTTAATAGCTATTAGGTTTTAGCAACCCTCCCTGTAATCCCATTCTTGTTCTTTAGGCTTTTTTCCCCCCAGAATTTCCCATTTAGCTAATCCTTCTCCTGCCAATAAACAAAGAAATTCTGTTAGTATTTTTACTGGAATCATAGTAAATTTACAAAGTAATTTAGGAAGAATCATCTTAGTGGAGGTACTAGCACTCCTCATTTTAGTATGCCACTGGGTGATGGATGAAGAACTCAAATGTGAGTTCTTTCTCTTGTATTCCCTCAGCTCCGTCAGAACCCCCTTTCCTGTCAGTGTGAGAGACAGTCTATTGGCATGGAATTTTGGTTTCCCTCTTTCCTGTCTCTACCCCATGCGCACATAGAAATTAAGACTATTCTCTCAAACAGAGTAAAGTTTGTCCCAAGCTACTGGGTTGCCTGGACTCTAAAGAGAAGGACTCCCGCCTGCCCTGGCTTTATGGTGACAGTGTTATGTCTGACTTTGATCAAGGTGGGGGAAGCCAAGTACTCTCCCAGCCTACTCAAGCATTGGATTATTTATAATTTATTTTCCCTATGAGAAGGTAGAGGGAGTGCATTTTGGGAGGAGCAGGTTTGGGGATGAGGGGAAGAAGCATGTGTTGATCACCTAGACTTGGATTCAAGTTTCAGTTCAGCCTTTAAGTTAACAGCTATGTGATGTTGGGCAAGTGATTCCCCCTCTCTCAGTTACCTCTGCTCTATAGTGAAAATGATGATATGTCTTTACAGGGTTGTAAGGTTTAAGGGAAAGGAGATATGTGAGGGCTTTGGGTAAATGTATAAATTTAAAGGACTGAGGCTGGGGTGGTAGCTCATGCCTGTAATCCCAGCACTTTGGGAGTCTGAGATGGGTGGATCACTTGAGACCAGCCTGGGAAACATAGCAAGATCCTATTTCTACAAAAAATAAAATGATTAGCCAGATGTGATGGTGCTTGCTTATAGTCCCAGATACTGAGGAGTCTGAGGGGGGAGGATCTCTTGAGCCTGAGAGTTTGAGGTTACAGTGAGCTATGAGGATGCCACTGCACTCCAGCATGAGCATCAGAGTGAGACCTTGTCTCTTTTAAGGGATTGAAATTACACTTTAGCTTTTTATCTTTTCCACATCAGGCGGGTAATGTGTTGACGTCATAACAAGGTTTGAAGGAGGCACATCTCACACATGAGTGTGAAAACCCAGTCCTCACGCTTATGAACTGCAAAAGGCTCTCACTTCAGCTTTATTAGTACCTACTAAGTGCGCAGCTCTTACCTCCAGTAAGTAGATGAGGAAACTGAGACTGAGTTTTCTAAGTGCCCACAGCTTGTCAGTGACATTACCAGAATTTATACTAGGATTTCTTGGTTCTGGTGAAAGGGTCTTTCCCCCACTGTTCCTTCTCTGCCCCAGAGGCAAAAGAACACCTGATACCTACTCAGCTGTGACAAGAGTGAGGTTTTCTGAATGCCCAGCCCTGCCTAGGACATGGTTCCTCCAGTGTGGGGCTACCCCGTCTGACTTGGCAATGGCACATACAGTCTCCAAGCCTCTCCAGGCCAGCTGCAACCTTCCCAGTTACCCTCCTCCTGATCCCACAGCCAAGAGGGTTGGAGTGAACCCTGAGCTGTCTGCCAGAGTCATACTTCTGGACTTTACGCCAGGCCCGGGTGGGAGAAAGCCAGTCCTTAAGGAATGATGAGAAGGGAGGTACCCCTTCCAGGCACTCTCCCTCCCCCCCATCATTCCTGGAAAGCTTCTTGGTTTCTATGCGGTGCATAGGAAAGTCACTTTTCTGAGACTGGATCCTGGCAGAACATATTAGGACCCCGGCCTCAGAGACTATGATCCAGTGTATCCACATTCTTGGCAAGTACCCATATTCCGTTGCAGGGTCTCTCCTTGAGAATCAGCCTTAACCTTGAGAAAAAATGCTGCCACAAAGACTGCCCTTCAATGGGGAAGAAACTGGCCTTCATAACTTCATTGCACCTCTTCCCAGCACCTGCCTAGTCCTCACTTCCAGGGGGCACCTTGGCCCTGTTCCCCCTAGCTCCTCCGTGCTGTTTGGGGTGCGGTAGTGATAACTTGGGTACATGGGCTCTTACAGTCTGTCACGTCCCTCTCCATTCATTCGGAGGCCTCCCTCTATGCCCAGCACAGGAGTAATCGCTGGCGATACAAAGGTAAATTTAAACAGTACACGGTTTAGTAGGCCGGACATATGGACAAACCCATGGTTAGACGAGCTGTCACGAAGGATGTGCAGGGACCGCCGTGGATGGAGAGAGTAACTGATTCTTTTTGTGGGTTTTTGTGGGAGGCGAGAAAGGGGAATGTAAGATTAGATCCACTGTGACTTATCGCAGTGAGAGTCTTCCCTCTGGTCTCTGGCAGGGTGAGTAATGGGGTGGGGGTCAGCACGGCCTGTCGGCCATCATGTGAGCAGGAGCGACCCTCTGTGCTCTGGCTCTGCTCTTCTGATTCTAACGTGGGGAGCGGAGAGCCCAGACTAATAAATCCACTACTCAATTGCAATCCCCGCAGTGCGTTTATAGGCAGCAGCTGACTTTTATCAGCTAGTTTGTTCTTTCATATAAGCAGAGTTTTATGAGGGTCTCCTGAGCTGGCTCATAACGTGATGAAACGTCTGCAAAACTCCACCATAAATCCCTGGCACCTGCCAAGCAGAGGATGCTGTTTTCCAGGCACATTTTGTCCAGCTGGCGGCTCTGTCCTCTTGCCCAGTATGCATTTTTGCACTTGTCTCTTTAAACTTGGATTTGTTTTTCAGCTCTCTGCGGCCTCTTTAAAGGCAACTGAAAAATGAGGGGTAGGAAAAAGGAACTAGAAAGTTACGTCTGTGCTAAAAATTACCCCTGGCTTATGTTGCTCTGAAAGCTGGTTTTGATCCCACTGTTGAAACAGAGACATCAGGCTTCCCAGCCACATGAACCCTGGGGCGGGGGACTGGAGGACGGTGCCAGCCAAGCCCGTTATTAATACTTTGATTCTTTTCTGGGCCATCACCCTTTGTACTTGCCAAAGGCCCCTACCCTCGGTTGTCAGTTCTGTAAATTAAAGGAACAGCTCCAGAGGCCTTTTCCCCAGATGGGCTCCAAGCATGACATCTTTTCCCAGCAGTTAGAGCTCCCCCAACGCAGAGAGATGAAATTTAAAAGCCCTCTCTCCTCCAAATAAGGCAAGACCTGGACTCTCTGAGGATGCTGGTTGGCTGGGGCGGACTGGGTACTTGTGAAAGCTACAAATGCCTCGGTGGCGCATGCTGACAGTCTAGGAAAGGTTGTGTGGCCCTAGGCTGAGCTCAGGGTTATTCACCTGTGTTTGCAGGTTCTCTTTGTGTTGGTCAGGAGACAACTAGGCCAGAAGGCGACTCCCGTGGCTGCCCTTCATGTGGCCTTATCCTTACCACACTTAAGGGCTGGCTTTGTGGGTGTGTGACCCATGCTTAAGGGTCCCCACGGTTGGTTTAATGCTCTGCTGTCATTCTTTCGAAATTCCTAATGTTTTTGAACAGATTTTCATTTTGCATTGGGCCCTGCTTCCCTCTGGTCCTACTGCATGTTGCTGCGCAGAGCTGTGGACAGACCCTTTCTCTTCCAAGTCCAAGTTCATACCTGTGCAGAGCAGGTTACTTGCCCGCCCATGAGGAATGTGGCTTTGCCCCACTCCCAAATCCTCCCTGTTACTCAATCTTCTGGTTACAGCCAATCCCTATTACATGACAGTATCTCTACCACCCTAAAGAGGTGCCTGCCAATCCCAACTCATTACGTCATCCTCAGCGGTTCCCTGGCTCCTTCTCACCATCTTCCAGAAAAGACTTCTATCATGCATTCCATTGGGAGGAAGCTGCCTGCTCCTGTGGAGGGTCTGGGGTCTCTGCTAGAGAAAACAGCCCTTAACCCCCACCCACACCTCAAAAGCAAGACATTCCTCCCAGCTGTGGGAAAGGAGACCCACCTTCTTATTTTTCCAAGCTCAACTTGGCCACCATCTTCTCTGTGGTATCTTTTCTTATCCCCCTAGTCAAAACAACCTTTCCTTTCTCAGCACATTGCTTGTACTTCTCTTTATCACTGTATTTTTTCTTATCCATCTCCATATCCCTACCAGCTCAGCGAGGGGCTCAGCCCCACCTGGGAATTGAACCAAGTGGTAGCAATGGCTCATAAACCTTTGCAGCTGCCTGGGGTGGAGAAGGTGGACCCTGCTGTACCTGGTGGGGGTGGTGCAGGGGTGGCAGTGGTCTTCGGCAGAGCTGATTGGCTGCCAGTGGCTGTGACCTATAAAGCCACAGTATCCTGGAAAGATCACAGGCTTTGGCATAATCCTGGCTCTACCACCCGGGACTGCAGGCCTTGGACTTTACCTTTCTTATCTGTAAAATGAGGATAATAAGACCTGACTCATTGGGCTATTATAACAATAAAAGCCGTTAATTCATTTAAAGCACAGAGGAGAAGGCCCAGCACCCAGTAGGTTCTTAATTGTAGGTTTTATTCTCCCCCTGGAGGAGGACTTGGGGCTGAGGCCCGTTTCCTCCTCTGTCGGGTACATGCTGGGCTGAGGGTGGTCCCTGGCTACCTATGCCTAGGAGGTAGGACCTCCATCCCAATGGCAGAGAGCCACAAGCCAGGCTGGGCAGAGCGTCCTCCCTCTCCCAACTCAACTCTCCTGGCTTGGGTTCCCTGGCAAGGCTGGCAGACTCAGATCCACCCGGCATTGCCACACCGGCGGAAATGGTGGTTGCTGTCCCAGCCAAACCCTAGGACTGTGGTGACAGCTCTGACTGAGCCCAGCCACCACATCAAGGACACGGCTCCACCCTCCTCTCAGCATCCCCTCCCACCTTGGGCTTCCCCGCCTCCCTCCTGCCCAGAGAACCCAGGGCGTCACCTCTCCTTGATGCCCGGGGAGGCCACAGTCCTCCGTGGCTGCGGCTGTGTGGTGAAGGCCCTGGGCAGGGAGTCAGGACATCTGGGGTCCTTACCCAGCTCTGCCACTCACCCCCATGGGACCTGAGCGTGTGACTTGATCTCTCTAGACCCCAGGGTCTTCATCAAACAGACGCTGGTGGACAAAAGTTCCAACTTCATAGGCTGCTGCACAAATGAACACACTAATACACGTAATATCACTTCAAATCATAGCACAGAAAGTAATTTCCCTCCGAGCAGCGG
This sequence comes from Microcebus murinus, assembly GCF_040939455.1. Taxonomy (NCBI): domain Eukaryota; kingdom Metazoa; phylum Chordata; class Mammalia; order Primates; family Cheirogaleidae; genus Microcebus; species Microcebus murinus. Next base: position 27,255,845 of record NC_134105.1, on the reverse strand, counting down.
GGTGTAATGGAAAGCTGAATTTGGGAGCCAATACAAATAATACCATGATTACCATTTATTGAGCAGTTTCCCTGCCTCATGCTTATGCCCAGTGCCATTGTACCCATGACAACAACCCTGCGAGGTAGGGACTGTTTCCTCCGTTGTACAGATAAGGACGCTGATTTGGGGATGGGGAGGTCACATGACTTCTCCAAGGTCACGTAGCTGATCTGAGATTTTAACCCTGATGGACTCCAGGCAAATCACCTAACCTCTCTGTGCCTCAGTTTCCTCCCCTATGCAATGGGGACCATTATTCCCCCCTGAGAACCACTGGGATGAAATGAGCCCATGTGAGGACAGTGCCTGGTACAGCGCTGGGTGAATTTTCTTCTCTCCCTTGGAAGCCGCTGGGCACCCCAGCCTCAAGAGCTGCTTTGGGTTGGGTGGTGGCTGACTTCAGCCTTTCTGGGGAGCAGCAGCCTGAGGTTCCTGGAAGCAGGCAGGGGCTGTGATTGCTCAGCGTGGGAGGCATTGCCCAGGTAGGAGCATAGGCGTGTCATTTCCTGGCCATGCTTGGCTACACTTCAGAATCAAGGCCAATAAGGTGAGCCTCCCCCCTGACCAAGGAAGTCTTTGGATCTGCCTCATTTCTCTCTCTGTTCACTGAAACCATCATCATTGCCTGCAAGTCACCGAAGCTCCAGAATTCAACATCACAGCATGGGGAAAACGCTCCCAGTGCAGCAGGCCCTGCAGATGTGTCTTTGAGAATTACCAGCGCCACCTGTGAAGCTGCCGATCCCTTCTCTTTGATCCAAGGGCTGGATGGAGACTGGCCACCGAGGAGGGCAGTTCTCGCCGCGGAAAGCCTAATAGCTTCCTCCATCCAGTTGTCCTCGGGCCTGGCTGCCTGGTCCAGCAGGAGACCTGTAGGACACAGAGTTGCCATCACTTGTGTCCCGTGTAACTCCGACCCAGGAAGGAATAAACAGTCTCTCCATTGGTGAGGATGTCAGGATCTAGACCAGCGGCTCTCATTCTTGGCTGCACATTAGAGTTACTCGAGGAACCTGATAAAAAAACACGGATGCCTGGGCAAAGTCAGGTCCATCCCCTGAGATTCTGACTTCATTGTCTGAGATGCAGGAATTTGAAACTTCCTCCAACCCCCTGAGGGATTTTAACATGCAGCGACAACTGCTTTAATGCAAATCATTCATTTAAAGACCTTTCTGTGCGTGTGCACCGTGCATCAGGCACCGTGCTGGCCTCCGAGGTAGCAGCAGCATCTGGACACTTGCCCTCCTGGCGCTTGTGTTCTAGTGTGAGAAACACATGGGCCAGAAAACAATTTCAGGTGGCAATAAGTGCTCTAAAGGACGCGCAAGTCGTAGTGGGGAAGAATGACTTGAGGAGGGGATGAGGGCACAGAGGCTTTCTGAGGCAGCGTTTGCACCGAGGCGTAAATGAAGTGAGCGAGTCAGACCTGTGACTGTCCAGTGTGGCAGTTCTTGGCGTGGGCAGGCCAAGGCCCCTGAGGGGCTTCCAAGAGAAAATTTTAATAATACTAAGATGCTACTTGCCTTTTCCACTCCCATTCTCTCACGAGTGTACGAGGGAGTTTCCAGATACTCTGTGATGTGTGGCGATGTCAGTGCTCTGACGGCTGATGGGCTATGTGCTTGTGTATTCTAATGTTTTTAAAAAATTCACTCCCTGGAGGTCTAGTGGTTAGAGAAAAAAAAATTCTCAAATTTAATTTCTATTTTGGTAAATCGTGATGGCTGTAACCCACATAAACACAAGCAAACTCTTGAGTTGTTGATTCTTTTTTTTCTTTGAGACAGAGTCTCACTGTGTTGCCCAGGCTAGAGTGAGTGCTGTGGCGTCAGCCTGGCTCACAGCAACCTCAAACTCCTGGGCTCAAGCAATCCTGCTGCCTCAGCCTCCCGAGTAGCTGGGACTACAGGCATTTGCCACCATGCCTGGCTAATTTTTTCTATATATATTAGTTGGCCAATTAATTTCTTTCTATTTATAGTATTTATAGTAGAGACAGGGTCTCGCTCTTGCTCAGAGCTGGTTTCAAACTCCTGACCTGGAGCAATCTACCCGCCTCGGCCGCCCAGAGTGCTAGGATTACAGGCGTGAGCCATCGTGCCCAGCCTGGAGTCGTTGATTCTTCAGAGTGTAATAGAGTCATGAGACCGGGAAGTTTGAGAACTGCTGATCTGGCAGGAGAGCCTTCCAGAGAGTTTGGAGGTGGGAAGCAGCTTGGTGTGTTCAGGGGAGAGCAGGAAGGCAGGGGGACAAGAGAAAGGAGGTGGTGGGGGATGCAGTGGGAGGCGGAGAGGCCAGGTATGCAGGGACCTGCTTCAGGCAGAGGAGGACTGGGAGTGGGCATGGAGAGAAGTCGTTCTAGAAATATTTGGAAGGTTGAATACATAGGACCTGGTGATAAATGGGGCACAGGGAGAGGAAGGGAGGATGGCTCCCGGTTGCCGGCCATTCGCCAAGGCAGGAGACGTAAGACTGGATGAGTGTTAGGGTGGGTGGGAGGAGACAGGTATGGGACATGTTGGGGTGCGAGGCATTGAGCTGGATTCTGGATAGATGGGTTTGGAGGTCACCAGGGAAGTCAGGGCTAGAGTGGTAATCAAACTTTGGAAGAATGTGTGCAGAGAGAAAAAAAGGCACCTGAGACACTTCACTGGGGAATCCCAGCCTGCCCGGCGTGGCCCGAGGAGGTGGCAGAGGGGGCCAGGGGAGAACCAGGTGGGGGCCAGGCATCAAGGAAGGAGACTGTTTCAGAAGGAAGGAAGGGTCTGGGGTGACAAGAGTGCAGAGGGGCCACATAGGACCAGGACAGAACCACCCAGGCTATGACCTCTGTCAGAAGAGTCTGGTGGGGGGGGGGGCAGCTAGATTGCCGGGGGTTGGTGGTGAAGACAGGTGAGGATGTGGTAGTGGAGAGGGCAGGAAGCGAAAGCCCTCTAAGGGGAAGGAAGAGGCAGCAGCTCAAAGCAGATGCAGGGTGCACTCTGGGAGGGAGGAGACGGGAGCCAGCTCCGCAGGTCGAGGGCAGGAGATAGACAGGGGAAGGGATGGTGGATGACACAACATCCCAGAGCACAGGTGGGACCAGGACCAGGGGAGGGAAGGACGGAAACTTTCCAGTGTGTTTGAGCAGAGTGTCATCTGGGTGGCAGGTAGGAGGCAAGGTCATTTGCTGAGGGGCCTCGGGGCAGCATGGGGGCTTGAGGAGAGAGGGAAGGTATAGGAAGGCCCCCAAGGCCACGGGTGAGGAAGCTACTGGGCTCAATGGCAGGCCTGGGCTTGGGACGTTCTGTCCCTCACCCGTCGTGGGCCCGGTGGGCTCAGAAAACACCAAAGGACTCCTCACACCTTCTGCAAATGTTTCCCAGTTATCTTCTCCATGTTAGGAGGAAACGGATGGAAAAGGGAGTGGGAATTAACACTGTGACCTGGCGTGTGGAGGCGGATGCTGAGAGGAGAAGAACGGCTCTCACAGCACTTCTGAGAGCATCCAGGATCATCGACGGAAGTCCTGGTTCCCGGAAGCCTGAGCCCTGGACTGCCATGCCGGGAGGGGGGGATCCCTCCCCTCCTTCCACCTGGGCTTCCTCTCGCCCCCCATCCTCCCAGCTCATGGCTCTCGACTCCTCCTCCCTCCCCCCCACCCACCAGCTTGTACATCCCCAAGATGGTGGCACATCTGCCCTTCCCTCTCCTCCTCTCTGCCGGACGGTTGCCAGCCTCTGCCTCCAGCCTCTCCTTCCAGCCCCCCTCTGCCAAGACCACTCAACCTGGAAATCCAGCCGCGTGCTTCTCTTACCCCAGGAGTCTCTCAAAGGTTTGCAAGTCCACGGGTGGTCTTCAGCGTGGTGCCCGAGGCCCCTCGCGAGCCCGGCAACCCCCATCCCCTCCCAGGCTCCACAGCGTGCTCCCCTCTGCCCCACGCCGTCCTCGCAGGGTCTCCTGTTGTTGACACCCGTCCTCCCTCACCTGCCCACGGAAGCTCTGTTCACCTCTCAGTGTGGACATCACCTCCTCTGTGCGGTCTTCCTCGACCCCCAAGGCAAGTCATCGCCCGAGTCCCCACTGTACAGTAAGTCTTCACTTGACCAATCATCAATAGGTTCTTGGTAACTGCACCTTTAAGTGAAAGGATGTATGACAAAACCAATTTATTTTTCTTATCAGCATTGAATGAAACAAAACATTATTTGGGGACTGGGTGTTCATCGCTTCTGAAGTAGCAGTTTCCAAGAACCCATCCGCGGTGCGCAGCGAGGACTTGCTGTACGGTGTAGTGCAGTGTAACAGCCCATCCACTTTGTGGTAACCGGCTATTTATGTGTCCATCTCCTTTCCTGGACTGTGAGCTCCTCCAGGACGCAGGCCAGCTTTGATCCTCTGCTCTGTCCCAGCCAGAACCAGAGTTTGGAGCCTCGTGGGTGCCGGAATGAATGAATCAATGAATCAGTGTTCTCGTGGATCCTGTGTCTCCAATGTGGGAACTAGTGCTATAGCTGTCTTTTTTTAAAAAGGGGTTATCTGGTTTTGTACAATGCAGAAATGCACAGGGATTCAAAGACCCAGGGAGAGGCTTTGCAATGCACGTGGAAGAGGACCCGGCCTCTCCAGAGTGGGCACAGAGGACCCCTGGCAGCTTGCTTCCTGGGTGCCCCTGCAGAAGCCTTCTCCAGGCCATTAGCCAGGACCCGTGGGGAGTCCCGCCCTGCCAGCCGGGCCTCTGGACAACACAAGCCCAAGGAGCACTGATGGCTGGGAGGCCCAAGAGAGGCAGCAATCTCTCATCTGCCCCGGCTGGCACAAGTCTGCCTTGCCCAGAGGCAGGGGCTGCGTGGAGTGAACCCTATTCCAAGAGGCCCTGGCTCCCCAAGCCTGCGTGACAGGCTGGACAGTCACAATCGTTGTGCATAGTCACATCTGCAGGTAATTTCTTCATCCATCTGCATTGGAACGGATCTTGTTCAATTCATTAGAACAACACCCTCTGTCCCAGCGCCATCTCTCAGGCGGGAGGGGCCGCCGTGTCCCCTGGAGAGCAGATTGCTCAGGCTCTGCACTGGAACCTTCTGTCTCCTAGCGGGCTCTAATTGCATTCGGAGTAACCATGAGGTCAGCGGGCATGCTCCTTATGGGCGGCCCGGCCCCCCGCCGGCTGGGTGCGTGCGCAAGGGGCTCCCAGGCCGTGCTGCCTGACATTTGTGATCGTTTAATGGAAATAAGTTCCATCTTGGAGCTCTGCTCAGCCTTTCATACAGCAGCCAAACTGTCTGCCCTGGACAGGACATAAATCCTGCTGGCAAGTCACTGGGCCAGCTCGCCTCCCGGAGCTGGTTCCCTCCCAGAGCTCACCAGGGTACAGCTATTTGCACACTAGTTCGGGAAAGGTCCTGGGGAACTTACGGGGTGCAGGGGGGAGAGCGCGAGAGAACACTGTATTGGGAGCCGAATTCCAGAGGAGCAGCTCGCAGGTCGGGCAAGTTACTTAACTCTGCGGGGATGGTTGACACTTGCTTCTCTTAACTATTCTAAGAATTAAAGGCCTCAACTATGCTTGACTCCCCATAGATACACGCAAAGTGATTCTTTCCATCATCCATGCACCTCCCGGCTGTGTGACCTTGAGTGAGCACATAACTTCTCTTCCCATTTCCTCACCTATCAAAGGGGATCGTGGCAGCGCCCACGTGCTGATGGTTACGAGGATTCAATGGGGCCACACGTGTGAAGGGATGAGCACCGCGCCCAGCCCATGGTGAGCGCTCAGATCATGTTAGCTGTCACTGTTTTTACTTCTCCACAGGACACAGCCTTGGCAGTGAGGCCTGGGAAGCACATTACTCGGGATGGTTCGGAGGCTAATCCTCTCCAGGCAGGGCTCTAAGCTGAGGCAGATTGCAGGTTTGGAGGAGAAAGAGGGCCAGTGGGAGGACTGAATTCCAGATTGACCCAATACCTCGTCCCTTTAACAAATGTTTATTGAGGTCCTGCTATGTGCTAAACACTGGGCTAAACATGTCAAGCTAAGAGGGCCGTCTACCCAGGGTGCTGGTCATTCATGTGACCTGCTAATTTTATTTTTCTCATCACGGGGCTATCCATTTTTGAAAAATCCCAATGAAAGGAAAAAAGCTCATTGATGCCACCCCCAACTGAGCTTCTGGGCGTACCTCAGTGGGACACAGGTCCTGGGTGCCCTCTTCTTCCCAGGATCTCAGAGGCTCGCTCTTCTTCTGTTTACCGCCTTCTCTCCTTTCCCAGCCCCAGCTGAGACTCTTCCTCCAAAAGTCTTCCTCAAGTCTCCTCTAGACTGGGTCAGGTGTCCTGACTTGATTCTTTGTCTGTCACAGCACGATGCACTCTATTGAAATTTCCAGTTATGTGTTGGTGACAGGCACTGTCTCTCCTGCTCCCTGCTCTTCTTCAGACCCAGTACATGCCTGGCACCCAGGAGATGCTCGACAAATATCTACCAAGCAAAAGGGTGAAGCACGGACTCTGGGTCTGTGGCCAGGCTCAGGACTGGGGCTCCAACCTCCACCTTGGACAGCCTGTCAGGCCTCCTCCCCATAGCCTGTCTCCAGGGCCAACTATCTCACTGTCTTCCTCAAACTCCTATTCCCGTTTCCAAGCCCCTGTTGGTCAGGATGTTCTTCCCAGTATTTACCTAAATCTCCAGGAATAACTAAGCCTGCTGTCCCAGAGCCAGGCAGCTTGGAGGTAGCGGGGCATCCCCCATGTGCTTCCCCAAGGAAGAGACTGCATGAGGGACCAGAACAGGGGAGTGAGTTGTGGTGGGCACAGGTTGGAAATGATGACAAGTGTCAAGCACAAGTTCCCGAGGAAACAGAATGCAGTTGTGGTGAACAGGGCTTGGCAAAGCGGGCCTGCATCTGACCCAAATCTTGAGAGCTTTCCTGGTGGAGAGGCACTGACAACCAAGAAGGGTGAACTCTCAAGCCCTGGGCAGCCAGGCCTCCCTGGGGCACATGGGGTGCCAGCTGGGTGCATGATGTGGGGTATCAGGAATCCTGGAATACCTACCAGGGGACGCAACAGATGCAGAGTCAGGGTGGGAGTTTCCAGACCCTTTGCCTTCCTGGGTGGGTTGAGAGGAGACAGCCAGGCTGGCTTGGACAGACAGAGGACCCCAGAACCTGGGCCAGGACTACTTGCCATTGGGTAGGCCAGAAAGAAGGGGGACAGTGGGGGGGATGCTCTGCAGGGAGGAAGGGCCCATCTGCAGTCCAGGTCAGCCCCAAAGGCTGGGTCACCCCAACCCGAACCCTACTGCAGATGCATCACTGCCATCCTCGCTGCCCCCACCCCAGTGTCAGTGCCACCTCTTCCACAACACGGGCTTTGTGCTGGGTCCAGACAGATGAAATACTTCCCGAGGGTCCTGGGAACGTCAGCCCAAACTCTTCTTCCCACCTCTCTACTCCCTAGAGAGCTGTTTCTAGCCTCTGTCTGGTTACTCCAGCAGAGGGTAGTGGGAGCAGTTCTGGACCAGAAGGCTGGTGACTTGCAGTCAAGTTCCACTTTTGAGTGACCTGGGCAAGTCCCTTCTGAGTCCTGAGCTATTTCACCTGCGTAACATGGGAAAGAACAAGGATTTTTTTGTTTGTTTGTTTTTTGAGACAGAGTCTCACTCTGTTGCCCAGGCTAGAGTGAGTGCCATGGCGTCAGCCTAGCTCACAGCAACCTCAAACTCCTGGGCTCAAGCCATCCTTCTGCCTCAGCCTCTCAAGTAGCTGGGACTACAGGCATGCACCACCATGCCTGGCTAATTTTTTCTATATATATATTAGTTGACCAATTAATTTCTTTCTATTTATAGTAGAGACGGGGTCTCACTCTTGCTCAGGCTGGTTTCGAACTCCTGACCTCGAGCAATCCACCCCCCTCGGCCTCCCAGAGTGCTAGGATTACAGGCGTGAGCCACCGCGCCCGGCCAAGAACAAAGATTTTTAAGATGCTTATTATTTTTTTAAAAATAAGTAGGCACCTTAGTATTTTGGAGAAAAATGTGAGGTAAGATGTCAATATGTGAAACAAGGCAGGACTGCTCTGGTTGGAGTGGGGGCCTGGGGGTCCCACCTGCCCAGCTCCCCTTGAGCACCTCTCCCACACCCACAGCCTGAAAGCTCTTGGACTGCCACCTCCAAGAGACTTCTTGCCCTCAAGCTCAATGGCGGCTCCCAAGCGGGCTCGGGCGGGGCAGTCCAAGGGCAGTGATCATCTGGAAAGATGCTGACAACTAGTTCAGTAGGGCACAAAGGAGGGCAGGCCGTTGTGCCTCGCTCCCGAAGAAGACTCTTCTCGAGTATCAATAGAGCCAGCTCCCTGGGACGGTCCTGGCTCCAGCTGAGGGAGTGATATGGCCCACGCCCCTCCGGAAGCTGCGCACGCGGGGAGGCAGCTGCGCAGACCTTCCACGGGAAGCCGTTGGGGACACTGCCTGTGGGCAGGGGATGATGTGGGGACGCCCCGGGGGCCTGTACCTTGGACAGGGGCAGCAGGAAGCATGTGGGGAGGAAAGCACTGAGCATGAAGCCCCTACCTAGAAGTCCTCCATCCCCGGGTCCAGCCTTGCTCTCTCCAGGGAGCAGCCGTCCAGAGCACCGGGCCGCGCCTGCCTGCAGCCCCCGCTCCGGAAGCCCCCTCATTCCGCGGTGTCTGCTTAATCCCTGCTAACGGTGGGCTGACCTCCCGCCGCCACAGCCTCACTCTGGGCCTGCCCCAGATCCTCACGGGCCTCTTTTGAAAAATAAATAAATACTTTCTCCATTATCCCATTAGCAGCTTCACAGGTCTTTCTGCTATTAGTTCCCAGCGCCAGTGAAAGTGGAAACACGTGTTCCAAGGGCCTCCGCTTGCCCACCAGCTACCACGGGGCTGCTGCCGCACTCAAGGTGGGAGCTGTGCCTGTCCACCTGCAGCTGCCCACTGGGGACAGAAGGGTTCAGGGCCAGTTTGGCTGCCCCCAAGTTTTCCAACTCCAGCATATACCGGCGGTCTCCACACATTGGGCAAGGAGCTGGGAGGCACAGCTTCCATGCGATGCTCTTTACTGGCTGTGTGTCTTCAGGCAAAGCTCTTTACCTCTCTGGGCCTCTGGTTCTTATTTTATTTTTTTGAGACAGAGTCTCACTTTGTTGCCCAGGCTAGAGTGAATGCCATGGCATCAGCGTAGCTCAAACTCCTGGGCTCAAGCAATCCTTTTGCCTCAGCCTCCGAATAGCTGGGACTACAGGCATGGGCCACCATGCCTGGCTAATTTTTTCTATATATATATTAGTTGGCCAATTAATTTCTTTCTATTTATAGTAGAGACGGGGTCTCGCTCTTGCTCAGGCTGGTTTTGAACTTCTGACCTCAAGCAATCCGCCTGCCTCGGCCTCCCAGAGTGTTGGGATTACAGGCGTGAGCCACCGCGCCCAGCCTCAGGTTCCTTTTTTAAATGGAGATTATAATCCCTATCTTGAAGGGTTACGCAGGGGTCCTCAAACTTTTTAAACAGGGGGCCAGTTCACTGTCCCTCAGTCCGTTGGAGAGTGCGCACTGTGGGCCTGGGACGAGTCGGCTGCTAAGCAGGACAGGCAGTGGCGGCAAAAACACCCAGAGGGCCGGATAAATGTGCTAGGCAGCACACATGTGGCCCTCGGGCCGTAGTTTGAGGATGCCTGGGTTAGAGTATCAAAATAAGCTGAGAGAACAAGGAAGGGTCTTTGAAGGGACCAAGGGCTTTGCCAATGGGGTGAGGTATTTGGGAGATGTCTTACTTTTCCGGCCTTTGCTGTCTACCTTCCTGCAGATTTAGAAAAGGAAGTAGCCAGGCCTCCCTCGCTGCACTGTCCTACCGCCCGGGTGGAGGGGTCTTTGGAAGCTCAGACTCCAGGCCTGTCTCCCCTACGGGGCGGTGTATTCCACTTTCCATGGCCATAGCTCTCTGAGAAGGTTCTAGGATTCCAGGTCATTGGCTTCTCAAAGTGGGGCAGGGGCTGCCCAGCTGGCCTCGACTAACAACCCTGCAATGCCCCGTGCAGGTGCTGGCACGGAGCAGAATCCAGCTGGGAGCTGCAGATGTGTTTGGCCCACCCTTCCGCCTCTTGGACCCTTCTCACTTCCTCTGCCCGTGGCACCAGGCAAGGGTGGCCCAGGAGCGTGGGCTGTCTCTGGCTGCCCACTGGGCACCCTGGGCGGGCAGTTGGTCTGAGCAGAGGCCGTGAGCAGCTGAGCTCTGTCGGCAGTGCCTGCGTGCTCACCGCCCTGCCTTCCCACGCACGCTAACACGGTGGGGCTGAGTTGTGGCTCAGGCCATCTCGGGAACCCTCCATCCCTTGGCTCCCACTGTTGTGCCTGCCCCCCACCTGAGAACCCCAGCCCTGCTTCACTTCCTCTTGTCCTTCTTGAGACAGGAAGGGTGTCTCGTTGTCTCTGGGCGAGTCCCAGCATCAGCTCCATCGATGCTCAGTCTGAACTGCGGCTCTCTTACAGATTGACTGTAACCTTAGATGAGTAACTTCTAGTTTTCTCATCTTTAAAGTGCAGATGGCACATGGCATTGCTTGCAGGTCTAGTGGGATAATGCATTAGCACAGTGCCTGGCGCTTTGCAAGCCCTCCAAAGAATGGGCCGTTGTTATTACTCTCCTGGTATCCCTGCGTCGCAGCCCCAGGCCGGGTGGAGTGTGGGGTGCAGCAAAGGAGCGTGTGCATGCATGCTCAGTCCCAGGCCCCAGGCCCTCTCTCTGGTTCCTGGCCGGGTGGCAGACGCTGTCAGCTCTGCCAGAGTGTGGTTTCCCGCCATGGGAAAGGCCGGCCAGACACCTGGGAGCAGCAGGATGACTGTGCCTGGGCAGCCGCAGGGCCCGCAGCCTCTCTGGGCAGACAGGAGCTGGGAGCACATTCCTGGGTGGAGAGCTGGATGAGCCACCTACACCGTGGGACTTGGCCTTGATGTCCTGTGTCACGAATTGGCTGCACCTCGGCAGCCCCACTGCTCCTCTCTGTGGGTCCCTTTCAGCCGCTCTGCAGCAGCTGGGCTTCCTTTCCCTGCCCCCTGAGATGCCCCCTTGGTTCTCCCCGAGGCTGGACCAGGTGTTCTCCGACTCTGCCCTGCTAAGCCCCTGCCTGAGGGAGCCACCCCTGGGAGAGGGATGCATGACCTGCTCTCTCTGTCTTGGCCAGTGCTGGCCCCAAGGAGGCCGGGGCAGGAAGGCTGGCTCTCCCACCAGGGCCGCCTGAGCTCCTTGGCATTGGCACCTTGCAGGCTGGGAAGGCCCTGGGCAGGCCCAGCCCCCTCCACACCGGTGCTGGTTGGGGGCTGGACACGCAGAGGTGGGGGGCTGCACTGCCTGACCTCCTGTGAGTCCAGGGGCTGCAGTTCTGTGATTGATTCTCCTCTCTGAGCTCTGAGCTGCTCTCCTGGGAAAGTCCCAGGTCTGGGTCAAGGGGAGGGAGTCTGGTATGGACCATATTCAGGGGCGGATTAGCTGGGGGAACTGCTCCCACCAGCAGGGAGGGGAGAGATAAAGCCTGTGAGCTGGAGAAGGGGGGGCCTGACCCCAGGCCCGTGCAGAGCCCTGTCTGTGCTGGGGGAGGGGCTGCCCCCTTTCCCAGGGTACTGGCCGGCCCTGGAGCCCAACACTTTCTCAGGCCCTTTTATTAAATTTCTCAGGAGCAAGGGGGGAGGTTATCCCTCCCCTTCTTCCCCGGCTCCCCTCCTTTTGTCTCCCTCTCCAGGAGGGTCGGGAAGGAGCTTTTCTCATTATTGTGGTTATTAAAAAATAAATGAGCCAGAGACAGAGACACAGAGGGAGAGACAGAGAGGCGAGAGACAGAGGCGAGCAAAGGGAGACAAAGACAGACAGACGGAAGAGGGAGCTGGGAAGACAGAGACAGAAGGAGGTAGACAGAGACCAACAGGAGTGGCAGGGGTATTCAGGGCAGCTGGGAGTACTGGGAGGAACGGAGGCTTTGGAACGCCCAGCTGCGTTTGAAGTCATACCTGTATCTAGTGGTGTGGGCGTGGGCAAGCCACTTCATCTATGTGAGCCTCCATTGGCTCTTCTGCAAAATGGAAGTGATAATTCCTACTTTGTAGTGTCACTGTGACGCACAGAAATAATATCTGTACAACTGAGTGCGAGGTTTGGAACTTGATACGTGCTCAAAATATGGCTTGATGTATGTTATGTTATGTGTGTATGTGTGCATGTATGGAGAGAAGAGAGCAGCCAAAAGGACAATGTGTAGAGACAGTTTAGCAGTGCCTGGGACGTCCCCACCACACACAGGCAGGGCAGAGATGTGAGTGTCTGGCCTCTTCCTTGGGAATGACTGTTTCTGGTGTCCAGGCCCTGCTTCCTTACTTGTCACCTCACTCCTGTAAGCCAATTCTTGGCCACCAAGTGGAAAACAAACTGGAGTCATAGCACGTCTACTTCAGGTTGGTTTTTTTTTTTTTTTTTTTAATCTCTCAAAGTAAAGAACCTAAGCATGAGCTTTGGAGGCAAACAAACCTGGCATTGAATTCCAGAAATTTACTATGCATCTTTTTTTTTTTTTTTTTTTGAGACAGAGTCTCACTCTGTTGCCCAGGCTAGAGTGCCCTGGCGTCAGCCTAGCTCACAGCAACCTCAAACTCCTGGGCTCAAGCAATCCTCCTGCCTCAGCATTCTGAGTAGCTGGGACTACAGGTATGCACCATCATGCCTGGCTGATGTTTTCTATTTTTGGTAGAGACAGCGTCTCACTCTTGCTCAGGCTGGTCTCGAACTCCTGACCTTGAGTGATCTGCCCACCTCAGCCTCCCACAGTGCTAGGATTACAGACGTGAGCCACTGCACCTGGCCTACTATGCATTTTTTAAGAGCAAAAGGGTCAATAATGTTTATCTCATAGGTTTCTTTTCTTAAGTAGCTTTCTTGAGGCATAATATTCACTCATACAATCCATCAGCTTTAAGTGTACAATTCAACAATCTTTAGTAAATGTATAGAGTTGTGCACCCATCATCACAATTCAATTTTAGAACATTTCCATCCCCCTCCAAAGTATCCCCTGTGTCCACTTGCAATCATACCCCCATTTCCACTCTGAGCCAGGCAACCACCAATTTATTTTCTGTCTCTATAGATTTTCATTGACTGGACATTTCATAAAAATGAATCATGTAATATGTGGGCTTCCATGCCTGGCTTCTCTCAGAATGCTTTGAAACTTGCCCACATCGTGGCACACTTCATTCCTTTTTACTGCCGAGTGGTGTCCCACGGCATGGGTGACCACGTGTTACCCTTCACCTGTTGATGGACCTTTGGGTTGTTCATAGGGTATTTTAAGGATTGAATAAGATATCGAATGTAAAGTGATTAGGTTGGTAAATATTAGGTCATCTTAAATGGATTAAGGGGGGAGAGGGAGAGAGAGAGAGAGAGAGAGAGAGAGACAGAGAGAGAGAAATTTCTTTGCAGGCTTACCACGAGCCAGGCACAGGTGGCAGCACTTTGCAGTCATTGCCTTCTAGAACACGACCCTGGGGTAGGCAGTGCTATTTCCCTGTCCATTTTGCACAGAGGCAACCAAGGCTTGGAGAGGGCACTGACTCGCTCAAGGTCATGCCCAGTAAGTGTGAAGCTGGGAGCTGAGCCAGGGCAGTCGGCCCCCACCCTGCAGCTTCTCCTTGGCTCTTGACGGCAGGGGGCTGAGTCCTGCCCAGGGCCCTAGGAAGCATCAGGAAAGAGCTGGAATTCCCACAGGCTTCCTGCCTCCTCCCACCCGGCCTGCTGTTCCTTGGCCTTTGCTGTTCCTCCTCGGCATTAGCTAAGAAATCTCCCCCACCCCCGCCCCAGTGTCTTTTCCCTCCTTGACACCCCGGTAGAGATTCCAGGCGTGGAGTGCCTACTATGTGGCAGGTGCTGAGTCACAGGTATGGCCTTAAGGATCTGCTTCATCCTCAGGCCACCCCTGGGAGTGGGAATGTTGGCACAAAGGCCCAGAAAGTTTCAGAAACTTGCCCAAGATCACAGTTCGTGAGCAGCGGTGGAGCCCACATTCCAGTGTCTCCATCTGTTTGGTTCCAAAGGCCATTCTCCCCCCTCTTCTTCTGTGCCCCTCCCTCCCAGAGGCTGGAGCTCCACATCTGGCTCCCAAATGACCCCCCAGGAGGGAAGGCGAAGGCCTGGGGACCCTGTTGCAGGGGGAGCGAAGGTGGGGGGGCTGACGGAGGGATGGGCAGAGGGGCGGCCGGCCTTCTTCCCTCTCTCTCGGAGGCCCTCCCTGGGGAGGCAGGGTGCTGGAGCTGCCCTCTCCTCTCCTCCCAGCTTCTTCTGGGAGACAATATGCTTCTCATTAGGCTGGCGTTGGGTTTTGCAAACCACACGTCTAATTGTGAAGGTTTGGGGGTGTGAGGAACTGCGCATCTCACGTCTTCTCTGGGAGGGGAGCGGTCAGCTCCCTCCCACTTCCCAGGGTGGCTCCCAGAGACTGGAGACAGCTGTGCCCCCAGCCCTCATGAGTGCCAGCTCAGAGGGGCGAGGAGCAGACTTTCTGAGAGGAGCGCCGGGAGGAGGGGGCCAGCCGGGGCTGCAACGTGGCCACACGCCCTTTGTCTGCTTCCTGGGCATGGACTGACCGCCCATCTCTAGGCTCCTCTAGGGGCTGCGCCTCCAGTTAGGGCTCCCGTAGAGCAGGCCAGTAACTACCCTCTCACTGGGGTCCCCGAGGGCTGGGGGCTCAGACCAGTCTTCCAGGGCCAGGGCTCGATCCCTCAGCCTTGCCTGCACCCGGCAGGAGGGCTGCAAGCTGGGTGGAGGGGTGCACGCTGTCCCCTGCCCCGGGCCCAGCAGCACGGGGCTCACAGTGGAGAAGTTGGGTAATGAGCGTGTAACTGAGTTAGGCCCACAGGAGCCTCCGAAGGCTCCAGTTTCCTCCCCACCCAGTGGGCCTGTCTGGGTGACTGCAAGGGGTTGGGATGCCGCCTTCTCAAACGTTCCAGAATCCTCTCTGAGAGTCTGAGCCAGGCGAGGCAGGGGCTGCCAGGGACTGGCAGGGTGTGAATGTCAGGCTGCCGGAGTTCCCTGTCACTTCTCCTTGCACACAAACACACCCCGTTGCAGCCATGGAGGCACACTGAGACCCACGTGAGACCCTGACACCAGTTACTGACATGCACACACACACTCACACACTCATAAACACACGCAGATGCTCATAGAGACAGCCACCCTACGGAGGCACTTAGAGTCCCTTACACACTCAAGAACACTTCTGTGGGCACACACTCAGGCATGCACACGTCAATTACACACAGGCACACAGCACCTGTCCGCGTGGCTGGGGCACACTGCTCCAGACACACTTGGGCGTGTCCTCCTTCCCAGGGCAGGGTTACTTGTGAAGAACCCTAGGGCTCTGGCACTGGGAGGGACTTGAAAGTGCATCTTGCCCAGCCCCTGCCAGCCCTCCCCCAGGCTGGGTCCTGGCTCCAGCTCTGGGAGTGCTCATGACAGATAGGCCTTGTTGATCTGGTCCTTTGGGAACCACCTCTGGTGACTCAAAGCCCCAGGTGCTGGAGCCCAGGGCTGGCTCTCGAAGGGGTTCTGGGGAGGGGTGAGAGGGCAGGGAGATTCACAGGGGGCCCTTGCCAAAGAGAAGCTTTGGTTTGGATTAGGGAGGACACCTCCTCCCAGCCAAGCTGAGAACATTTAGTTTGTTTGTTTAAACAAAAGGAGCAAGGAACTTGGGCACTCTGTCCCCAGGATGGGCCAGCAGACAGGGAAGGTGCAGGGACCAAGACAGGGGCATGTTAGGGAACCTGAGCCCCAGGACTGCTGATCTGAACCCCTAGGCGGGGCAGGGTGGCTTCTGATTGAGGGGAGGAGTTCTGGGCTTTGAGGGAGGGGAGCGATGTGAAGAGGAGAGACTCGCCCTGCTCAGGGACCAGAGTGAGCACCTTGGGAATGAGCCAGAACAAGACTCCCTCTCCTGGGGCCTGATCCCTGGGCCATTCGTGCTCCATTAGTTCACTGTCCTCATTCATTGCTGGGTTAGAGCCTTCCTCCCAGCCCCTACAGCTACCGGGCTGCAACTTGTCTCTGTTGTAACACCTACCGGTCTCCTTCACTATAGGGTGAGCTTGTTTTATGTCATTCATTCATTCATTACCAGCTACATAACCTGGGGCCATGAATTATCTTCTCTAAAATAGGGGTAATAGTATCGTCCTCACAGGATCATTAGGACTGAATGAGTTGTTATGTGTAAATCTCGAGGAACACCACCCGGCACAAAATAAATGCCATGTGAGTGTTGGCTTAAAAAAAATGTACAGCCCCACGCCAGGCACTGCCAGGCACGGGGGATGTGGCAGAGAATAAGGCAGACATGGTACCTGCCCCCAACAAGCTCAAAGTCTCGAGAGCCAGGGGACTGGGTGGGATGTCCTCCTTGACCGAGTGGTCACAGTGACGTGCAATGACTGTTGTAATAAGAGAAGGCAGGGGTCCTAACCCGGACGGTGGACTGGGGAAGGGCCCTTGAGGCAGGGACATTCAAGGGGAGACCTGAAGGGTGAGTAGGAGCCACCAGGTGGAGAGGGAGAAGAAGATGCTCCAGGCAGGAGGAACAGCGTGCACCAAGGCTTGCAGGTCGTTGTTACCAACTCCAAGGTCTATCCCATGGCCTGGCCGAGACTAAACCCTTGGTTGATGTTTGTTGAATGGAGCATGGATCATTCATTTACCAGCTTCTGCAGTGGACACATTTCAACCCCTGGGATCTTGGTGGCAGCCTGGTGTGATGGGAGCTAATGGACCCCCATGGCACAGAGACAGACATGAGGGCCCAGCAGCTTACATGGGTGAGCAAGGTCACACAGTAGGGTCACTAGTGGAGCCAGGACCATCTACCATCTCTTTCACCTGGCTTTGGGGTTCAGGGGAACTTTTTTGCTGCTACTGTAGAGGACCACTGAACGCAGACCCAAGAGAGAACTGGCAGGCGGGGACAGGCCCCTGAGGGCTTCTCCCGTGAGGAGCATCCCAGGGGGGTCTCTGAGATCAAAATCCCTGGAGACCAAATTTCTGGAAGGCCCTGTCCATCCTGAGCCTTGTGTCTCACCTTCTCCCATGCCTCCCTCCACCCCAGCCTCTTAAAGGCCCGGACTGGAGATCCTGGCTCACTGGGCCTCCCTGGGGTCCCTGGGTGTTGCATCTGGCTCCTGCGAGAAGAGGCCTCTGGACCTCCACTTCCTGGGTGGTTCCTAGGAACGTGCCTCTGCAGCTGCAGCACACGCTGCTGGGCTTGGGACGAGGCCATGGCAAGGGGTGGGGGTGAGGCTGGCCAGGACACCCCGTTCCCCAGGGCCCTGCCTGCTCCTACCAGCCTCAGCTGTAATAGTCTCCCCCGACCCTCAGATGAGCACATCTGAAGGAGGAGGGAGGACAGTGCGTCTTGCTTTGGAAAGTTTAAGGCAAGTAACCTCTGGGGACCCAGGAGGCCTCGGTGTGTGTGTGTGTGTTGGGGTGTGGCGGGGCAGCGTGGAGGCCAGGCCAAGGAGTGGCAGGGCAGGGGGCAGGAGCCTTGCTATGGCCTTGGGCCCATTGTCTGGCCCACTGCCAGCCTGTTTCCAAGTTACAAAATTCTTCCTCAGGGCACCAGGTCCCAGACCCCAGAAAGAACTCCAAGCCCACTACACAGACAGGAAAACCAAGGCCTGTGGATGCTATTAATAGAAGGGGCTGGGGGCTGGCCTGTCTCCCAGTCTTCCCAAGGCAGTCTGTCCTTCCCAAGGAGATGGGAGGCCAGTCTGTCTGTCCTTCCACTCACCCATCCTCGGGCCACTCTCAACCCCAACCCCTCTAAATGCCCCCTGGAGCCTGTCCCCAGCGACCCCCTTCCAGGGAATGTGATGAAAGATCTATTTATTATACTTCAGCTCGGACAGTTGTTTCAGATGTTTCCAATTCGTCAGACTGCTCAGACATCTGTTCCTGGTTGAAGGCGGAGAAGAGAAAGAAAAAAGGAAAAAACTCGATGTGTTTCACACACCCTGGCTCAAATGCACACAGGCTCAGGCTCGCACATCCCCTTCCTCTCTCTCCCTGTCCCCCCCCCCCCCGCCCCTGTGACACGCTCCCTCCTCCCCAGCCAGCTCAGAGCCTCTCACTTTCCCTCCAGCACAGTCCGGGCTCACAGCAGCTCCTGCCGACGACGTGGGGACCCTGACCCTCCAACTCTGCACACAGTGGTGTGCACACTCACGCACACACCTGTCCCCTCTGGGGCCTCTCTCCCACCAGGTCATGGTGAGGTCACAGTGCCGGGGGCGCTGACCAAGCCTTGGGTTGCAGTCTAGACACTATGAAGCGGTTGTCACCTTCCTCACCTCCCAGGGCGATTGTGCTGGTTCAAATCATGCGTGTTAAGTGCAGGGCCCGGCGGCGAGTTGGCGCTCCAGGAACACTGGTGCTGCTTCCTGTTGATATTTTCCCCTTCTCCTGAGTTTAGACACACACCCACATCTGTCTTTGCCTTTTGAGTGGGGATTGAAGCCACCGGGGTCCCTAGGAACCTCGGGGTTCTGTGGTTCTCGATGGCACGCACAGATATACACAGCTGCACATGCATGTGTGCTCAGCAACCTGGGCGAGCACGTGCACACTCCTGAACACACACACTTACCCGCACACTGGCACGTATGCACACTGCCACCACGCACACTTGCACCTGCACACCGCCTCTCTGAGCCCATTCACACATCCACACTCAGCTCCATGCATGGGATGCCCAGCAGAGGACCTGGGGATTGAGGGGTGGGGGCCGAGTTCATGGGGACCAGCCTGGACCTGCTGGGGTGGCGTCTGGGGGAGGAAGTAATCAGTCTCTGGCTTCTGGGCAAATTGGGTGCATGATTGCAGGTGGCACCAGCCCTACCCAACTGTGGGGGTCTGCGGTGGGGAGGTGGGGGTGATAAGCCCTTCTCCTAATGCCTGGCTGTGTCCCCCTAGTCACCCCTCTGCTGGAGGAGCCCTGGAGCAGCTCCAGGTGAAGGGAAGGCTCTGAGGAGGCCATCAGTAGGGTGAGGGTCAGGGCGATGACACCTTTGTCCAGAGAGTTCATTGACTGGCACCTCCTGTCCACCTACCTCAGGCCCCAGATCTGAGCCATGAACTTGGAAACAAGAGCACCTCTCTCACTGCCCTCACCGCCTCCAGTCTCCACCAGCCGCAGGTGACTTCCATATAGCTCAGTCAGACCAGCTGGGACCTCTCCAGCCTGGCACGTTCCAGGGAGGCACAGCTGACCCCTCACCAGGCCCCCAAGCCCCCAGTAGGACGGGCATCATGGTGGGCTGCTGAGGAGCTCTGAGAACCAGACAGCAAGGACAAGGGGCCTGTGGGCCCACCATGCCTCCCTCTACTTCCCCCAAGCTGACCCTCAGCTGTCTGGGAGTCCCAGTCCCTGCTCCCCCGACCCAGACCCCAAAGCAGCTGGGAGGAGGGATTGTCCTCGTGTTAGATCTCTGTGAGCCCCGCCCCCAGCCCAGCACTGTGCGTGCTGGGGGGCTCTGCCCCAGCTCCCCTCCCTCCCCCTACTGTGCTTTGGGCCCATAGGCAAACCGGGCCTCCTCCTCCTCTTCTCTGTCTTGGAGTCAGCGCCGGTCTTGGGGTCAGACAGAACTGCCCCGGTCTCAGCTTCTCTTGGCTGCCGACTCGCTCTGTGATCTGGCACAAAACATTTAACCTCTGCAAGCTTTGGTTCACCCCCTGCGAAATGGGCAGATACAGGATTTATGAAGGGGACCCTCTGAGATGCTGGCCACCAAAGGGCCTGGCAGATGGCACTCAGCAGAAGCTTACTCAGTGCTGGAGCCAGGCCACCTATCCCCTCTCCTGGGCAGGCTGCACCCCGGGGATCCCCCCTTTGGTGAACACTCTCCTGTACACCTCCACCTCAGTGCGGGGTCCCACTGGATGAGGTGGGCCAGCACCTCCCCAGGGTTAGACACCACCCTCCTGCTCCCCTGGGCTCCTCCAGTTTCCCTGTCAAATCATAAGGACCACGGGGCTCTTGGGGAAGGAGGGGTTGATGCTGGGTGGCGGGTGGTGACAGTGACATGCTCGGAGCTGCCTGGTGCCCTCTGATGGGAGCCTCCTCCTGACCACAAGGGGGGCAGTGGGGACATAAACCCTTCTTCCCCTCCCTACCCCACGCCCAGGGCAGCCCGTGCTACTCCTGTGCCTTTAACCCCTGCTCACCTGCAGCGTTGTCGTGGCCATGCACTCACCCCTCCCTGCCCTCCAAGGAGGAGCCAGAGGCTTCTGCAGCATCCCAGGGCTGGAGTCAAGAGCTGCGAAGGGGAAGAGAAGGAGAGGAAAGGGGCCTCTGCCTGGCTTCTCACCAGGGAAATACTGTCAGGTGGGAGAAGCTGAGAAGTAAACATTTATTCAGCGCCTACTGTGTGCTAGGCATCACACCAGGGCCACACACATGTTAGTGTGTGTGTACCAGAATATAAAACTCTGTGAGGACAGAGATTTTTCTGTTCTGTTCACTGTTGTAATCTTGGTGCCTAGTACAGAGCCTGACACATGGTAGACAATAAATATATGTTGAATAAATAAATTTGAACCTGTTATTCTCATCATAACTCTACGAGGCAGGTATAATTGTGATCTCCATGTTACATGATTTTCACCTGAGGCTCAGAGAGGTTAAGTGATTTAACTTAGAGGTTAAGTGACTAAGAGAGGTTAAGTGAGGTTAAGGTCAAGGACACACAGCTACATACGTGGCAGAGCTGGGCCTGTCTGGCTGTAAAGCCCTTGCTCTGTCCACTGTACTCTTGAGCAGGTCCAGGTGACTGGACCGCAGCTGCTCTGTGTGTGCCTGTGTGTGTGTGCGCGTGTGCACGTACATATCCTATCACAGGAATATCATACGATGGGGGCACATTGCCCATACAAGTCGCATGATCACACATAGATATTCTCATGTGTTCTTGTGCTTTGGCTACCTGTGAGGGCTCCCATGCACAGTCTACATACAGAAACCTGCCTCTCTGCTAGGCTGCTTCCATTGACCTGGGCAGCCGCTGAATATGAACTGAACACAGGGTGCAGGGTGCAAGGCATGAGACAGGGCACCCAGACCTCTCTGGGACAAGCTGTGCCCTGGTTGGCTCTTTCTACCTCTCTTAAGCCAGTGCCTAGAGAACATGAATGTGTGTGCACATTTGTACTCATGCCCGGCATGCATATGTGTGCATACGTGTCTGTGCTACTGCCTGTGTTGGGTGTGCATGTGTTTGCACGTGAACCTGATTGCTTCTGTCTCAGGGACCCTGACCTGCCCCATCTCAGGGTCCAACTCTTTGCGGACAAGACAGGGTCCTAGAAGTGCTGGACCAAGATGCCAGAAGAAGTCAGCTTTCAGCCTGGTGCAGCTGGGCGGGGGTGCATCGCAGAGGGGCAGCTGGGCGCGGGGACAGGCTTGGTGAGCCCAGGGATGGGCTGGGAATTAGCAAATCCCAACCTTCTTCACCCCCTCCCAGAGGGGAGGGACATGGCACAAGCATCGTGAGAGCACATACACGCTCAGATATGTGCAGACACACACTGACACAAGCACACACCCATAACCCTCCGTTCACACACACACGCACACATACACATACATGGGATGGGCAAACATGCGTGAGCATACGTACTGACACAGGTTCACGTCACCCACAGCAGGTGGACACAACAGCCTAATGAGTACACAGCTCCACAGACACACACGTCACCACGCACAGATTCAGTCTCTGCAGACGAGCCCTGCCTGACTCCTTCGGCTCCCCACATCCACCCTGTTCCTCTACCAGTATCTTCTCTCCCTAATCCCGAGCTCACTGGGGATGCCGAGCTGCACTGGAGAGCCACACGGAGGATTTACTCCGCAGGAGGGGTGGGGGTGGGGCTCTCCATTGCCGGTCCCCTCCCCAGGGTCCAGAGGCCGAGCACCTGAACCTAATTAGCTGTCCGGCCTGCTCTGTGTAACTCGTGTCTGGGCAGGCTGGCAGGAGGAGGGCTGGCGCGGACAGTCAGTGCACTGACTCAGCCACCCCACGCCAGGCCAGGCCAGCTCTCAGCGTGGTCTCCAGGGGTCCCAGAACCAAGTCCCACCCCACCCCCACTGCCCGTGGCATTTGCCTGTCACTGGCCTCCTTGCCCACATGCTGTCCCCCTCCAATGTGCCCTCCACGTTGTGATGACGGTGGCCTGCCTCCCTCTGACTACGCACACTCTGTCATCCCTGCTTCCTGTGAGTCTCTGGTGACGACTTGTCTTCAGCCTCCAGGACTTGCCACACACCCTGGCCCTTGACAGGAGGCCTCTCCCTTCCACTCTTGGCCTAACCAGCTCGTGCTGCCTGGTCCCAGCCGAGTCACTTTCTCCGGGATTTCTAGGGCAGCCTCCAGTTCACCCCAAAGAGAGTGCTCCTTTGAATCGCACTGGCCTCATTACTTGCCCCTCTCCTCTTCTGGCTGCCGCCATGGACAGGGACCAAGTCTGTCTTGCTTGTCATTGTTTTCTAATTTTGCTTTTGTTTAGAACTTGACATAGAGTAAATGCTTAATAAGTATTGATTTTTTGTTTTTTGTTTTTTGAGACAGAGTCTCACTCTGTTGCCAGGGCTAGAGTGCTGTGGCGTCAGCCTAGCTCACAGCAACCTAAACTCCTGGGCTCAAGCGATCCTGCTTGAGTCCCGAGTAGCTGGAACTACAGGCATGCACCACCTTGCCCGGCTACTTTTTTCTATATATTTTTAGTTGGCCAATTAATTTGTTTCCGTTTTTAGTAGAGACGGGGTCTCGCTCTTGCTCAGGCTGGTCTCGAACTCCTGACCTTGAGCGATCCTCCCGCCTCAGCCTCCCAGAGTGCCAGGATTACAGGCGTGAACCACCGCGCCCAGCCAATAAGTATTGATCAAATGATTGAAATGAGCGAGCGAATGAGGGCAAGTGTCAGCTCAGTTCACAGAGACGCTGGTTGTGCTTAGAGGGGCTGGGTGATCAGAAGACAGGGTCTTAAGCTGGGAGTTGGACACGGGTTCTAATCCCTAAGTTGTAGTGTGACCCTGGGCAAGTCACCTCCCCCTGCTAGGCCTGGTCTGTCCTCTGTGAGGTGGGTGAGAGCTGATGGCAGGTGCTTCCCGAGGCTCTGCCCTCACATGCAGTGTCTCAGGCTTCCCAGTGGGGGCCCTCGCAGGTGGGCGAGGTTGGGCTCTGCTTTCTGGGAGGGGAAGAGGATGCAGCAGAGAATCTGAGCATGCGTTGTTCTACAGAGTAAAGTCTGACTCTCTGGCGTGGCATTCAAGGCCTCCCACAATGCAGTCTCAGCTCCATCATTCCATGCAATAAACACACACACACACGCATGCATGCATGCACTCGTGGACACTGGGCAGGACAACAGCTCAGCCAGGGTTGTGGGTCCAGCCCAGCAAGAAAAAGGGGTTTGGGACCTGCACCAACTGCTCGTTACTGACCTGGGCTTTTCCCTCAGCAACTCCACGTGATAGAGGAAGCACGGCATAAGAAATCAGTCTGGGTTCAAATCCAGGTTGGCCCCTTACAGTCAGTGTGCTCATGGGCAAGCCACCTGGCCTCTACGTGCCTCAGTTTTCTCATCGGCAAAATGGAAACGGTAATACCTTCCTGGGGGGAGAGACTTTGCTGAAAAGAAGTGACACTGTCCACGAAGTGCACTCGTGTGACCTATGATTATTAGGAACCTACTTTGTGCTCAGACCCCTGACAAAGACCTGAAAGAGACAGGAAAATAAGATTTCTGCCTACTTTTTGAGACTCTCACTCCATCTAGGAGAATGCATGCCTACCCAGGAGACTGTTAGGACAGAATAATGGAATATGAGATAAAAGGCGAATCATGGACTGGGGGAAATAGTTGCAATGAATATGACAAGCAAATCATTAATATTTTTGCCATGTAACTGTCTTACACATCTTAAGGAGGAAAAACACACAGAGACACCAGGAGATTAATGGGGTCTTATGATATAGATAATGGGGGCAAATGAATGGATGGCAAAATTCACAGGAGATAAATCATAAATATTTATCATGTTCCATCTCATCGATAATCAAAGAAGTGCAAATAAAAGCAACAATAACATTTCTGCCAATCATATTAGCCAAGTTGTTTGTATTTAACAAGAATACCCAGTGCAGGTAATGCCGTAGTGAAAAAGACCACCTCATACGCTGCCACCATTCTTATTTATCAGTCTGATATTTATCAGGTGCATACTATGTGCTGGGCACTGTCTTGGTGGCTGGAAAGCATGTTCAGAAGATGAGCAAAGAGCCTCAGAAGCACTGATAGCAGCAGTGCAAAAAGAGTTGAGTTGACAGCCCCTAACGGAGCCGGGGAACAGTTCACACAGACATGGATCCTAACCCAGAATCTGTCATTACGGCTGTGACACCGCAGGGGAGCTGCTTAATCGGTCAAGCCCTCCGTCTCCTTGTCTGTACAAGGGGGTAATAAGATCCGGTCCACAGCATTGTCGTCAGCACTAAGTGAAGCCACAGGTATAAAAGAGCAGGTTGAAAGCAAGTGCCTGGTCAGCAGCAAAACCTTTGGAATAACGAGTTTTATTGTATTATTTATCACTGGGGGGAAAATCCACCCAGGTTTCTAACAATGGACGAGGTGATAAATAGGTGACGCTACATTCACCATTTGCGGTGTCACCTAAAGAAGCCATTCAAAAAGGTTTTGCAGAGGATCTTTAATGGCACAGCTGAGCACTTGCACAGTGACACTTGATATAGACATATGTGACCTGTGCGGTGATGGCTGCCACACCCGAAAGGAGCAAATGCTACCACAATGGGGGGATAAGGGTGAGTCTAAGCCTCTGTGTTTTCTAAATGATCATAAATTGCTCTTACAACTGGAAACTAGTTACATATAATTACATATATAATATATAGTTATATAATTAATGTTATACAACATAATTAACTATAATTATGTTAATATGCATTAATTATAATAATGTATGGCTAGAAGGGCCTTGTCAGGCAGGGAGTAAAAAGGCTATTGCAAGGAGCGATACAGACCTGTCAAGAAACCTCAGGTTTCTTAAAACCAGGGTCCATGTCTTACCTATCTTTGTTTTCCTGGAACACTGCTGGAACCTAATCAATCCATCAATCATTAAGAAGATATATTAATACATGCACATGCTTCATATGCATGATAGCAGTGCTCACAACAATCCTGTAAGGTGGGAACTGTAATTATCACCATTTGACACACGAGGAGACTGAACTTACCAAGTTTCAGAGATCTGCCAAGGTCACGAAATTAAAAAGCAGAGCTGGGATTTGCACCGAGATTTGCCTGACTCCAAATCACTGGCCTTGGCCGTCTTGCTCTGCGATGCCACAATGTACATGCTCACTTGCCCTTTGGTGAGTACAAGAGGCGGGGAGAAGACTAACAGTGGGCAGGGGACAGGGAGGCAGGGGCTCAACCCAAGACCCTGAGCTGGCTGAGGAGGCTGGGAGCAGGGCTGCCTGGAAGGGTTGGGCTTTGTCGGAGACAGGAAAACTAGGGAGATGAGCTGGTGTGTAGAGGAAGGGTAACCCAGGTTTTCTCTAGGTTGAATTTGAAGAGCTGGCAGGATACACACATTGGAAATATGCTGCAGTATTGACTGGAGTGAAGATAAGAGAACAAAGCTAGAGATATATTCAAGAGTGAGCCAGAGAACTGTGGACTAGTCCAACGAGGTGGTGGTTGGAAGAGAAGGAGCTAATGTTCGTGGAGGGTGTGCCACGTGCCCGAGAGTGTGCTAAGTGCTTTGCGTTACTGCAGACATGTTTTGGGGTGCCTACGCAGCCACGCTCCTTTCTGTGGGATTGTCCCCCATCCGCAGTCCCTCCTGAGGGCTCATGCCTGGGCAGCCACACATGCCTCGTCACCTCATCGTCTTGCCCACAGGTGCTTGCACCAGGGGTTGACAAGGTGCTTAATCCAGGGCAATTGGACTGTCCCTATCTGGAATGAGGTTTAGAAATCTGAGAAACAGTAGCTGCTGGGCAGCTACGAGGTAAGGTCCCAGAGCACGGAGGCCATACTGGGCCATCAGTGTAGGCACAAGAAGCCAGTCTTCAAAGAGAAGGCCCAGCTGCACAGAGAGAGGTGGTGATAAGGGACCGTGTGACCCCATAGCGGGAGAGATGGAGAGCGACAACCCTGGTTCCTGGGAAGCAGCGTTTCTCTCCTGCATTCTCTCCTTTTTTGGATACTTACCAGATTATCTGTTATGACCTTACAACAAGCCTCCTTTTCCTTGAGCTGGCTTGAGAGGGTTTCTGTTCCTTGCCACCAAATGGTCTTGAACTAAGACATGAACAACATATCTCAAGTGCAAAGTTCCCATTGTAGTGTTTGACCCATTATTGGCATCTGAAAATTGTAGCTATTATTATTTCATTTGCTCCTCAAAGTAAGCTGATAAGACAAAAACTACTATTATACCCATTGGAAAAATGAGGAAACCGAGGCCCATTGACATAGTCAACAAATACCGATTGAGTTCTAGAGCTGGGGATTAAGGAGACAAGGTCCCAGCTTCAAAGATGCCTGTATTCTTTTGGGGGGAGACAAAAAAACATACCAATATAGGTTAAGCATCTCAAATTTGAAAACCTGAAGTCTGAAATGCTCCAAAATTGGAAATTGTGAGTGCCAACATGATGCTCAAAAGAAATGCTCAGCGGAACATTTCAGATTTTGAGTTTCCAGATTCGGGATGCTCAGCCAGTATGATGCAAATAGTCCAAAGCCCCCAAAACTCTGAAAGGCAAAGCAGTTCTGGCCCCAAGCATTTCGGATAAGGAATTCTCAATCCGTAATGAAAAAGAAAACATCAGGCAGAAATAAGGCACTATGAGGAAAACAATATAAAATGATCTACTAAAGCTACTTTAGACAAGAGAGAGACTCTCTGAGGAGGTGACACTTGAGCTGAGACCTAAATGACAAGAAGGAACAAATCTGGGAGGAGAACACTCAAAGCAGAAGAAAAGAAAGTTGTTGTTGTTTTGAAGACTTTCAGGCAGGATCGAGTTTGGTGCACTCAAGAAATAGCGAGGAAGCCAAGGTGGGCAGAGAGGGCAGGCAGCAGCTGGGCCCTGAGCATTTTGTGAGTCAGGTGACATGTTTGGCTTTAATTCTAAGAGTAATAGGGAGCCTTTGGAAGGATTTAAGAGTGCTGTGGTGAACAGCCCCCCAAAGATGTCTCCATCCTTCTCCCTAAAACCTGTGACTACGTTACCTTACATGGCAAAGGGATTTTGCAGATATTATTAAAGATCTTGAGATGGGCAGATTATCTTGGATCATGCAGCTGGGCCCAGTGTAATCACAGGGTCCTTTTAAAAGGGAGGCAGGAGGGTCAGAGTCAGAGAATGAGACGTGACGGCAGAAATGGAGGTCAGAGTGGTGCAAGGAAGAGGCCATGAGCCAAGGAGTGCAGGCGGCTTCCAGAAGGTGCAAAAGGCAAGAAAAAGGATCTTACCCAGGCATCCTGGAGGAATACAGTTCAAACAACCTATTTCAGACTTCTGGCTGCTAGATCTGTATAAAATAATAAATTTGTGCAGTTTTTTTTTTTTTGTTTTTTTTTGCGACAGAGTCTCGCTTTGTTGTCCAGGCTAGAGTGAGTGCCGTGGCGTCAGCCTAGCTCACAGCAACCTCAAACGCCTGGGCTTGAGTGATCCTTCTGCCTCAGCCTCCCGAGTAGCTGGGACTACAGGCATGCGCCACCATGCCCGGCTAATTTTTTATATATATATCAGTTGGCCAATTAATTTCTTTCTATTTATAGTAGAGACGGGGTCTCGCTCTTGCTCAGGCTGGTTTTGAACTCCTGACCTTGAGCAATCCGCCCGCCTCGGCCTCCCAAGAGCTAGGATTACAGGCGTGAGCCACAGCGCCCGGCCAATTTGTGCAGTTTTAAGCCACTAAGTTTGTGGTAATTTGTTACAGCAGCAATAGAAAAATTACCCAGGCATGGTGGCATGCACCGGTAGTCCCAGCTACTCAGGAGGCTGAGACAGGAGGATCGCTTGAAGCCAGGAATTCATGAGGCTGCTATGAATCCCACCATTGCACTCTAGCCTGGATGACAAAGTGAGACGCTGTCTCAAAAAAAAAAATAATAATAACCATCACACGTACTGCTATGAATCATGAGTAAGCTATGAATCCCACCACTGCACTCTAGCCTGGATGACAAAGTGAGACGCTGTCTCAAAAAAAAATAATAATAATAACCATCACACGTACTTTTTTTTTTTAACTATCTGGCATTGCGCTGTGTATCTAGATTAGTTCATGGTTGAGGAGAAACGCAGAGGGCCGGGAATCACCTTGTGTTTGGCCGCAGTCAAGGGTTGGCTGGGAGGAGAGGTGGGCAGAAGGACAAGGAACAGAAACCAGGACGGTGGAGAGAAGCTTTCCAAGAAGGTCATAGAGAGAGAGAGAAGGAGGAAGACAAGGGAGCCACAGAATATGGTGATTAGGAGGTCGTCAGTGACCCTAGCAATGGATCGTGCAGAGAGACTGAGAACGGTGGGAAGGCAGAGGGCTCTTCCACGGGCAAGCGCTGGGAACCACAGTCCAGGAGGGGAACATGCAAGTAAACGGTGACAAAACACAATGTGCGACACAGCAGAAAGGAAGCCGGGGTGCGGAATGATGGGGGAGCTACCTGCATAGAGAGGTCAGGAAAGGTCCTTCTACCAAGGTGACGCTCAAGCTGAGACTGGAAGGAAGAAAAGCAGCAGCCCATGTGACGAGTGATCGGAAGGGCGAGCCAGCTGAGAACCTGTGCAAAGGCCCTGGGAGGAGAAGGAGTTTGGAATTATCAAAGAACTGAAAGAAGCCCAGTAAGGCTGAAGCTGAGAGAGAGGTGATATATGAAGCTGGAAGGATGTGGCCTTATAAGGGATGGTGTTTGAATTTGATTCTAAGTGTGATGGAAAATCACTGGAAGGTTTAAGCAGGGGAGTGAGTGATGGGATCTGCTTTATAATTTTTAAAGTTTGCTCTGGCTACTGTGTTGGTCGGGGCGCAGCGAGAGGAAGCAGGGGAGCACAGAGGGACGCTAACTGTCATCCAGGTATGCAGCAAAAATGGCTTGAAGCAGGAAAGGTTCTGGGGGCCGACCCAACGGAATCTGCCAAGGGAGGGGGTGTGGGAGGTGAGAGGAAGAGAAGAATGGAAAACGACTCCAAATTTCCTGCTCTATCAGTTCACTGCTGTTTTCAAGAAGGGGAAAATCTGGGGAAAAAGAGGTTCTGTGCAGGAATAAAGAGTTTACTTTCAGGGTCAGGAAATCGAAGGGGTCACTCTTGGCTGTCTTGATGATGAGGGCTGCGGGGAGTGGGGAGGTGGGGCCCGGGGCCATCGGCGTGGTTGCTGGGGGCCCAGAGGAGGCTGGCTGTGTGCAAATGCAGTGCCACTGTCCCAGGTGGCTGAGGGCTTCTGCAGGAGGTGGCAGAGGGCTTGTGGGGCAGTTGGGATGCAGAGGCCAGCCCAGTGTGGACACCATTCTCGAGTAGGTGAAGTGCCAAGAATCTGAAGTAGGAGGAAGGGAGTGAGAGATCGGGAGCAGAAGGAGGATAACGGGGGTCTGAGGATCTTCAAGCCTGTGATTTCCGGGGTGGAGTTGTTTGGGCGAGGCCAAGGGGGAGTGGCCATGTGAGTGGGAGGCTGCAGTGCAGTGCACAAGAACATCCACACTGTCTAGGAGGCCCTGGAGGCATTGGGAGTGGCAGTGATAGGGAGACTGAGGTCCCCAAGACGATGCGTGAGCCTGCCTTAGAGAAGAGGACCTGCAGACAGATGTCAAAGACCTCTGTGAGCAAAGTCAGCACAGCAGGGCACGTGGGCGATGACCAGGTGAGGAGAGGAGGGAGGCTCAGAGAACAGCATGCACTGCAAGGGAGAGGGGCACTCGCAGGATGGGGGAGGAAGGGTCACAAGGGGGACAGGGAGGGGGCTCCGGTGGAGAGCGGCGGGTGCCACGCCCTCACATGGGAGAAGGAGTGGTTTTTCCAGACCTTGCTGGGCAAAGGGGACAGTGTCCCTGGCGTGTGTTAGAGGAACCTGAGCTCTGCTGCGGCACAGTGGAGGATCTGCGAGGTGTGTTTATGCTGGTACTGGGTTTCAGGAGGACACAGCAGGCCTTCTGGAAGGGAGGTTGAGAGGCAGGAACAGGGAATAGCAGAACAGTGCTCTTGGGAATGATCTATCTTGTCATTTCTCACTGGGGCTCGCAGCCCCTCCAGCCTCTCCCGCTCAAATTCGGCTGCCAGACACTCCTAAAGCACAGCTTTGACCCTGCCTCTCACCCTCCTCTTCAACTCTCAGGGGCTGCCCAATGCCCTCAAGGCAAATGGCCCTGCTCTGTAGCCTGGCATCACAGGGTGCTGTTGGGAGGACCCCTCTGCCGCCCTCTTCCCCAGCTCTCTACCTCTCTCATCCTAAATCTCCACAAAGCAGAACTTCTTATAGCTCTAAGGGCACCTTGGTGAATCAGGCCTCTGGGTCTTCGCACATGCCATTCCCTCTGCCGGGAATGCCTTTCCATCTTGTGTGCCTACAAAATGCCAGGAAATCTTTCAACTGTTTCCTCCTTGGAGAAGCCTTCTGGGACTCCCTCAAGGAGTCACAATCACCCCTTACTTTGTGCCATCACTCTACTCTACCTTGTCTCACCACACTTTTATGAGTTTGCCTCCTTCGCTAGACCAGGAGCTGCTTAGGAAGACAGAACGTGTGGTAGTCATTTCTCTGCCCACGCTTCCCAGCCCAGTGCCTGCCATACAATGGTCCTCAGTTCCTGTTTAATGAATGCAATGACGAACCTATAGCTAATAATAACAGCCAGCATGGACTAAGTACTTACTATTCTCCTGACACTGTATTAAGCTCTTTTTTTTTTTTTTTTTTTTTTTTGAGACAGAGTCTCACTCTGTTGCCCAGGCTAGAGTGAGTGCCATGGCGTCAGCCTAGCTCACAGCAACCTCAAACTCCTGGGCTCAAGCGATCCTCCTGCCTCAGCCTCCCGAGTAGCTGGGACTACAGGCATGCGCCACCATGCCCGGCTAATTTTTTCTATACATATTAGTTGGCCAATTAATTTCTTTCTATTTATAGTAGAGACGGGGTCTCGCTCTTGCTCAGGCTGGTTTCAAACTCCTGACCTCGAGCAATCCGCCCGCCTCGGCCTCCCAGAGAGCTAGGATTACAGGCGTGAGCCACCGCGACTGCCTGTATTAAGCTCTTTAAATGCATTACCTTATGTTATCCCCATAAGAACAGTGGTGGGTTAGATATTGTTACTGTCCCTATTTTATAGGTGAGGAAACTGAGGCTCAAGGAGGTGAAGTGACTTGCCCAAGGACATTAAACTAGTCAGTGGTGGAGAGAGGCTTCAAACTCAGGGCTAATTCCAGTGTCCACGCTCTTCGCCACAATGCTATATTGCCTCTGTGAAAGAGAGAATGATAAGATCTCAGAGAACAGGCTCATGGAGACCAGGGTTTGCCAGGGAGTCTGTGATAAAGTGACAATAACAAAGTCAGCATTAGCCTTTCTTTGGTGCTGACGGGGTTCCACTTTTGTCTGTGAATATCCTCCCCCAGGTAATTCAGGTAAATCCTGACTGTTCTAAACTAATTTTAGTAGCATCATCCCTCTTGTATGTTAGCATGTAATCCTGTTAACTACTAAAAACAGACAGTTGGACTTGTTCGTGGACTTGGTGGGTGAAGATTTAGTGCCCGGAGCTGCTGCAGCCACTTTTGCTCATGAGGATAGTAGCCAACACATTGAAGGTGATAGAATGAGAATATAGGAAAGAATTTGATTCTTCGTGGGGTTGTTGAACTACTGGATCATTCATATGCCAGCCCTTCATCAAGTCATAAATCACTCTATTGTCTAAGCTATTTTGAGTTGGTCTTCTATTAATTGTAGCTGAAAGTATTATGATACAGTTACAATGCAAGTGGTAAAATAGCTCTTGCCTTGTAAAGTGACATA
This sequence comes from Microcebus murinus, assembly GCF_040939455.1. Classification (NCBI taxonomy): domain Eukaryota; kingdom Metazoa; phylum Chordata; class Mammalia; order Primates; family Cheirogaleidae; genus Microcebus; species Microcebus murinus. Next base: position 27,223,663 of record NC_134105.1, on the reverse strand, counting down.
CATGATGAGGAACTTTGCTAATTTCTAGGAGCTACTGCCTTGGCTTGGGGCCACTGAACTTTGGTCTTCTAATGAGAATGATGATTTTGAGGGGTGAGTAGTGATAGTGACCTGGGACATCACCTGAGTAAGCCTGTAGGACCTACAAAATGTTCAGTCCTGGCTATCTGGGGGTTCAGTCCACTGAACAATGATTAAGTATGTCCAATGTGCTGGGATCATAAGGACAAATGAGACACAGTCTCAGTCCTTAAGGAACTCGAGTGAGGTGGAGAGGAGATCACAGGCCAATGATGAGTGACAAACAGGTCTACACGAGGTCCGGTGCCTGACTTGCAAGGTGGCCAGGTAAAACTTCATATAGGCATTTCAAAAGATGATAAGAAAATGGTTAGGGAAAAAGACATTTTTAGGCAGAATGAACAGCATATGCAAACCTAGGGTGACACAACTTTCTCAGGGAAACTACAAGTCCCTTGGCATAACCTGAACTGGGCTGGCCACTTAAAGGTCCTATGTCTCTGAGCAATTTACCTGATGTCTCTAAGGCTCAGAATTCACATTTTTAAGAAAAAGGAAAAAAAAAAAAGAAAAGAAATGAAAATGGTTGGGACATTAGGTAACAGAATGTACATGTGAAGTGCAGTGTTTGGCACACATTAGGCACACAAGCAATGCTCTTTATTACGCACCCGTTATCATCACATGCTTCTAATTCATTATCTCCTCTGACCCAGGTGGCTTGCTTCCCTTTCTCACTCATTCCCGAGCCTAGGAGCGAGGCCCCCTAACTCCCACGGACTTTTCCTCAGGCAGGAAACCCGAGCCCACTGCCTGGCCTAAGACAGCTTCTAGGGCTGGGTGGTTTGTGTTATTTCTTCTCTTCTCTCTCTCTTTTTTCCCCTAAATGCAACAAAATAAAACCAAACAAAAAGCCCAACGCCTGGCGTGGCTTGTCAGGGAGTTATGCAAGTGTGTAAAAAAATAAAATAAAATAAACATTGAGTTTTCGGCATTTGAGGCTGTTTGATGAGGCACAGAGTAGAGCCAAGGGCCGGTTAGATGCAGGGAAGGCTCAGGGCAGAGGGGAGAGGGGAGGGATGGGGGGGTTGGAGGGGGCCCCTGGACCAACTCGGAAATGGCTGTTTGCCTCCTGCAAACTTGGCAACTGCTCGGCTGAATGAACCCAGACACTGGGCATTGGGGACCCGAGCGCTCCACTTTTTCTGGCCATCCACCATCCCTGTTCCTTGGCCGCCAGGACACTTCAGGGATCATTCCACCCATTCCCTTGTCATTGTCAAGGACCCTGTGCCCTTCTCTCAATACACGGGGCTCCCTCCTTCTCTCCTAAGGGGATTCCACAGCCTGTCTTGATCACTCACCCTCATCAGGACATCTCTTCTGCTCTAGCTTAACTCCCGCTAACCGCAGTTTTAGCCCATTTTCCTTTCCCAGTCGGAGGGGAAGCTGCAGAACAGCTGTTTGCCACCCTAAGAAGTGTCTCCTTCCCTAGTTCTCCAGCCTTGACTTCAACATCATCCGGGTCACTGCAGGTGTCGGTGGCCCTCCAAAACTCATTCCACAGACATTTCTAGAGTTCCTGACATTAACCATGCATTTGCATCCTTTATTTCACTGAACCCTCCAAACAGATGAGAGCCCTAGGCCCAGAGAGGTTAGGTAACTTAGTCATGGCCACACAGCTGGTAAGTGATGGAGTAGGGATTTGAGTGGAGGTTTTATTCTGTAATCTTCCTCACTCTCATGTACATGTAGCTGCGTGAGGAGGTGTCCTTAACCTGGTTCCCCCGGGGCTTAGTATTTCTTCCTAACAGGGAAGATGCTATGAAGACTTGACCACGAAAGGGAGGAAGGTATGGCCAGGACCACGGGCCTCTGTTGAGCCTGTTCCTTGTCACTTTCCCGGTTCCTGATGGGGAAGCTGAGGTTTTGCGACGGTCCCCAGCGGTGTTCTCGCCCCAAGATGCGCGGAGCTGCTGCGGGTTCTCTGGCTGCGTGGAATCCCCAGGGTGCGGGGTCGGAGAGGGGCCTAGGCCAAGAGGGTCTGCGCCAGGGTCCTGGGGACTCGTCCCTCCGCCAGCCTCGCGCTCAGAGCGCAGCGCGCCAGCTTCGGGCAAGGGACTCCCAGGCCGGCGCTCCAGTCCGTTTTTTCTTGCGGATCCCTGGAAGGGGGGCCGGCTCGGGGGTGGGACTGCAAAGAGGGGGATTCCCTCCCTCGTGCTCGCAGAGGACTGGCCCCTCTCCGGGCTGGAAGCTCCGGCCGAGCGGAGGCGCGACGGAGAGCAGGAGCGCAGGGCGGAGAGCGGAGCGGCCAGCCAGAGCGGGGCATTAGCCCGTGCGCCGCGGAGAGCAGGGCCCGCACCAAGCCGCCCGGAGGACCGATGCGCCGGGTGGGGCGCTGGCCCCGAGGGCGTGCGCCGTCCGCAGATTGAGCAACTTGGGAACGGGCGGGCGGAGCGCGGGAGCGCGGGGCGCCCAGGACAGTCCTGCGGCGGGTGGGTGAGCGGGCCGCGCCCTCGCCCCTCCCGGGCCTGCCCCTACGCAGCTGGCAGCACTGAGGTGAGTCCCCTCTTACTGCCCCCCTCTTAGCTGCCCCGCTCTCCTCCCTAGCGCCCCCCTCCCCGGGAGCAGCGGAGCGGCAGGCCCTACGGTAGGTCGGGTCTTCTGGTTGGAGCTGGGTGCGGGGGGGTGTGGGGGGACACAGCGAGAGGAAGGGGAGTCCGGCTGTTGTGAGCAGGAGAGGGCACCTCCTGGACGCCCTCCTGCCAGTCCTGCTGCCGTCGTTGTCATCCCTCGGGTGGTCATCCTCACTCTCTGTCCTGACTTCCCCCCTCCGACCCAGAAGTTCTTGATGCCTAGTCTCATGGCCTCGGACTCCCCCCAGCCCCACGGTCCTTAGTGACCCTCACCCCAGTCCCACAGCCCAGGCCCGGGCTCGACGTGGCAGGCAGCACAAGCATCGGCCGGTGCTGGTGCGCAGCGAAGTGGCTCGGCTTCTTGGCGCGTGGGGTCGGGAGCTGAGGGACCGATGGCAATAGCTTAGTTGGGGAGAGGTGGGCGCTGTGTTCGCCTGGGGCTCCCAGGACGGCAGAGACGGATTTGGGTATGAGTGCTTGGGAGCAAGAGTTTTCTTGGGAAACTGGCCTCTCTGACTTGAACAGCTCTCTGGGCTCTTGGGGGGCAGCCAGGGGGACTTCAGGTGCGCCTCTCCCTCAGCACCTGTTGGGGCCTCTCCAAGACAGTGGGGAGGGAAGAAGAATGTGCGGGCTTGGGGCATGGTGGAGGGGCGTGAAGGAGACTTTCTCCGCTGCCCTTGGTTTTGGGGCTGGGGGTACTGCCCCAGCACTGGCCAGGCTCTGGCTGTGGCGGACACAGGTCCCACCCCCCGCCCGCAATTCTTCTGCCCCTGCCTGCTAGCCTGCTCAGGGCGGCCAATTAGCCCGTCCTGGGAAGGGCTAATGAGAAATTATGGGGATGGTGTACATTTTTGGGGTCTGAATCTGGCCCCGGATGGAGTACCAGTTTATCCTGATAGTGTTGCAGGCAAGAAGGTAAAAGTTATTCCTGCCCTCTGCTGAGATTTAGTCCCTAGCCTCAGCTCCACCCCCAGCTGTGTCACCCCTCCCCAACCTGTGTCTTCCCCTCCCAGGACCATGTGACCTCTCTTTGGTCTCCTGCCCCAGCTCTGCCTTGGCCCCCCAGCTCCTTCCCCAGCTCCCAGGTCTACTCCCCGAGCTGGGCTGTGCCCTACACACCTTGCCAACATGCAGTCCTGGGTATCAAACCAACCGGCTGGCCCCTAACTAGGTCTGTAACACCCAAGACCCTTCACCTCGCAGGGCCCGGTTTCTCCCCCTGTAAAATGGGAGTGATTCTACCTTCCTCCTCTAGCTGTGAGGCTTAAGTGAGGACCTAGCAGGAGGCAGGTGGTGGGAGGCACCTAGGTGTGATTCCCTCACCCCTACCCTGGCAGAGAGAAATGCCAAGTTTCTTACCCCCCCCCCACCGATGCCTGAGGCACTGCCTGCAGATCCCATTCTATCTGTGTAGAGCAATGAACTTCAGAAAACGACTTGCTTGTGCCATATAGCCCAAAGCCCAAAGGGAATCAGCCAAGGAACTATAAGAGAAAGGAGGCATGCTACCTAAAAGGTAGTCACCAGTGCCTGCCTCCCCTCTCAGCCCCAGTCCATGTTGTCCCTGTCTGCCAGTATGCTGTATGCGTGCGTGTATGGGTGCGTGCGTGCTTGGGGGGCCAGGGACTAGCTGGAGGGATGTGGAGCCTCTCAGGTAGGACCTGTGGCCCTCTGGCGCTTGATACTGCAGGGTTCCTAGTCCAAGACCTGGCCAATGTTTAAAATCAGATGTCACATAAGTTCCTAAATTTTCCACTTCTGCTTTGAAAAATCAGAAGAGCTGGCACTCTGCAGCCATTATTCCTGCCTGCCGACCACCGGCTGCAGTGGCACAGAAACGCTTCCCGCAGACGGACGTTGCCCTCCCCTCCACATCCAGCTTCCATCATCCCTGTTTCTTGTATCCCTGGGATAGATGAACCCTTAGTTCCTTTGCAGGGTTGGTTCTCTCTGTATTTTTTCAAAAAGTGCTTAAAACTCTTCTCATCCCAGAGGTGAGGGAGGCCTGCGTCCCTTGCTCCGGTGAAATTCGCATCTGGATCCTCCTCACGGGTTCCCGGCTGAGACAGAGGTTCCCTGGTGATCCAGGTGGGAGTGGGCCCGAAGATCTTCTCCAGCAAGAACAGGGTGAGTGTCAAGGGTCGGGCTGAGAGCTGGGACCTGGGAGGATTGAGGGGGAACGTGCAAGAGGACTGGGGGGAGGGGGAGGGAGGGGGCTAACATCTGCTGAGCCCCAGCCCTGATGTGCCAGGCGCCGTGCCGGGCAGGCACAAGGAGTGCAGAGATGCGCAGACGACCTTTTCTGCCCCAAGCACCCCAGGGATGGATACTGATCACACAGTGAGACCAAAGTGTCATGGACCCGGGGTTAGCACCAAGTGTGTCTAATGTAGTCTTCTCCAGTGTTTGTCAAACACAAGGACTCAAGGAATAGATCCACTGGGGGTCCCCAGACCTCAGTTTAAGAAATGCTGCTATTAAAGGCAAATCCTATCACTCTGAGTGATTGCTTTGGAGCCAAGGCAATCAAACATAAAAATAAATGCAAACGTGGAATTTGTATAACAGTGCTCAGTATTAAGGTTAGAATCTAGATGACATAGAAAATGTTCATACTGCTTTTTCTTTTTCTTTTCTTTTTCTTCTCTGCTAATTGACTTTGCAATAAACACACTGCTTTTTAAATGACCATTAGAATGTAGACACAAAATGAAGCTTTGGTCATAAAAATACAGCAAATATTATTGAGTCATCACACATGCCCTGCACCATCCTAAGCTGAGTTATAGGCATTAACTCGTTTGTTGTAAAAAAAAAAAACAAAAAACACCACCCTCTTGCAAATAAGGAAACAGGCTCAGACCAACTAAACAACTAACCCAGAGTAACACAGCTCATAAGCAGCAGAGCCAACATTTGAAGCCAGGCAGTCTGGCTCGGAAGTTTATGCCCTTAACCATCATGTTGTGCAGCCAGCCTCGGAGACTATAGACTTGAGGCTGAAGACTCCAGTTTGATACACTCAGCTGGACACCCACAATCTGTGGGTGCTGGAAGTGTGTAGTGGGGGCTGGGAAAGATAGGCTTTGCCAGGTCACGCGGGGAGTGCTGGAGGGGTGTGGAGGGACTGGCAGCTGACGGGCATTTGGGGGTGGCCGGGGGCATCTCCGCTGGCTCCGGCCACAGCACCAGGTGGGATCCATCAGCCTCATGTAAACACTTCTCACAGGCAGCTTAACCACTTGAGTGTGTCTGGCCTTCAAAGCCAGTGGGAGAGGCCAAGGAGAGGGGTACCGAACTCCCTTAGGGGATAATGATTTATCTCCGTGCAGGTGGGCTCTGCCGGGGCCTCCCCGGGAGGCGAGGGAGTGGACTGGCACTGAGGAGCCTAGAGGGGAAAGGGCTGGGATGGGGGTGCGGGGCAGGGGAGGGGGCGCCTCCATTCCAGCATCTCAGGTTTCCCACCGGGAAGCCCCAAGTCAGCTGACTCTCGGAGCCAGCCTGTGATGCTTATCCCCATTTTATAGATGAGGAAACTGAGGTTCAAAGAGGCTAAATGACCTGTCCAAAGGCATCTCACCAGAGGATGGGAAGGCGATGCATCTACAGAGCTTCCTGTGCTCAGCCCTGAGCACTCACTGCCGTCTGGCGTTGCTGTGGGGCGTGGGTGGGTGTGCGGGGGGGTGTGGCAGGCCGCTGCTGCGACAGTATACTGGGAGTGTCACTGCCTGCGTGTGACCCGTGAGTGGGAGGCAGAGTCTGCATTCTCACTCCTAGGTTGGGCTCAGATGTCCAACTTCCCAGACACATCAGGGGAGGGACCAGCTCCCCTGCCCCCATCACCCCAGCCGGCCAGCGGGTCCAGAGACCTGGCTCTCGCTGGGCTGGGGGATTATCCCCATTCTCTGTGTCTCTGGCCAGGGCGGGCATTGCTACCTCTTTTATCCTCTCACAAAGGCCAGGCCCGCCGGGCCTGCTGTGTCAGAGTTTCTGTGGCCGGGGGAAGCCTTACTTCCTTTTCTCCCGCCAAGCCCAGAGGGCCACGCAGAGCCTGCCAGCTTGTCGGGGGCCACTGCTGTAGCTCCAGGACAGGTGAAAGGCACATGGGTGGCTCAGCACTGGGAAGAGAAGGCTGAGGGGTCACTCATGGAAGGACAGAGAGAGAGAGAGAGCTCCTCTTCAAGAGACATGATGTTACTGCAGCATGAGGTCTGTAGGGCAGACTTAAAGAAGGACTTCCCATGAGAGCCGGACAATAGTAGGCAGGGGTGGGGCCAGCTGGCTCCCATTGTTGAGAAATCATCAGTGATCCACAAGTCTGGTTGAATACCCACCATATTCTGGCTACTTAGGTAGCCGGCTCTAGTCCCAGGTCAGGGAATTCTGCAAGATTGCAAAAAGAGCAGATTTCTTCTAGAAGGGGTAACTAGGTGGGTAACTTGAACCTTCCAAATATTCTGAGTTCTCACAGTCTTCTGGGTAGAGGACTACATGGGAAGGTAGGGGGTATAGGTGGGGGGCAGCCCATGGTACCACAGAATTAACCCTTCTCTCTCCTCCCCCCACAGGTTGGTTTTTGGAGTAGTCCCTGCTGACGTGGCAAAGAGATCTCCCATGTGACACTCCAGGGTGCCTTTGAGGAAGGCTCTGTTTGAGGACCTCCCTTTGAGCTGATGGAGAACGGGGCTCCCCATGCCCTCTCTGTCCCCAGCTGAGATTATGGTGGATTTGGGCTATGGCCCAGGCCTGGGCCTCCTGCTGCTGACCCAGCCCCGGAGGCGTTAGCAAGAGCCCTGTGCCATCCACCCTCCCAGAGACCACCCCTCCTCCCAGGGGCCTGGAGCTGGCGAGTGACTATGCGGCTTGGGCTGTGTGTGGTGGCCCTGGTTCTGAGCTGGATGCACCTGGCCGTCGGCAGCCGTGGTATCAAGGGGAAGAGGCAGAGGCGGAGTGAGTAATGGGGCAGCGGGCGGGGCCGCCGCTGGCCTTGGGAGTGGGAGGGGACCACTGGGACTAGGGGGCCTTCAGAAGTTTTATTCAGTGATGACCCTTGCAGATTTCCACTCTGTCTATTGCAGCTTTGTAGATTACTCAGTAGACGATCCTGTTTGTGCATCACCCAGTTGGTGGATTAATTTGTTGAGATTACCCACTCTGTAGATTACTCACTTTGTCTATTTTCCCCTTTGTAGACTCTGGTTTCTAGATTAACCCCTCTCTTGTGAGGACCCAGGCTGTGGATTATGCCCTTTGACATAACACCAGCTTTGTGCGGTATCCATGGAGATGCTTCCCCGGCCCCGCCCCAGCGTGCTGGGTTTTAGCGGTGGCTGGAGTGCAGCCCTCCAGCCCTTTGGGCCGGGAACTCTGCACAGTTTGGCAGTGGGCAACAGGGCTTCCCCTGCCCGGATCCTGGATCCCAGGGCAGGAACAGGGAAGTAGGGAGGGTCGTGAGACTGTGGGATCAGGGAGCTGCGGCTGGGGTCAGGGTGGGCAGGAGGGCAGGGGTCTGGTCCTCGCACCCTTCACACCAGAGCAGCTTCACTTTTCCCTGCTTTCAGTAATGAGCTTCCTCATAAAATGTCATTGGAAGAAATGGTCCTCATAGCTTAAGAGGAAAAGTTAAATTCTATGATTGCACAGATGCTAAGAAGGGAAGAAACAGGCCTCGGGACAGTCAGGGTTGGAGCTCAGGTCTCCTAATGCCTATGAGCTCAGTGTGCTTGAAAACAGAGTTCGACAGAGGTGAGAGTAACCCCCTGGCTAGGTGCTTCTTAGCCTCTGCTTTCTGTCTCCCGTGATGGGGCCCATATATCGTGCGAGCAGCCATAGTGTATGAGGGACCCATGCTAGGGAGAGGGTAGGGGCCCTAGAATGCCAAAGTCCCCTGTCTTTCGACATCCCCCCCACAGAGATGCCACGCCCTCAGGCGGGAAGTCTCCCTGGAGTCCAGCGCAGCTACCTCTTGCTTCACGTTTCCCATCGGCCGAGGCCCACCAGTGAAGGCTGAAAGGCAGTGGAGTTTCGTTGGGTCTCCACGGGAGCGGCCAAGGCCAGAACTTAGCCTGGGGAGAGAAGCTCAGAGAATTGGTGAAGCTGAAAATCCCTGGCTTAACAAACAATTAGAGACGGTTAGGTTTAATCAGCAGCAAGGCCGTGATTTCCCTGCCTCTCATCTGTTGTGGCCAGTATTTTGGACTCCATGGGCCAGATGCAGTTTAGCGGTTTATAATCAGTCTCCTCTATTTCCGAAATGAGAGAGAGAATGAGAGGAACCATTCACGCTCATGCGACATGCATGAGTGCTTACGCTTACACTCACACATGCAGAGCCACACGCCCACCTAAACCAGGGGTCACAGACCTGAGTTCAAGTCTGTTGTGCTAAAGAAAAAAAGCACTGGACTGGGTGTCAGAAAGGGCTTGGTCTTAGCAGCGGCCAAGCAGTTTGTTGTGCCCATTTTCAGACAGCCACGTCTCACAGCCTTGGCAGCATGTGAGCCAGTTTTTACCACCAAGCGATGTGAGTGACAGGCATCCTTGACCCTGAGAGTCGGGGTGGGGCGCGGTGAGGGTCCAGAATGGACGGAGGCCCAGAGAGGGATGAGGGTGTATGTTGTTAGGCAATGCTTGTCACGTGATAATTATAACAGTCACAAAGCTGAAATGTGATTGTATAGGGATGTAGTAAGGCTGACATGAGATAATAGATTTATATTTTTAATAAGCTTTGTACAGTATCAAGCTCTGTGTAGACTTCAGGATGCAAGTCATTGTTATATAAACAGTGTGGACCATTTGCCCCGGGTCTCTGGGGGCATAGGCAAGGGAAGGAGGAGGACCAAGACACCTGTGTGTGGCTGCTCGGGCTATGGTCAGTGTGGGAGGGCACGGGGTGGGCACGGGGCAGACTCGGGGCACAGGTGGGTGTGCTGTGCATCTGAGCCTCAGGGCTGTTGACTCTGACATCCCTCGACTGCAGGTCACTAGAGCCGCCAGAAGCCACCTAATATAACTCTGATCCTGAGCGGTACTCCAGTTTTGAACCCAGAAATGTCTAGTCTCAGAGTTTGAGTGATGGTCTCCCTGCACGGATGGGGAGAAGTGGAGCAAAGAACTTCTCTTTAGCTTTGAGTTGTGAAGTCCCTGGCAAGGCCGCCCCCTCCCCCTCTCCTCCCCCTCCTCCTCTCCGTCCTCCTCACCTTCTTCCCCCTGCTCCCCTACTCCTCCTTTCCTTCTCTTCCACCTTCTCTCCCTCCTCCCCATCCACCTCCCCTCCTTCCTGTCCTCTCCCTCCCCTCTCTGTCTTCCCCCTCATCCTTTCCTCCTCCCCCTCTCCTCTTCCTCTCCTTCTCTCCTCCTCCCCTTTCCCTCCTCCCTGTCCTCTTCTCCCCCTCCTCCCCTCCTCCCCCCCTCACCCTTTCCCTCATCCCCCTTCTCCTTCTCCACTCCTTCAGCCCCTCCTCACTCACCAAGCCCCTGTTTTCTCATGAGCTCTCACCCCCCTGGATGCCTTTCCCATCTGGGGTCCCTGTACCTCACAGAACCTCATCCCCTCACCATCCCCTGCATGGAGCACTCCCCTCCCTGAGCCCCTTCTCTGCTCTGATTCCTGGTCCTCCATGAAGCCCCCATTCCTTCACTGAGCGCTGACCCCTCCAGAGCTGCGATCCTGATCCCATTTTGTCCCTTCCTAGTACCCCCTCCTCCATCTGGAGCCTCTACCCCCACCACCTGTCCACCTGCCACACTGTCCCTCCTCCCTCACGGTCTGCTCATTCCTTGGGTCGTTCAGCAAATGTTCACTAGAGCCTACAGAGGCTGGCCCTGGATCACAGCAGAGGCGAATCCTGAGGCACCTGCAAGCCGGTGGGGGGTCGAGACCATTGCTGCCGGTGTCACGAATGCTTCTGCGGGAGGCAGCCCCGGGGCTGGGGGAGCCCAGGGGGGCTGGGAGGAGGCTGGGAGGAGTATTTGATTAGGAAGTGGGTGCTGCTAGGAGTAGCTGGCGAAGTGATTTGTCTGTGGGGTTCTGTGGGGCCCTACTATTTTAACTGGAGAAGTTGTGTTTATATCTGTTTCATATATTGGGGATCTTTTCTATTGAAAAAAAGGGTTCTGCTGCTAAAACAAAAAGACCCAATATGCATTAGGATAGAGCAATGAAAGCTGTCTGGGGCCAAGGGAAGGGTGTTGGTAGAGGTCAGTTTATTACACTCTTGGTACTCGCCAGGCCGAGGAGTGTGGCCTTGGCCTGCCTTGAGCTCTGGGTGTTGAGGGGCCACTGAGAGGTTGTAACCGGGGGCGCACATGCTCCAGCTGCGGTACGGGGTGGGGGGAGGAGGTGGCAGGAGACAAGCAACCTAGGTACAAGGCTGTTTGGCCCAGGGGAGAAAAAGTGAAGGTGTAAACTAAGTTCCCAGTTGAGTTAAAAGAACCCTGGGTCTTTCCGGGAGGACATGCCCAGGGCTTGTTGGATGTGCAGCGGGTGGCCCTGGGTACCAGGAAGCCACAGGAATGGACAGCTCCTGGGACGATGTGTGTCCTGACAAGGCTCTTGCCTGCCCCTTCCTCAGTCTCCTGAGGCCCCGCTCCCTGTCCTCTGAGCCCCGCCAACTGAACTCAGGTCTGTCTTACCGAACCTAGTTCCTCCAAGGCTAGAGTCCACCCCAAACCAAGGCCATCACTCCTCTGGGTCATGGCAAGTCTCTCCACCCTCCTTGACCCTAATCCAGCCTACCCTGGGCCCCCATATCTGTCCGACCCAGTCCCTGCACTTTAGGGAGTGAATGCTCACTGAGATATCCACACACCAGCACCCCCCTTCTCGAGCCTCTGTCTCACTCACCATACCCTCAACCCGACATCCCGGGGAGCCCTGTCCCCTCGTGGAGACCTACCCCTTCACTAGGCTCCCATTCAGAAACGACAGGCTCTGCCCTCCACAGCTCTTTCTGGAGGGAGAAAAAGACATGTTAGCAGATGATGACAACATAAGGTGATGTTTATCATGCTAGATTCAAGTACTGGGGGCAGGGGAACACAGAGAAATGCTCCATTCAGACTTTGCAGGGAGGCGAGATCGGGGAAGACTTCCTGGAGGAAGTGATTTTTAATTCTGAGGCTTGAAGGAGTCAGTCAGCCTCAGGAGGAGGCAGAAGGTTTTCCAGGACCAACTTAAGCAAAGGCACAGAGGTGCAAAATAGCATGATGTGTCCAGAAAAACAAAAATAGTTGGATATTGCTTAGGGGTGGTGTTGAGAGATGGGGTGGGTGGGATCAGCCCATGAAAGCTTTTTAGGCCAGACAGGAAGCTGGGTCTTAACTCTGGAGATGATGGACAGGCAGTGCCAGAGTTTAGGGAGGGCTGTGACAACATCAGATTTTTGGTTTAAGAAAGATCCCTGGAGAGGAGGCAGGTGGGAAATGGGGGAAGTGAAGCCCCTGGGAGGGGCTGTGAGGCTGGGCCATCCTTCAGGGAGGGGCAGGGGCTGGGCCGCCTGGAACAAGTCCTCATCCTTGCCCAGGGCTGGAGCAGAAGTGCTGGGTCAGTGGAGCAGGCTGGGAAGCAGCGTGCTAGGGAGCCAAGGGAGTGGGGTGGGAAGGGCAGAGCTGTGTGTGTGTGTGTGTGTGTGTGTGTGTGTGTGAAGCTGGGAAGGAGGCTCCCTCCCAGACCCTTGCCAAGCCCACCCGCCTCCTCAGCCAGGCTTACACCCCTAGGAGGCTGCCTCCCCTGCACACCACCCCTGTGACAGGCAAGCAGCAGGGGCTTCTTGCATCCATGTCCTGCGTCCCCACCCGACCATGCCTTTCCACGGTCTTTCCTCCCCATTAGAATACCTGAAGCCTTCTTTCCCATTTGGTGGGCACTCTGGGATGTTCAGGGCCTTGGAGCCTTTGCACAGGCTGTTCCTCCTGTGTGGCACCCCCGTCCCCCAGGCTGCGGGGTCAGGAGTGCGCTCTGCCACTCCTCTGCACCCATTCTGCAGCGTGTGAGTGGCCCTGCTTCCCTTCTCCCTGGGTGGGCCTTTGCGGCTGTTCCTCCACAGCCCAGCTGCTAGCACTTCTGGGCACCTGTGAGGTGGGCAGCCAATGTCTGTATGAATGAGTGTTGTTTTCCCCTTTGAATCATTAGGCATCCCCCCAAACACGTGCCATCTTCCTCGGACCCTCCATGCAAGGCCATTCTCCTACTGTCGAGCCCCCTCCCCCAGCTCTCCACCTGCTCTCTGCCTCACTGAGCTCAGAGCACCTTGTGTTCTCTGTTCCTGGATCGACATCCCTTTCCTCCCTGAACTGGCCCCTGCCCGTCCCTGAGCTGCCACCCCCTCTGAGCCCCAGCCCTCATGGAGCTCAGCCTCCCAGTCCCTTTCCCCTGAGTCCGGTCACTGGTGCCTCCCCTGACCAGGGCCAAACTCACCCCTGAGCTGTGCACCGTGGCCCTGCCATGTCCTCACATCCCGGGTCTTTACTCCCTCAATCCCCCACCACTGAGCCCCTCAAAATCACATTCCCACCCCAGCTGTCTCCTCTTGGGCACTCTTTGTGCTCTCTGGTTTTCTTCTCTGTCCCTCCCCTTGCTTTGTCCGTTCCTCCTTCCCTTCCACTTGCCCTCAGCACGCTGTGGCTTGCTCTGGTCCCCACCTTTCCACCTAGCCTGCCCTTCTCAAGGTCACCCCCTCAGTGACCGATAATCATAGAGTCTTGTAGGTTTGCTTTGGAGCTCGCCAGCCTCGCCCTCCTCCCAGCCCCGGCCCCTGAAGATCTCTCCTTTTTGATGTGGCTCCTGTCACTTCTCCCTCTCAGTCTCTCTGAAGGTCCTTCTCCGCTTCCTTCCTGGGCTCTTCTTCCTCTGCTTAGCTGTTGGGTGCGGGTGTTGCCCGGGGCTCAGCCTCTTCCTGGGGCTGCCAGCCCCATGGTCTAACCAGCAACGGCAGCCCCCCTAGACTGCTCCCTGGCTCTCTCCTCCCCTCCACGCCAGCTTCTAGAAGGAGGCAGCACTACTTCCTCCCTCTACCTCCTCACCTGCCTTTTACTCTGCGAACACTGCCCTCTGCGTCCACTCCTGCCGCCAACAACCTGTAGGATGCCAGGTCCCTATGTGCCATCTCGGCAGCAGCTGGCGTGCTGACCCTCCCTCTTCTGTCGAGTGCGTTCTTCTCTCGGCTTCCATGAAGCGATCTGATCCTCCGTGTGCCCTGCCAAGGCCTTTTTCTGTCCTCCTCTTAAATGTCTAATTCTTCTCTCACCCTCTGGACCCACTCTTTTTGCCGTCATGGGCCCACAGGCCCGTGATGACAGTTTTCACACTCAGGACTCCACGTCTCAATCTCCAGCCAAAATATTTCTCTTGAGTTCCAGACCCACGTGTTCAACTGCCGATAGACACCTTCCCCTGGACGTCCCACGGGGACCGCAAACCCGACGCGTTTAACACTTGGCAACTCATCATTCCCCCACCCAAGCCCACTCCTCCTCCTGTGGTCCCTCTCGCAGGGAAGGGCTGACGGCCACCCTGCTACACAAGCCCAGCTTCTTGGAGTCACCTTGACTTGTGCTTGTCCCCGTCTGGCACCCCACGTCCCAGTCCACCCCCTTGTCTTTTTGGCCCTGCCGCCTGGCTGTCGCAGGTGTCTGCTCCTTCCCTCCTCTGAGCTCAGCCTGAGCTCTCCTGACCTGGACTTGTGCCCTCCTACAAACCATGCTCCGCTCTATGAGTGATCTTTCTAGAAGGCGATTCTGACCACATCTCCTATTGTAACTCCCCTCCCCCCAGAGAGCCCCCTTTGCCTTCAGGATAGTGTCTGGCCTCCTTCATCCGGGCTGAAGACCCTTCCTTGTCTGGCCCTGCTTCCCGCCCCAGGCTCCTGTCCCACCTCTCGCTCCACGCTCCTGCTGTGCCGATTCCAGGCCCCCGTGCGCCACGTTCTCTGCCGTGTCATTGATAGCGCTGGAGGAAAATGCGCGCAGAGAATGGCTGATGGTTGAGGGGGGGTTGGGCATCAGGATACTGAGAAGGCGCCCTTTGCAATCTGTCCTCAGCAAAGGTGACAGCAAAGGAATAAAGGAGTTTGGCAACGTAGCGAGAAAGGGCTGCACATGGCACACCCGGTCACCTCAGTTGCTGAAACCCAGGCACAGACCTAGAGGGAGTATTCATTTCAACAATGAATTAAATAAAAGCAGTGAGCGGTAGAGCATTCAATGTCTTTGAAGTGGAAATGGTACCTAAAATCTACGATGATTTAGTAATTAGTGATACAGCTGAATAAAGGCCCAAAGTAGAAGAAAAATAATCCCAAGGCTTCCCTTATAAGCTCCAACACAGCATTTGAAGTACTTTTGTTTATATGATGACTATACCAACAAGAACAGTAGTAATTTTTAAATTTATTGATTAATAGCACCATTGACTCTATACAAATTCCCCCCTTTTTTTTTTGAGACACAGTCTCACTCTGTTGCCTGGGCTAGAGTGCCGTGGCATCCATCTCACTCACAGCAACCTCAAATTCCTGGGCTCAAGCAATCCTCCTGCCTCAGCCTCCAAAGTAGCAAGGACTACAGGCATGCACCACCATGCCTGGCTAATTTTTTCTATATATTTTTAGTTGTCCGACTAATTTCTTTCTATTTTTAGTAGAGATGGGGTCTCACTCTTGCTCAGGCTGGTCTCAAACTCCTGACCTTGAGCGATCTTCCTGCCTCGGCCTCCCAGAGTGCTAGGATTACAGGCGTGAGCCACCACGCTCAGCCTAATTTTTTAATTTTTTGTAGAGACGGGGGTTTCACTATGTTGCCCAGGCTGGTCTTGAACTCCGGGCCTCAGGCCATTCTCTTGCCTCGGCCTCCCAAAGTGCTAGGATTACAGGTGTCTGCTGCTGCACCTGGCCATAAACTCCATACTTAAAAAAAATGAGTCTAATCATACTTGGAATTTCCATGCAACCCCTTATCATTCTACCCTAGCCTTCTTATATACTTTGTTCCCTCTGCCTGAAACACATACTGGCTGAGAAATTTTGTTCAAGTCATTTAACCTCTCTATTCCGTCATCTGTAAAAACAAGGACAATAAAAAAAATTAAAAATAACAATAACAATAGTACTTACCTTGCAGGTTGTTGTAAGACTTGCATGAGTTATACTTGTCAAACACAGAGAATAGTGCCTGCCACAGAGTAAGTGCTTGACAGTTTTTGTTTTGTTTTGTTTTTTTTTTTTTGAGACAGAGTCTCAGTCTGTTACCTGGTCTAGAGTGCCGTGGCGTCAGCCTAGCTCACAGCATCCTGCCTCAGCCTCCCGAGTAGCTGGGACTACAGGCACTGGCCATCACACTCAACTCATTTTTTGTTTCTATTTTTAGTTGCACAGTTAATTTTTTCTATTTTTAGTAGAGATGGGTCTCGCTCTTGCTCGAGAGCTGGTCTCGAACTCCTGAGCTCAAGCAATCCTCCTGCCTTGGCCTCCCAGAGTGCTAGGATTACAGGTGTGAGCTACCACCCTGGCCTGCTTGAGAGTTAGTAACACCCTGCCACTGTTGTGGTCGTTACTGTGCTGTCGTGATGATTGCTGTGTTTGGTATCGCCCTCCTGCCTGCTGCTTCTCACCCTCCTAACTCTTCTTACATGTTCTCCTGCTCTGAAAGCAGGAATCATTCCTGGAGCATAGACTCCCCACTCCCCCAGCAGCCCTCCAGAGTGAACATCCTTATCGTCCTTCTGCAGGGGTGGAAGGGGAGGTGCACAGGATTTGGTGTTTTTCCCAGGCTCCTAGACTGGGAAATTGGCTCAAGGTCCCCCTGACTCCGAAGCCTGAGCTCTAGGTCCGCTATGCTGAGCTGTCTCTTGCCTTCTCTATGCTGATGTTCGCGGTGCTCTGTCTGCAGCCTCGAGCGTGGCTCCTCCTCAATGGCTCGTAACTATTTTCCTTCCTCTCCTTCCACGTGAACACGCTTCTCTGCCCCTGGGGCTCTTTTCATGTCTGGCCTCATGGTTTGCCCACACCCTAGGCCAAACTCCTGGGAATCACCCGAGCCTCCTCCCCACTCCTCTGCACCTCGTAGCCACCACGGCCAGCCGACGGCATTCCTCGAGCCCCTCTCGCATCTGCCTTTCTCCCTCCATTGCCACTGAACAGAGTTTTAAGACTTTCTCGCCTTTGTCACTTGGGTGACCTAGCCAGCTTCCTCCCAAACAGTCCTTTCATCCCTGATCTGCACCCTGGCTGCCAGAGGAATCTTCCCAACATGTAAATTGGACCAGGTCTCACCCCTGCTTAAAAATCTCAGGCTGGTCTCAAACTAGCCTGGCTCCCTGCTGTCTAAACAGCTCTGAGCAGGTCCCAAGGAAAGCTCCGCAAAACAATTGCTCTGTGGCCAGAATGTTTGGGAAATGCAGCTCACTCTGTTCTTCCTTAAAGAGTTGCTCTGCACAGGAACGTGCCCCGCGGTCCAGAATCTTGTTTAGATTTGTTGGAGCCACTGGCTCCTGGTCTCACCTGATGTGGTAGCCTTTTCTCCACGTTAACGTGTTGGGAATTAATGCATGGGGAATCGTGCTCTGAGGAACACTCTTCGGGAAATGTCACCTGGCAGGATCAGGTTCAAGTTCTTTATCATGATATGGTATAAAATGGGACACCTTGTCTTTCCCCCATTCCCCTCCCGTTCTTACCTCCACCCCAAGGGATCTGCATTTCCCCCTTTTGGGGATTTACATCTTGGTGGGGCTGCTCCTTGAGAGCCCCTATCTCTGCTTCCAAAAGGACAAATCTCTAGTAATCCTCCAAGAGTTAGCCCCAGTGGCACCTCCTTTGTGAATCCTTTCACTTCTTCTTTGCGGGTCCATTCTGGCATGACTCCTGGTTGTCAGCTTTTACCTGTTTGTGGGTCTGTCCGCTGCGCTGAAAGGCGAGTTCCTCTGCAGAGTGGCGGGCTCATTTCCTCCCTGTCCTTGGGGCCCACACTGCACGTGGTGCACAGCAGGGGCTGGGGGAGTGTTGGCCGAACACTGAATGAGGGAATGAGATCAAAGGTCTGAGGCTTGGTGCTGGGACGGAAGATCATGCCGCCTCAAGCCCTGGTTCCAAGCCAGGGTTTCTCAACCTCGGTGCCATTGACATTTTGGACCAAATAATTCTTTGCTGTGTCCTATGCCTTGTAGGATACTTAGCAGCATCCCTGGCCTCTACCCCGTGAATGGCAGTAGCAACCCTTCTCCCCAGGTGTGACAATCGAAAATGTCTCTAGGCATTGCTGAAAGTCCCCTGGGGAGGAGCAGAATCATCCCTGGTTGAGACCACTGTTCTAGACAGGTTATTCCAATCGTCTTCCTGTCGCTGGGCAGGTAGTCCTTTTCTCAGTTTGATTCTATATCCCTCTTGTCCTTAAAACTTTCTGAGAGATTAGAAAGAAAAAAAACAAAACAAAACAAAAAAAAACCTCCTTCCATGCCTGAGGCTGAATTTTTCTTGCTCTGGGTAGAGTAGGGTTAAGTTCCAGGAAGGGTTTAGCTTCAGTCACTTCCCTGGGGATGGTGGACCCAGCCTAGAGGGTGAGCTTGTGTCATGCCTGGGGCTAGGGAGGCACGTGGGACCCCTGGGCGCTCTTGCTCCAGGCGTCTGTGCTAATTCCCCGGAGAGAAGACACTGGGACGTTTATAGAGCAGCCTTGCAGAGAGCTGCCAGCCTGACCCGTGCTTTCTGAGAAGCACATTCCTTCGGTGGAAGGAAACTCCATTCTACTCACGTCCCGTTCTCATGGGAGCCTGGAAAGACGGGGGTCTCTTCTCCAGCTGCCTTCTCACCCTGGTTCCACCCTTGCAGTCAGTGCCGAGGGGAGCCAGGCCTGCGCCAAAGGCTGTGAGCTCTGCTCAGAGGTCAACGGCTGCCTCAAGTGCTCGCCCAAGCTGTTCATCCTGCTGGAGAGGAACGACATCCGCCAGGTGGGCGTCTGCTTGCCGTCCTGCCCGCCTGGCTACTTCGACGCCCGCAACCCCGACATGAACAAATGCATAAGTGAGTTGTGGGCAGGGCTGCAGGGGGCCCACACTGCACTGCAGGGGGTGCTTTAAACCACTGGTGGTCGATGAGAGGAGTTGTGGGGGCGCTCAGGGCAGAGGAGGAGGCTCCTGATTCCGGTATCCACTGCCAGCCAGGCATCCTGCCCACGCTGCCAACCCAGTGTGTCCATACCAGAAACCCGGCTCCTCCCTCCGCACCTGCACCTACCTGTGCTCCCGCAGGTCCCTGTCTCATGCCCCGACCCATCGCCCAAGCCACAGACCTTGTTTGTGCTGCCACCTCATGCATCCAGTCACCAGATCCTGCCCACTCATCTCCTTTCTGCCCTCACTGCTGCTGTCTTTCCCAGGTTCCCCTTGCCTCTCTCCTGGACCATTGCAATAGCCTTTGGGAGGGGGCAGAGTCTCACTCTCTTGCCCCAGTGAGAGTGCCGTGGCGTCATTGTAGCTCACTGCAACCTCAGATTCCTGGGCTCAAGCCATCCTCTTGCCTCAGCCTCTGGAGCAGCTGGGACTACAGGCGTGCACCATGACACCCGGCTAATTTTTCTGTTTTTACTAGAGATGGGGTCTTGCTCTTGCTCAGGCTTGGTCTTGAACTCCTGACCTCAAGTGAGCCTTCTGTCTCAGCCTTCTAGAGTGCTAGGATTACAGGCTTGAGCCACCGCACTCGGCCTGCAATAGCCTTTTCAACTGTCCTCCAGCCCTCATCTGGGTCCCTAGAACCCGCCCGCTGTGCTGAAGCCAGAAAGACGCTTCTGAGACACACGAACTGCCCCATCACACTTCTCCTTAAAAACCACTCTTGGCTCCGCACTGCAGGGAAACACACGCCCTGTCAGCGCGTTTTCCCGCCCACTTCTCCCCAGTCTTCTCGCTCTGTTTTCACGCTAGCTACAGTTCCACGTGCTCCAAGGCACATGCTATCATGTCTCCATCCCATCTCTGTAGCCGCAGCTGTGCCACCTGGGGGACACACAGCGAACAAACTCAGGGACAGTGCCAATGCTCCCACCCTTTTGTTCAGCGCCTTGCAGTTCAGAGTGCATTTCCAGATCTCATATCGGTTGAGTCTCACAACCGCCTTTGGAGGGAGACAGGACAAAAGTGATGGTGGCCTTTTTAGAGCTAATAACATCAAGGCCCAAAAGGGAGATGACTGGCCCAGGATTAGCAGACTGCGTTCTGATCTCGGCTCTGCTACTCAGTCACTGTGTGACCTTGCGCATGTCTCAACCTCGCGACACCTCATCTTTACAATGGGAATACATGTTTTTACCCTCTAGGGTTGTTGTGAGATGCACATGGGTCTGGAACCCAATAAGTGGTAGCTGCTATTGTTCTTATTTTCCTTCTTATTTTGCTGGCAACCAAACCTAGGAATCAGAGAGTCAGGGAGGGAAGGAGGGGGTGAGACTGAGATAAGGCCACAGAGGCCAGGAGGCACAGAGGAGGGTGGGGAGATTGTGAGGATGGAGGGGACCCTGGAGCTGCCCTCTTGGTCCTCAGGGCATTTGGGGTTAGGAGGTTCTGGCTGTGTCGGCTCCTGGGAAACTGGCAGCCTGGGCTTCAGGTGCCAGAGACTGGGAGGAAGTCAGCCCTGCCCACACTCTGGGAAGGGAGAGGTTGTGAAAGACCCTGCCTGCTTCCAGCCAAGCCGTGTGCGGCTCTCCCTCCTCCCATCCCCCAGAGGAGAGAACTAGTAGGAGGGAACCAGGGAGGGACCCAGGAGTCCAACCAAGGTGGTTCCTGGAACTCAGCCTTGCACAGGGAGAAGAATTTGCCCTGGGATTGCTCCGACTCCTCTGAGCAGATTCCTTTGGCCCTAGGCCGAAGAAAGGGGGAAAACCAGGGTCTGGGATGTGGTGGGTGCCCAGCACTGGGGGAAGACGGGACCACATGGCCACTCTCCGGGGTCATTAGATACGGGCTCAACTCTGACGAGGGTGGCCCTTGAGATGCCATGAGATGCTGAAACACTCCTCTCCCACACCACCAAGCCCCAAGAGCCTCGCCCTTCTCCTCTCTGGGCCTCGCCTTGGGTTCCAGGGCCTGAGACCAGGTTTGCGTTGGGTTAGCCGATGGCAACAAGCGTCCCTAGCTGGCCTCAAGGGCCACTTCAGCCACTCCCACCCTCCCTGGCCCTTGCCCCTCCCTGCCCCCTCCCACACCCCCTCTGCAGTCGTCACAGCCCCTCCGTGGGGGTGGGTGTGGATGAGAGGGCACTGGGTTGGGGAGGGGAGGGGAAATGTCCACTCCAGGTCGGGCCAGAGGCCCCGATCTGCTCTCTCCTCAGAATGCAAGATTGAGCACTGCGAGGCCTGCTTCAGCCACAACTTCTGCACCAAGTGCAAGGAGGGCCTGTACTTGCACAAGGGCCGCTGCTACCCGGCCTGTCCTGAGGGCTCCTCCGCTGCCAATGGCACCATGGAGTGCAGCAGTCCTGGTAAGCTGTGGCGGCTCCGCAGGTAGCGGGTGCCGGACCCCAGGAGGAGGGGGGGGGGCAGGGTGGGGTCTGGCTGGGGAGCATGTGGCTGGGGCCCTGTGCCACAAGGGCTGACCCCACACCACCTTCTGGGGGTTCTCTGAGGACTTTTCTGCCCTCTGGACTGAAGCTGCCTTTGGCTGGAGGCCCAGGAAGAGGGCAAGTGGGGGAGGCTCCCCTGGAGTATTCTGGGCCCTGGGCGGAGATGTGACCCCCCCACCTCTTCCTCTCTTCCTCTCCCCTCTCTTGCTGCCAGCACAATGTGAAATGAGCGAGTGGTCCCCATGGGGACCCTGCTCCAAGAAGAAGAAGCTCTGTGGTTTCCGGAGGGGCTCCGAGGAGCGGACACGCAGGGTGCTCCATGCCCCTGGGGGCGACCACGCCACCTGCTCCGACACCAGGGAGACCCGGAGGTGCACGGTGCGGAGGGTGCCGTGCCCTGAGGGTGAGCTGCAGCCTCTGCTTCCCTGGGGTCAGGGTGCCAGCCACGGCAGGTCCCGTCCCCGCTGCTCAGGAGAGAGCCTCTGGGCAAGGCCCGACAGTGTCAACTCGAGACTCGTGCCCCCGTGCTGTTCCAGCCTGGTGCTCCAGAACTCTGTGTGTGTGGGGAGCTGTAAGCTCTGTGGCCAGTATCCCTCCAGTTTCTGCATTTCTCCTGAGCCAGTGGGTGTCCATGCTAGAGGGGCCCCAGAGGTCAGTTGTGGGGGTGGGAAGGGGCACTAAGATCCAGAGAGGTGTAGCGATTCCACCAAGGTCGCACAGCGGGAGTTGGCAGTGAGGTGGCTGCTGCTCAGTTGCCTGGCCCCAGAGGCGGCCAATGGTGGTCAGGGTGTGGGGGGCTGTCCCGTCTCTCCTGAGGGCTGCACCGAACACCTGGGCAGTACTCCTGGCCTACTGACATCCAAGGTCTGAAGAAGCCACAGGGAAGAGGATGATGTCCAGTGTGCACTGAGGGTTGGAGGGTGGCAAGGCCCTTGGGACCCCCTCTCAGTGCCCATGCTGGCACTCCTCTGGAGTGGCTGCTGGTCAGAGGAGGCCTCCAGGTGACCCCAAAGGCAGCATCCCCAGGCCCCCTCCCTGCCTCGATCCCCAGCGTCCTCGGGCTCCCCTCCCAGGGCCCTTGGCCAGGCCCAGGGCCTCCCTGAGCATCCTTAGTTGACTCTTTCTGCTGTCGGGGCTGTTGCAGGGCAGAAGAGAAGGAAGGGAGGCCAGGGCCGACGCGACAACGCCAGCAGGAACCTGGCCAGGAAGGAGAGCAAGGAGGCGGGCGCTGGCTCTCGGAGACGCAAGGGGCAGCAGCAGCAGCAGCAAGGGACGGTGGGGCCACTCATATCTGTGGGGCCCACCTAGGGACATGGTCAGCCCCCAGGCCCATGCAGAAGGAGTCCCACGCTGCTCTGCGTGATGACAGCTTTCCTGAACTGGAGCATCGGGGGCAACACGCGCACACACACTCCATCCATGCACGCACACACACACACACACCCCATGTGCAAACATGCAGCCATACATACACGCATACATGTGATGCGTGTACGCACACACAACTGAAGCCACCAGAAGACACTTCCATCCTCAGGCCCAGCAGCACCTGCTTGGTTTACGAAGCTCCCAGCGGACGTGTCAGAGAGAACGTTTCCGGCATCCAAGCCCAAGCGTTGCGGAGTGGAGCCTTCCGGCGGAGCTGCTGGGGTTGGACCGGCGGGTGTGGCAGATGCCAAAGCTTGAGGACCGCTGGGGCCCCTGGGGGAGAAGTCTTCTTCCCACCCTGTTCGGCACTCCCAGCTGCGTGACTTTATCGCTGGAGAGTCCTGTTACACATCCATGGTACTTAGCAGGGCTGACCTGACTCTGAAAACAGCTTTAAGGTTTATTTCAAATTAAAAACAAAATCAACGACAGCAGTAGCCACAGGCACCACGTTCCTTTTCAGGGTGCAAGGATTGGTGAGGTACCGACAGGAGCAAGAAGGGACAGGGCTGAATTTCCAGAGACCCCTCGTAGCCTCCTCAGCAGAAGGTGCGCACAGGAAGATGATGTTGGGGCTACTCTGAGGGCTGTAAACAGGTTCTCCACGTCCCCGTTACTCAGTGTGGTCTGAGGACCAGCAGCAATGTTGTCACTGGGCAGCCTGTTGGGAGTGAGACTCTTGGGTCCCATCCCAGAGCTGAGGAGCCAGCATCTGCATTTTAACAAGATTCTAGATGACTGGCACGTACATTTAAGTTTGAGAAGAGCTGCTGTAATTACCCCTAAGGATGGAACAAAGGGCCCCAGCCAGCTCGCAGCAGGAGGGATTGTGGTCAGCTATAAAGGAGGACTTCCAGCCAGGGAAAGGCAGAATCTGAAGGCTATGGCAGCCCTCCTAGGGAAGGGAGTGCATAGGCTCTCAAGAGACAGCTGGCGACAGTCCTGCCCAAGGGCAGGGCAGTGGGTGGAATGACTTCTCATTGCATTCTGAAGTGCGTGCCAGGCTCTGGGGTAGGTGTTTGGTTCTCAGTGGGGAGCCAGACAGACACGGGCCTTGCTCTCCTGGAGCTTCAAGGTTGGTGGGGAGGACAGGCAGGCATCAAGCAATCACACAAACAAACATACAATTATAAAAGGTTGGAGTCGAGGGCAAGAACCACTGGCACATACACGTAGCTGTGAAAGTGAATAAAATGGAATAAAAATAAAAGACTTTATCTCAGGGAGGCGTGATGTTGAAGCCAAATTCTGAAGGATGGGTAGAAGGATTTAGGACAAAGACTGGCGCTGTCCAATAGACATATGTGAGCCACGCATGTAATTTACATTTTTTTTAGTAGCCACATTTTAAAAAGTAAAAAGAAAGAAGTGAAGTTTATTTTAATCATATCTGTCATTTAACCAAATATATGCAAAATATAACCTTTTTAACATGGAATCAATATAAAAAATTATTAGATCTTTTACATTCTTTAAACTACATCTGTAACATTCTGTGTGTAGTTTTACACTTACAGCATGTCTTAATTTGTTTTTTTATAGGCAGCATATCTTAATTTGAAAGCTAAATTTTCACCAGAAATACCTGATCTGTATTTAGATTTCATGAACATTAAAGTTGAAAAAGAAGATTGACATACTCAAGTTGTTTTAAGAATATTTAACAGTTTTCCAATAACCAAATGGAATATAAGTTTTTAAATTTTGGATTTAATTAATGAAAATTAAATGACATTAGCACTTCAGTTTTCAGTTGCCCTAGCCATATTTCAAGTGCTCAATGGCCACATGTGGTTAGTGGCTACTATATTGGACAGCACAGGTCTACACAGAAGGCACAGCACATGCAAATGTCCTGTGGCAGAAAGTAGCTTGGTCAAAGAACTGAAAGAAAGCCGGTATAGCTGGAAGGCTTGCAGGGCAAATGAGGTGAAATGATTCAAGAAGGGTTACCTGGAATTGGGCATTTATTCTCAGTGCCAAGGGAGGCTGCTGGAGGGTTTTAAGTGGCAGGCCAGCTTGCACTTTGCAACAGTCACATTGTCTGCAGAGTGGAAGACAGACTGGGGAGAAGCTGCTCAGGAGGCTGTTGCTATCGTCCAGGTGAGAGATGCTAGAGGCCTGGACTCTGGGTGGTTGTGGTGGAAATGGAGAGAAGTGGACAAAGTCAAAAGGTATTTGGAGAATAAAGTCGACAGAGTGTTGCGATGCTGTGGGTATGGGAGAGGGGAGAGAAGGAGAGGGAGGTGTGATGGCCGCAGTCCCCATTTCTGGTTCAAAACATCCAGACAGATGGCAGAGCTGTGTTCCGAGATGGGAAGCCTGTGAGGAGGACCAGTTTGGGAGAAGAAGGACAAACATAAATTTGGTTTTGGCCCTGTTGCGTTTGCAGTGCTTCTGAGACGTGCTGGTGGAGACGGCGAGCCGACACCGCGCAGACAGAAATGCAGGTCTGGGTGGGAAGGGGACATGTGGGCTGGAATATACACTGGTGCAGAGAAGACACTTGAGGCTGTGGGTTTGGTAGGGGTCAACGAAAAAGCGAGCACTGGGTGAAGAGAAGGTTCAGGATCCAGCTCCATGTCCCTCTAAACATCAAGAACAGACGATGGAGGGCAAGTTGACCAAGAAAAGAGGGAAGGAACAGGTAAGAGGAAGGCCGGCGGGTATCAGGTCCCAGAAGCCAGCACGAAGGAGGGAGCGAGCTCGTGAAAGAGGCCTGGGAAAGCCCCTGGGCTCAGCAACACGTGTGCCAGTAGCAGTCCTCGCAAGAGCTGTTGGGGGAGGGTGACGGAAGCAGACCATTCCTTCAGGACGTTTAGCTGAGAAAAGGGCAGGAGAAATAGGACAGGGCCTGGAAAGAGCTGTGAGTCAACAGAGAGTCTTGTTTCCTTGGTGGGAAAGACTTCAGCATGTTCAAAGCCTCTGTGAATGGTGCAGTTAAGAGAAAGGGGTTGAGTATATGGGAGAGAGACGTGGACATCGGCAGAAGAAGGTTCTGGGGGAGGGACAGCTCTTCAGGAGCAAGGAGCGGGTGATGCAGGTGTGGGAAGGCTGGTAGGCGAGGAAGGTGGGGGACCTCAGGTCTTCGCACCTGCCACCCTGCTGTGTCACCCTCCCCATATGCCTGTGATCCTCTTCACTGCTGCCCGGGATTCAGAGCCCGCACTGGAGCCTGCAGGGTCATAGGTGCCCATGGCCAGCACCAGCCCCTCTCCCCTCATTCTTTTTTTATTTTTTAAATTATTTTATTATTTTATTTAATTTTTGTTTTCTTTTTTTTTTACTTCCTGAACTTCTAATAGTGTGAATCCCCTCATTCTTTACCTTGTCTCCTCTCCTTGACCCTGGCTCTCTCTGCCAGTTTCTCTGTCCCTCTCAGTCTTCCATCTCTGCTTTTGCCCCACTCTGTTTCTCTAACTCTTGTCTTCTTCTTGATCCTTCTTTTTGTCACCCTTTCTCTATTCACACCTCAACCCTTGACTCTGTTTGCATGCACCATTGTTTCTCTTTGTCTTTCTGTCTCTTCCTTCTGGGTATCAATCCTCAGTCTGGATATGTCTAGGCTATCTCTCTTGCTACTCAAAGTGTGGCCCTAGACCAGTGACCTTGGCCTCTTCTGGGGGCTTGCTAAAAACGCAGGATCTTAGGCTCCACCCAGACAGAAGAATCTGAATCTGCCTTGTAACAAGATGCCCCAGGTCATTCATGCATATATTCAACGTTTCATAAGGACTGTCATGAGCTTATCTCTAAAACAACACTGAAACAGAAATCCAGAATCTTAGCAACATCAGAGAATGAGCAGGGTCCTCCTGGATTACCTTGGTGATGCTCTGAGACATTCAGCTTCTCTGCATCACCTCCCTGAACCCCCTAAAAAGCTGCTCCTGAAGCTCTGGGCAGCTAAGCAAAGAAACATAACACAGGTTTCAGGAAGGGTCCGCTGTTATACGCCCCACACCTCAGCTTCCACATTCTGCAGAATTACTGCCCGAAGAATGTTCTAGTACTGATCTGCTGGGTGCTTCCAAATGTGATCCCAATGCATCCCTGAAAACAATTAGCCCCGCCCAGACCGACTCCTGTCTGTCTCACTCCTTCCTTTTTTGAGCTGGAGGTGGGTATGGATTTCAAAATGAGGGACAGTTACCTGCTTACACCTTAGAAGCATCCCAGCTAAGGCAGAGACAATGAGGGCTGAAAGCAGCCCACAGTTGGTCCAGAATTCACACCTTGTGCTTTTTAGGATGAGCGAGTGCTGGAGAGAGGGAATCTGTCAAGATGTAGGGTTGCCTAACCCTACGCCCAGGTTTAGGCAACAACAGCACATGATTGTATGCGGTTGTTATCTGCCCACATTGTTATTTGGAAAATGTTAGCTTTTTCCTCTACAGGGTCACAGACTTGCCCAGACTAACACATTTCTGGCCACCTCACCCAGTCCCAGCTCTGGTATGTTTCAGATCAAGTCACCAGAATATGGATTTGTTTTCCATTTCAGTATTTTGGGTGATGGTTTTTCTGGATTTTCAAGTGGCGATTTTTCCTCCTGGTTTGTTTGGTTTGGTTTAGGAGAACTGAGAAGGAATTTAGGAAAAGGGTCAGCTTTTTGGGCCCTGTCACAAGTCCCCAATACAGGGCCAGCAACCCAGGTGCTGGCTTTTTGCTTGTCACTCCTCCAACTCTGACCAAGGCCAGATTTTTTTTTTTTTTTTTTTTTTTTTTTTTTTTTTTTTTTGAGACAGAGTCTCACTTTGTTGCCCAGGCTAGAGTGAGTGCCGTGGCGTCAGCCTGGCTCACAGCAACCTCAATCTCCGGGGCTCAGCGATCCTACTGCCTCAGCCTCCCGAGTAGCTGGGACTACAGGCATGCGCCACCATGCCCGGCTAATTTTTTGTATATATATTTTTAGTTGGTCAATTAATTTCTTTCTATTTTTGGTAGAGACGGGGTCTCGCTCAGGCTGGTTTTGAACTCCTGACCTTGAGCTATCCGCCCGCCTCGGCCTCCCAAAGTGCTAGGATTACAGGCGTGAGCCACCGCGCCCGGCCCAAGGCCAGATTTAAATGGGCAACAGGCAGAAACCCTAGTGATGGTGATAAGGTAGGAGAAAAACAACCAAAGAGAACAGGTTCCATTTTGAAGGACTGAACGGATTCATTGCAAAAGAACTGGAGTGCTGTCTCGTACTGCTAGCAGAAGTGAGCCAGAACAAAAGCCTCGTTATAGGGGAGTGGAGAAGATGGGAAGATTAGGTGCCTCAGGGATCGCTGACATGTGAGCATACCAGAGTTGGGTGCACCTGCTTTGGTGTGGCGAACCTCCTGGCTCTCCCAAGGGGAAGAGCCAATGCAGGGTGAGGAATAAACAGGTCTTGGCTGGAGGCTTGGTTGAGGCTCCTTTGGCATCAAGAGCATGACTTGCACTTAATAGACCCTTGGATGAGCAGCACAGATGGGGACGATGGGTGACTTAGTAAATCTGGGTCCCTGTCTTTCTCCAGTACTACTAACCTACCAGGTTGGTGGTGACAACAAGAGATCCAGGCCAGAGGCTGGAGAAGGTGGCTTGGGTTCTGCCCTGGAGCCTTCCAGAACTTAAGTAGGAAATTGCGAAACAGGGCTACATTTTGAAAGAGAAAGTATGTGAAAAATGGTTCCTCCCTCACCCATTTGCTCTCCCGGAGCTTGGTGCGGGGAGGTGGGTGAGAAGGATTCCTGGCTGGACTCAGTGGAGTGTGGGAAAGAGGGCAGAGCCAAGCCCCCAAGGGCCCATCAGGCCAGGTCACAGCAGCTGTCAGCCTTTGCTTATTGATTATTGTTATTGGGATGCACTCTTTCCATCTGTTGAGTATCAGCCTGGTCCATGGAGAAGGCGGCTCCTTCCCCTGGCTGAGTTTTGTCTCCTGGAAGGGTTGGCTTCTGAGGGCTCCCTCTGCAACCCAGTGTGTACCAGGGGCTGCTGATTAAATACTTGGAATGTCTTCAGGGTGAGCCAGGCCTGTCCATAAAATGGAGGCATTTTGGCAGTTCCAAGGCCCCTGGCACCCAGTCTTGGCCCTGGCCTGGCTGTCTTCTTCAAGGATCTGGGGTGGGCCTCCCGCCAGTGTGCTTCCCTGGGAAACATCGAAGTGAGTTAAAGTCAACAATGAGTTCATCTCTGAAAGGAATAAGCCACAGCCTTCAGGGGAGGGAAGCAGGGGAGGGGGGCAGGGCCTGGGGCGCAGAGGAGGAGCTGAGGTGATGCTGCAACAGAGACACCAGATCCAAGCCTGTCCAACGAGCTGGCAGCTCAAGGAACAAAGAGAAATGCTTTTCCAGGCCAGTCCTGGAAGGCTCACTTGGCAAAGGTGGTGCCTACCAGGGTGTCACAATCCCGAGGGCCAGGGGACGTGTTCTCTTAAGGATTGGGAGCTGGAGCAAGACACGGAAATGGACAGAGGTGGGGGCAGTGAGCTGTGGCTCTGCTGGCCCCAGGTCCATGCCGATGGCCACCCGGGCAGTTGAACTCCACTGTATCATCTTGTAGGATTTGAACAGGGGACACAATGCCAAGGCCAAGTGACAAAGCAGGCTCATAATTACAGAACCCAACGTTTTAATCTGAACGTCTCTACCATTAGATTTATCTCTGAGGGCTTTCCATGTAGATAATGGTTCCTGATTTTGGTTGGTGTCTCCCCTTCTGTGCTCTTCGTGCTGCAGAACCACATCCTAGAGAGTACTGGACTGCCCTTGACTCACTAGATCTGACGCACTGTGGGCCTCAGGAGCCAGGGACATGGCAAGTCCAAAGCCAGCACTACTCTGGGACAGTCATCACCTCTCTACAGTCACCACGGTGGAACTGCAGCCTGTGCAGCCACCGCTAGGGCTGGGCTCAGAGCGGAGGAGGGCAGCAGCGCCTCCCTACTTTGCACAGAAAAGCCTGATAAAAAGCTGCTGTGCCAGGCTGAGATACACATAACGCATCTGGCTCAGGCCTCCGATACGCCTCAGGGGGCTTGCAGACTCTGGCAACAGCTACCTCGAATGTATACTTGGCCTTTCTCCCAAGGGCAGGACCATTCCGATAGACTGTGCCTGATTTCTCTCATGCTCTCGCATTCATTCTCACAAGGTATTTTATTGTACAAGGTATTTGCCTACCATGCATAGTTCCAATTCTTTTCCCACCACCAAACCAACAAAATGTCTACAGACATCGCATCTCGATTTCTCACAAACACATTTCATCGCATTCCCATGGTTTACCCTTCTCTTGTTTCCCACCTTTTTTTTTTTTTCTTTGCTTTTTCCAAACCTGCTTCTGATCCTCTTGATCCCCCTGCATGTGGGCTGACTTGGCTTTTCTGCTCTTGGAGAAACTTTACCACCCATTCACGACCATCCTTTGTCTTCCTTTTTTTTTTTTTTTTTGCTTTCCTTAGGATGTGTAGTCACAGGTTCTTCATAGCCATGGCTTGCCCAGTGCATATTTCTCCCATATATCTGATCAATTGCATTTGTCTCTTGGTATCACAGGCTAGATGTTTGTTGAATGAATGAAAAAAAGTGAATGAATGAAAAGGTCCCACTTGAATGGGTTTTTGTCTCATATTGTCCCTGGAGATGATAGTTATTAATAGTGCTTACTCCTTTTTCCTTTCTGGGAGGAAAAATGAGGCCAACAGCAAAGTTCAATGGGACACTGGGTCAAAAGTAATGCGATCTCAGATGCTCCCAAAGCTGCCCAAGACTGCATTACCACTGCCACGTGTACCGTGTGTGCACCAGAGTCGTGCCACAAGGGGCTGCCTTCGGATGCTCTTGAAGCTGCCCACCTGGGGGGCAGCCCCTGAGAATCCCCCGTGCACAGGTCTCCTCTATTTTGTGTCATGCTTTGCCTCAAGGTCACCAAAGCTGCTCTCACAAAGACTCTGAACAAAGGGGCTCTTCGGATTTCTGCTTGAAGCTCCCTTCTCTTTAGGGCTCAGGAAAAAAAAAATCCCGAGGCTTGGCTAGGAGACTGACAGGTCAGTGCCACCCCCCCAGATCCCCTTTTGTCCTCTGGCACCGGTGCTCTCTGAGATATTGAAACCTCTGCAGAGAGCCCCCTGCTGGCCCACTAAAGCATCAGCGACACTCAGATGCAGAGTGAACCCCCTCATCTGAATCCCTAGGGCAGAAAAAATGAAATGTACCTCTACGTGGGGATAGGCACCATTCACTCTCAGAGAGCAACGGCAAATGGATAGTCATTTCATCGTCAGTTACATGTCTATTCAATGCTCAGAACACACCCCAGCACCCTAGGATAGGGGTTGTGGGCAAGTGTTTTCTGTAAAGTGCAAGGTAGTAAATATTTTGGGCTTTGCAGGCCATATGTCGTCTGTTGCAGCCACCCATCTCTGCCTTCGTTTCGCAAGAGCAGCCACCAGCCATAGGTAAACAAACGGTGCGGCCGTGTTCCAATAAAACTTTATTTATGAACCCCGAAATTTGCATTTCATGGAATTTTCATGTCACAAGATATTATTCTTATTTTGACTTTTTCAATTATTTGAAAACATAAAGACCATTCTTAGCTTGTGGGCCATATAAAAATAGGCGGCTGGTGGGATTTGGCTGGGGTCTGTAGTTTGCCTACTCTTGCAATCAGAGATAAACTATTTGGTGTGGTTCATGCCTCTTCTTGTGCACTGGGGATACAGGGGAGAGGGAAGGACACAGCAGAAGCATGAGTCCCTAGGTCTGGGCACTGTGGCTACGCATCCTGGGGATTTTCCTAGCTCTAGCTAGAAACAAAACTGGC
Source organism: Microcebus murinus (assembly GCF_040939455.1). Classification (NCBI taxonomy): domain Eukaryota; kingdom Metazoa; phylum Chordata; class Mammalia; order Primates; family Cheirogaleidae; genus Microcebus; species Microcebus murinus. Next base: position 27,192,231 of record NC_134105.1, on the reverse strand, counting down.
AACTCTAAAGTCTCTCAAAGAGACATTTAAAGCATCTAGAAGATTCCTCCAACCTAGGCTACACAGTGAGTTGGAAGGATTGCTTTTTCCAAAGATGAGAGAGTGATAGACTTGTCTTTTTCTAATCAGGGCTCTAAAAAGTTACATAACTGAAGGTTTTGACTAGTTTTTCCTCTGCTGTTTGAGAAGTTATTCTCCCTGCCTTTCTTCCACACTTTAGCCTACATCTCTCTTTTAGAAATAAGATTTTGTTCCCAGTCTAGACTAGATCAGACAGGGGGGCAAGAGGCATGGAGGAGGTCATCCCATTCTGTCTCCATAGACAGAAGCTGCCCTTAAGGCAAGAATGACCTCCTGATAGACAGAGCTTCCCCTGACACGTTGGTTTTAGGAGCTGACTTTTCAGATTCTTTAACATGATATTATTCTTCTGAAAACAATCCAAGGGACCTGGTCAGATTTTTTAAAAAGTGTTTTCCTAAAGAAAAAGAGGGGAGGTGGATAGCAGACAAGGGGATAAAGAACTATGTAAAGATTTAGTCTAATGGCTTCAGAATCAAAAGGATCACTAGACAAATAGATACCAAGTGTAATAGAAAACCGAATGATCCTGGGAAGATGACTTACTATGGGCCCTTCAGCCTCCTCAGAGCTTAAACAGTTATCTACAATTTGGAATTACACTTTAAATTCCCACATCGGTGTGTCTTCTGGATCCATTTCTCAGGACACAGCCAGCAATCTTGAGTTATCTAAACCAGGCTGAAAATTAGAGGCCATTAATAGCATCTCAGAAAAGGGCTTCTCAGGTTTTCTTAAGCTGAATATGCTGAGGGCCACAGGGATTCAGCGATAGGAAGGAGCAGAATGCTTCTAGTTGTTTTTCCAATGCTTAATCTGGGGATCTTTTTGAAGAGCTCCTACCCAGCGGTGAGATGAATGCCAAGACTAACACAAACTATGTTTTTTTCACTAAGAAGTAGTGACCATGAAGAGAAGTTTCTTGGGGTTCCTAGAGGTGAGTCTCTCTGCCATGTTTCGTAGCTAGCTAGCCCACCAGCTTGCTAAATCTTTGCCCAAGAATTTCCCGGGCACCCTAGGCTGAAAACTGAGGGCAATTTGGCCTATGAAGCTTCGCCTTATTTTTCTTAAGCTTGTAAACTGCTGAGGTTGTATAATTAAGGACTCACATTTTTGTTTTCTACAAATGAAACAAAACAACAAAACCCTGAAAAACATATGCTGAGTACTTCTCTGTTCTTCCAGTGTCCCAGAGCCTCCTGCTTGGGGACCAGGACTGTTTCACATTGGGCAGCAGCCATTCCAGGGGCCCCAGTCTTGGCCCCAGCAGGCACGAGTCAATGTATCATGGACTTACCAGAGAAGAGACACGAGGGGACTGGATAGAGCAGCCTCTGCGAGCAGTTCAACTGGGAAGTATAAACCACCAAGCTGGCACTAATTAAGAGCTAATGGCCTTACAGTGGAGCATTGCCAAAGGATAACAACCCTCCGGCTGCAGCATAAATATCAAGGCATTTGGGGTGGAGCCAAGACATATATTTTCAGAGTGCATTAGACACTGCGGCAGCCCTCCTCGCCCTGCTGTGAGAAACGAGAGGCTTTAAGATAGGTGGGAAAGAAGCTGGATCTTCCAGGGATGCCTTTGGTCAGCTGGACAGAAAGCCTCAGGGTGACCTTCGGAAAAGACTTTGCTTTTAAAATCTGAAACTTTTATGGTTATGGGAATCACTCAAGGAGCTGCTAAAAGGTAGATTCTCTGGGCCCCACCCCAGAGGGTGTGATTTCGGAAGCTCTGAGCTGAAGCCCAGGAGTCCACATGTTTAACCAGCTCCCCCAAGTGATTTTGATGCTGGTGGCCCTCAGCCCACACTTTGAAAACTGCTACTTGAGAGGCTGCTGCTATTTGCTCATTAGACCCCAGCGACAAAGTCTTTTACAGAACGAAGGCAAACTCGAGGTCAAGATTCTCTGTTTCCTGTGAAAACACCAGTCCAGAACGTGGCACAGGGCTGTTTCAGAAAGTGGCCTTTCCAGCCAGTCTCTGCTAAGGTCTTCCCATTCACACAAACCTGTGGTTACTAGGAGCAAGATTCCAGGAGATGAGGCACTAACCCTGGGTCTGAAAGAAAGAAAGCATCCCAGCTGCATGGTGTGCCATGTCTGCAATGCTTTCATATACCATAACTCATATGACCATACTGCAATCTTTCAGGGTAAATTGTTAAATCTATTTCAAAGCTGAGGGCCTGTAGGCCTGTAGGTGTGTCTTGTCTCTCCACTGGCCACCATGACATCAGAAAGGAGAGTGAAAAATAGTCCTTGTATTACAATCGCAGTAAGCAGGGCAGGCAAACTAAACCAGTAATTTAAGCTTGACTTACCTTGATCAGGCCTATTATCTGCTGGTAGAACTGAAGTTGATTGTTCGGATCAGCAAATACTGTTGTAAAAGGATTGATGGGTCAGATTATAAAAATAGATGGAAAGTTTGTATGATAAATGCAAGCAGAGTATGAGAACAGGAGAGAAACAACCCACCATATCATCTGGGAAAATGAAACTCCTTGGCAAGACTTCACAACAGCCTGATTCAAAATTTCATAATGAAATTATGTCTCTGATCAAAGCCTGAATGAGCTCATGGGCTGATTTTTGCCATTCGTGTTTATTCTGGGTTGCACCGAGTTGAGGCATCAGAAACACATTAACCCAATCTTCTAGCTTACATTCTAGTTCAGGGAAGCAGCCTCTGGGTGGAGGCGATTGCACCCTCGTTTTGGGGATCAAAGGGACAGTATGGGCACAAGGGGGCATCTGAGCATGAAGAGTTTTCCAAGTAGCTTTGAGAGATTCCCTCGGGTACATGTCAGGGTCAGAGCGTTCCTAGCTAAAACCTGTTTAATCTCATGATACTTGCCCTTAGGGCAAGAAAAGTGAAGCTCAAGGGAGAGAAGGTAAGTCTAGCTCTTATCTGGGACATGGCCTGCTTTTGCTCTAGAAAGAATGTTTTCTGGTTTGTTTGTTTCAGACTCAGAGAAATAAAGACTCACTCATCCCTCCCTCAATTAGAGTACCTCACTTTATAAGAAGTTGTTTGTTTTTACTAAATGAGCTACACTGCAGGAACCCACCCTTCCTCCTGCCTAACCATCTCTCGTCTGGTCTATCCTGAGTGCACAGTGATGGACACTTTCTGGCTTCTTGAGGTACCAAACAAGAAGGAGGGCTTCTTGGCTGAAACACTGGCATCTAGAGACGTTATTTTGACAGGTCTCATTGACATCCTTCACCCTCAGGGCAAGAGGCATTTCCATCTATTCATTCTTTCATTCCATGAATATTGGATACTTACTTTGTTCAAGGCTTGATGTCACAGTGGTGAGCAAACTTACAAGGTCCCTGCTCTCAAGAAGCTTACATTTTATGCTGGCACAGTGGTGCATGCCCATAGTCCCGGCTACTTGGGAGGATGAGGCGAGTTCAAGGCTGCAGTGTGCTATCATCATGCATGTGAATAGCCACTGCACTCCAGCTTGGGCAATACAGTGAGACCCTGTCCCTATTTTAAAAAGAAGAAGAAGAAGCAGCAGCAGCTTACATTCTAGTTTTAGGCAAGCAGCCAATAAACTTGTAAACATGATAATTTCATTTAGTAATAAATGCCATGAAGTAAATAAAACAGAATAATGTAACAGAATAATTGCAAAATTATTCTGGGAGGTGGCTGGTTTAGACAGAAAAGACTTCTCCCAGTAGGAAAGATTGCCAGATAAAATACAAGACATACAATTGAATTTAAATTTCAGGTGAACAAATAATAATTTTTTAATATAACCATGTTCTAGGCAATCTTTGGGACATACTTGTCCTAAAGAAAAGTATTCACTCTTTATCTGAAATTCAGATTCATCTGGGTGTCCTGTATTCTTATTTGCTAATATTTGCAGCCCTCCTAGTAGGTGATATTTGAGCTGAGAAGTGAATGACCAGAAGGAATCAGAGATGCAAAGATTTAGGGACAGAGTGGTCCAGGCAGAGAGCACATCCAGAGTAAATGTCAGAATAACCAGAGGGAGGGAGGTACAAATGAGGTCAGATAAATAGGCAGGGACTAGATCACAGAATTCTGTAGGGATGGCAAAAATTTTGAATGTCTCTCTCTCCTCTCTCCCTCCCCTCCACTCCCATTCTAAGAATGATAAGCCATTGACGTTTTAAGGAAGAGGATGACATGTTCTCATTGACATTTGGCTGCCGTGTGGTCGGCCACTTTGGAAGGGCTTAGAGGACAAACTGAGAAGATAATTAAACTAAAGCTTGTGCCATTGGCCTGGGAAGAGGCTTCTGTATTTGGTAGTGGACCCAACTAGGAGCTCTGGACTGCGCGTCCAGGGTAACTAGGCGGTTGCTATGGAGGGGCAGCTTGGCGGTTGCTAGGGCAGGAGAGGGCGGGGACTTGGCTCAGGCTCGTGTCTAAGAGGCCAGGGCGGGGGCGGAGCCAGGAAGGTGGCGGCCCTGCGCCGCGCGTTCGCAGGAAGTCGCGCAGGGGCAGGGCTGGGCGCGAGCGGAAGTGACGTCGTCGTTGCACACGTGGTGCGGCGTGGTTCACGCGGGTCACTTCGGCCGGGCCTGGGAAGTTCTGAGCTCTTTCACCCGGCGTTAGCAGGACCTCGCAGTCCGGTCCCCGTCTCGTCGCCAAGATGGTGAAGCCCAAGTTCAAAGGACGGAGCACCATCAACCGCTCCAAGGCCAGCACAAACCCGGGTACAGGCGGCGGGGCTCGTCTGGTGTACAGAGGCGGGTGGAGCTTGGAGAAAGTACGGGGGAGAGCTCTTAGGAGGCCGAGAGGGAGGAGGGGCACCTGGGTGGCGCTGCTTGGCGAGTGACCTCGAGGAAAGTGGCTGTGGGGGATGAGAAGGGAAAAGGAAAGCAACATTTGCGGTGGTTTCTTCACTCGGGGGTCCTGAGGAGGGTTGACATTTTGCATGACTGACAGGCCGAGGTGTAGTCGCCTGGTAACGTGAACACTCAAGCCCGGCAGCCTTGGGTCGTCTCAAGTTGAGAGATTCAGAGAACGAATAAAAATGGTGTAGGCCGACCCATTGGGCCTTTTACACTTAACTACAATTGCCTGCCACCTTAGCTTTGACCATTTAAATGAGAACGGGATTGTGGATGTGGCCCTTGGAATCATGCCATTCCTGTAAAGTGCATATGAATCCTACAGATAAATCAATATGATCGCGTCAATAAATTTATTTTTGGAGATGTGTATAAGTTGGGGTGAGGTTCCACCTACAGGATGAACAAGATAGCCTTTGGGGGAGTCCTTTCCATTCGGGTTTAGTTAATAAATCTTTGTTTTTAAATATGGTCTAGAGTTTTTGACAACTTTAATGCATGTTGACTGTTTTCCCTGGATTGATAATAAATCATTCAATTGGTGTAGATTGTAATCTCAGAATGTTAGCCCGGAAAAGTCCCTTAGAGATGATTTTATAGGTGAAGAGAAGGAACCAAAACAGGGAAAGTCACGGTTGGCACAGTCAGTGAGTAGTAGAGCCGCCAGCTGGTTTTATACAGCATCACTTCAGGCGCAGACAGGTGGTTTGAAGGGCTCCTAAAATGAGAAGCTAGGCTAGTATTACCTTGCTTATTTGTCCTTCTCTTTCTCTTGGAGATGGAAGGCAAGAATTGCTACCTAGTTAGCTGTTGACTGAACTAAAATCAAACATTAGGAAGTTAAGAAACTGACACGTTAAGAACACTTCTGTGTATGTGTGTGTATATATATATATATAAATATTTATGTGTCTCTATATATGTAAGTTGTCTCTATGGTGCCTTGCATGTAGCAGGCCCTCAGTATTTGTTAAACTGAGACACAGAGGTACATGTCTTCATGGTTAAGAGCACAGATGGTGATTGGATGTTTGTGTCAAATTCTCGCTCTGCCACTGGATAGCTGTGTGCCCTTTGGCAAGGTGTCTGACCACTGCCTCAATTTCTCAGTCTGTAGCGTTGGGATAATGTATATAGAATTATTGTGTGACTTAAATGAGGTGATACCTGTAATGTGGCTAGCACAGTGGTGTGATAATGTTCAAAAGTATTAGTTATTATCATTCTCAAACACAATCCTAGTGAAGATCAAAGATTGGGCCAGCTTCGTCATATCATGTAGCTTCTAGTAATAATAATTTTATTGGAGCAACATACAGAAAAAGTAGAGATTTTGTGGCAAGGCGGCAGCTTGTCTAGCTTGGGTGAGCTACTTGGCGTATTTTAAGCAATGACCTTACTTGTACTTATTGGTTATCAAATAGTGCACTGTCTCCTGCTTTTTGTAGATCGAGTGCAGGGAGCAGGAGGCCAAAACATGAGGGACCGGGCTACAATCCGGCGCCTGAATATGTACAGGCAAAAGGAGCGCAGGTGAGCATTGGGTGCTGTTATCCTTCCCTCTTGAGTTGTAGCTGAGACTGATTAAGCCTTTGATGTTCACATCTCTGCTTATTCCAGTTAGTAGTGTATTTTCAAATATCATTTTATATGAGTGTTGCTGTGATACACTTAATTTTTTGTTAAGGGCAAGAGTAGTGGGTGGTTTCACAATACTCCACAAGTGGAGGTCTTGTTCCTCATGGCCCCAGCCTACATGAATGTCACATTAAATCTCACATGTAAATACCTGTCAATGGAAATACAAAGCATATAGGACTACAGTTAAGAAAGCTACCAGCAGACTTGTTTTTTAATGCCAAACTTTAGATCACAGCATTGTGGCACTTGGACACTCATCACAACTCTGAGTTCTACTGAGACAGCCTCTAGCACAGGAACTTGCTGAGTGTGGCATTTTGCTTGCTGGTCTTAATTTGTTTGGTAATTAGATTCTTCATCTGTTCTAAAAGACATGTCTAAAACCAAACAGTGAACTTGATCTTCCTTAGTCACCTACTTTGCAGTTTGTTTTAGCATTTTGAGTTCCATCATAAATCACCCTCTACTTAGAAATTCATTTAAACCAGCCTTCAAATAATTACCAAAAAACTCAAGTATGTGACTTTTTTTAAAAAAGTAAACAAACAGTAAACAGATTGTTAAACATCAGCATTATTTATTATTCCTCTAGCAGAAATCATTACGTGCTCTGTTGCAAGAGGTTAAATGGCTTGGGGCAATCTGTTTCAAATGTAGAAATACTTTTTGTTTACTGGAATCTGTATTTCATGATCATTTAGAACCAGAATAAAAAGTTCTTTTGATGGAAAGTGTATTCTGTAAACCAAACTTTGCTGTTGCCTTTCTTCTGTTGTCAACCAAAATCTGTTATTTCCTCAATTTAGGAACAGTCGTGGTAAAGTAATTAAGCCTCTGCAATATCAATCAACGGTGGCTTCTGGCACAGTGGCAAGAGTAGAGCCAAATATTAAATGGTTTGGTGAGTATTATCACCTGTTACTTTGCTCTACAGAATGTATGCTGTATGGGAAAGGCTAAAATGTTTAAATGTCTAACGGGCAGGAGTTTGTGGTAAGTGGAATGATCAAGGATTATATGAGAAAGGGATAAGAAATACCCTTAGTGGAAAAAGTGCTGAGAAAAGTAGGGGTGGTAGATTTTGTAAATAACTTCTTTCTTTTTTCTAAACTCATTTTGAAGTCTTAATAAATAACTTCTATGTGAAGAGCGCTCGTCATCGTTAATTGTAAGTGAACCCTCTGAAGCAGATAAGACCATTCCTGATGACTAGCATTCACAGACCTTGGAACTCTCATCTTAATCTCTGGTTGCCTAAAGAGATTATTGTTTGAGAGGTGGCCTTGCAGGTGTGTTTGTGTGTTTAGCTTGCAGGGTAAGTGCATTAAGCTGAAGTTCCTCTGAAACACTTTTTCTTAATGGGGTTGTATTTGAACTTGAGTAACAATGAAAGGATCTCGTTTTTGGTCCTTCCAGGAGTGAATAGGGTATCTCTAATCACAAAGGGATCAAAGCTTCTTCCTTTGGAAACTTCCCCTTCTTTTCAGTCTGGGCTTTCAGTCTTTCCCTTAGCCTTTGGTAGATGTGTGGGCACTTCAGATGGTCAGCCCCAGTGTTTGCTTGGCATTTGACCTCTGTGCTTGGGGGCAGATGGCAACTACCATTAAGTATCTTTTACAACTTTTGAGAAGATACCCCCTAAAAACTGCAACACAGAGAAGTGTCCGAAGGAAACTCTATGGAGAGGCATTTAGCATGATGACTGGGTATTATGATTCCAGATCCAGACTGCCTAGGTCTGAATCCTAGTTCTGTTATTTACATGACAATGGGCAAGTTATTAAGTCTGTTCATTGATATTTCTCATCTCTAAAATGAGAATAAAAATAGAACATATCTCATGGGACTGTCGTGGTAATCAGATGAGTAAATACATATAGAGTGCATAGAATAGTGCCTATGGTAAATAGCAGATAGAGAGTAATTTTTTAAAATATTTTATTTTATTTTAATTAATTACTTTACTTTTAGATTTTTTTTCCTTTATATTTGGGCAGCATCTGAATTTAAAGCAACATACTATTTAATTGAATACTTTACTTTCTTTTTTTGTTTTTGAGACAGTGTCTCACTTTGTTACCCAGGCTAGAGTGAGTGCCGTGGCGTCAGCCTAGCTCACAGCAACCTCAAACTCCTGGGCTCAAGCAATCCTGCTGCCTCAGCCTCCCGAGTAGCTGGGACTACAGGCATGCGTCACCATGCCTGGCTAATTTTTTCTATATATATTTTAGTTGGCCAATTAATTTCTTTCTATTTATAGTAGAGATGGGGTCTCGCTCTTGCTCAGTCTGGTTTCGAACCCCTGACCTGGAGCAATCCGCCCACCTTGGCCTCCCAGAGTGCTAGGATTACAGGTGTGAGCCACCACCCCCTGCCAATACTTTACTTTCTTCATGATCTTTCACTTACAAGGTGTTGTGGTGTTGCAGGCCTGCATCTTGTTCCCTTTGCATGCATTCATTAGTTAATTTAATCGTCCTTTCAAACCCTGATAACCCTAAAAATTGTAACTATGACTCAAATGTCTGTGTTTCAAGATTCTCTGTTTATACTGACTGATCAGCTACAATCAGCTCCAAATTTCTCTGCCAGATCTAACAGGAAGTAGGACATTTGTTAGATCTCAGTTCCATTCAGTGCTGTTTATTTTTCGGTTGGAAAACTGTTGAAACCCTTTGTATGTCTGGGTTGGTAGAATAGTTCATAGTGTATGAGTGCAGAAAAGGCAGTTTTTTGTTTGGTTTCTTTTTCCCCTAAGTTTGAAAACAGCTACAAGTGATAGATGTATTAGGTGCTTGGGTGAGTGAGGGTGATTTAAAAGCTTGCCTTTCACTGTGTCAGTGGAAGATGGATACAGAAGTAAAACCAAGTTATTTATTAAATGGCAACCTTCTTTATTTGTAAAACAGGAAACACACGTGTGATTAAGCAGTCATCATTACAAAAATTTCAAGAAGAAATGGATACAGTTATGAAGGATCCATACAAAGTTGTCATGAAGCAAAGCAAGTTACCAATGTCTCTTCTCCATGATCGAATCCGGCCTCATGTAAGATGTAGGATATGCCTGGTGATGGAATTTCTTGGGCAAACTCCATACAGATCCCTCTTGTCTTTTGTTTTTTCTTAGAAAATAGTGACTTTAACGTAGCAGTGATGAACTCTCTGGGACTTCTCTTTCCATCTTTGTCAGTTACCTTCAGTGTGAATCACATTTTATCAGAGAGGTACAGTAGTATAGTGAATCAAAGCGCAGGTTTGGGAGTGAGACCTGAATTTTAATCCTTGCTCTACCCTTTCCTATGCTCTTAGTTAGGTTCTTCTGTGAGCTTTAAATTCTTTTTTTTTTATTCTTTTTTTTTTTGAGTCAGAGTTTCACTCTTTTGCCTGGGCTACTGTGTTTCCCTGAAAATAAGACAGGGTCCTATGTTTATTTTTCTTCAAGAAGACACCCTAGGGCTTATTTTCAGGGGATATGTTATTTTTTTTAAGTATGGTACAACAACCTACATTTATTCAAATATAGTTAAGTCATCGTCTTCTGGAACATCATCATAACTCTCCAAACCCCGAATTCCATCCTGAATTTCTTGCAACTCTATTTCCTTTAGAACCATTGGCCCCAAACTCTCATGTTGAGCAATAGAGCTCTCCTGAGGCAAATGAGAAGGGCTGCTCGTCTTCTTTACTGCTCCGAGACGAAATGCATGGGTTGTGCAGATAGGCTGTGTAGCCACGCCCATCATTAGGTCTTATTTTCGGGGTGGCTTATACTGCGCTAATACTGCGCTTAGAAATCTTGCTAGGGCTTATTTTATGAGTAGGTCTTATTTTTTGGGAAACACGGTAGAGTGCCGTGGCATCAGCCTAGCTCACAGCAACCTCAAACTTCTGGGCTCAAGCAATCCTACTGCCTTAGCCTCCCAAGTAGCTGAGACTACAGGCATGTGCCACCATGCCTGGCTAGTTTTTTCTATATATTTTTAGTTGTCTAGATAATTTCTTTCTAATTTTAGTAGATATGGGGTCTCGCTCTTGCTTAGGCTGGTCTCGAACTCCTGAGCTCAAATTATCCTCCCGCTTCGGCCTCCCAGAGTGCTAGGATTACAGGCATGAGCCACCATGCCCGGCCAGGCAAACTTGTTTTAAGTCGTAATTCTGTTAACTCGGGGAAACGTAGAATTAGGATTGAGTTGGTAGAACTTTGGTGTTGTGTACCTCTAGCTTTTGTGAGATCCTTGGAGATTTCTTCTCAGCTGAAGGAAAGGGTGCTCTTCACATTGGTTGTTGGTTGCTGAAGTTTGAAGTACAGTAAGGATTCGGTCTGGCTTGAGTGGAATGAGTTTCACACAGAACAAAGAAGTGGCCTAATGTTTGCCTGCACGCTTTTACTTGCATTGAATAATAATTCCCAGAAATGTAGCCAGGACATAGGCTTCAGTTCCAGTATAAGGAGGGGAGGGAAACATTGACATGCATACATGGATTAAACAGTTCAAAGAAAAGTGTTTACTTGCAGAACAAAATAAAACCAAGGCCTGGTTATTGCCTCAGGTTTTGTCAATTATGTTTTGTTTTATGATGGACTAGAAGAATGGCACCTATTAGTGGAATGACTGTTTTCTTTCAGGGAAACACATGAGTGTAATTCATGAACCACAGACAAGTTGCTCATTTCCCTTGTTCTCTTTGTCTATTCTCCCTAAAGCCATCTTTTAACCAACTATTGAATCTGTTTATGGGAAGGACAGAGAGGTTCTATTACGGATTTATTGCTTTGTTGCCTGTTCTAGTTGTTCACTGCTTCTAAAATTCAGTGTTTAAATATCTGACATGTAGAATGAGGATCTACAGTTGCAGCAGTCAGCTTCTATTTTGATGCAGAAAGGTACTCAGTGTAGTTGATGAATTTTCTGCTTTGGCCTTGAAAAACCTTACCTATTTTATTTTAATGTGATATCTACTACTTGTTATACATTCTAATTCTGAGATTATTCTGCACAGTGGAATCAAATCAGATGTGCTTTTAGCTTTTGCACATTCAACTATATGTGTGTTAGAATTCCTATATTTCTGTAGCAATGCAGTAAAAATGCTGTAACTTATTTTGCATGTACTCTATTATATACTTATTAATGTGTAGGTTTATAAACATAAAACTTTTTGTTTACTGTACTTTATAGGTTATTTAAGAGACTTTCAGGGATAATTTTGGTTACATTTGATTTTATCCAGTGACATTAGAACCTATTTCTCATGTAAAATGTGATTCTTCTGTTTGGAGATGTCCTGGTGGAGGGTAGTGACTAAAACTAAACTAAGTGTTGGGTTAGGGAATCTGAGAAAATCCTAATAGTTTAAGGATCTGTAAAAGTTGGAAGCAGAGATCTGTTAAAGCTCAGAATCTATAGGGGGTTGCTCCGGCATCCCCACAGCTTTTAGAAGGGGGAGCTTATACTGAGGAGAAAAGGAAGTTTTGGGGGTTTTTTTTTGTTTTTTTTTTAAAGGATATTCTCTATGGCCTGTTAACATTTTGTTACGTGATAGATCCTAACTCAAGCTTTGACTTTTATCCTGCTTCAAAAATTCCTATGTCTGTAACTTCTTTACAGGCACATCAAGTTCTAGTTAGTATCAGGTTCCTTTTTTATCACATCTAAACTATTATTTTGGACTTTTGCTAGATGTTTTTCATCTGAAGACTTTCCATGTGTGTTTAATAAAAACGTTACCTAAATTAGGGAAAATGTTATCTGAAACTAAAATGCATCTTACAAAACAAGCAATTCCTTTTAGCCATGAAAGAAATTAACTTCCAAGAAAAAGTTGGCATTTATAGTTGGTTTAAAAAAACACACACACAAATTTGAGTATGATTGTCCTTGACAAAATCTGTGAATTTGGCGAATTTTATGCACTTGTTTGAAAGCTCAAAAAATGGCAGAAAAGATAAGTTAATATTCATCATTGTAGCCTTAATTACATTTGACTAAAGTTTATGATAAATGAAATAAAGGAGAGCTTTTGGCAAGTCTTACACAACTATTCATATTTGCTTTGATTATTTATATTACTTTTATATTTCTCCAAGGAAGCTTACAGAACTTCAGAATAGGGGAACCAAGTGCTTGTTGTGCTATTTAAAAAAGGATTGATGATTTGAAACCAGACTGAATCCATGTTCTTGTGGATTTTGGTATGGGCTGAGTTTGGAAAAATAGAATCAGAAAGTCTTTTCCAGGTAGGTTTTTAACTTTATGCTTTTCTTCTGTGCTTTCCTTAGTTTTACCTGTAATTTTCCTTTCTCATTAGAACTCGAAAGTGCACATTCTTGATACTGAAAGTTTTGAAACTACATTTGGCCCTAAGTCACAGAGGAAGCGACCAAACTTATTTGCAAGTGATATGCAGTCTCTTCTAGAAAATGCTGAAATGTCCACTCAGAGCTATGACCAGGGCAAAGATCGAGATTTGGTCACTGAAGACACTGGTGTGAGGTACAGTTTTGAGGTTCATGTAGATCTTGTCATTTGCTCTTCTGCAACAAAACATTTTCCTTAAACTTATTTTGTCTATGTGAAGCTCAGTAGCTTTAAATCATAGATGGAGAGTTATCCTCTTCTCTCGGACTAGAAATGTTGGTGAAATTGGGGCCAAACTGAAAATAGTTCAAGGTGGCTTGATGGCCGATTGCCACACATCTCTTTCCATCCCCCAAATAAAATAGATGACATTTTCTTCTTCAATATCATAGTAGTATATCCTGTCATGGACAAATTAAAACATACGGTTAAGTTGGAAAATACAACAAAATGAAAATAACTCACCCATGACATATGTTAAGCATTGTTAACACCTTTCTTAACTGGAGGTCTCTGGACCACTGGGGAGTTTATGGATGGCCTTTGAGGTTTCTGTGACCCTCTGAAGATAATATGAGAAATTTATGAACATGCATAAAGGTGGTGAGGTTTTGTTGTTTTTATTTTTGTTTTTGTATTGTTTTGGGGAGGAGGAGGAGAGGAAGAGTCCATAACTTTCATCATATTCTTGCAGGAATCTATACCCAAAAGAAGGTTAAGAATTAGTCACTGATATATATCCATCTAGATAGTTTTCGTTTTTTTGTTTTTTTAAAGATACTGTGCCTCATTCTGCTTGCCCAGGCTGGAGTGTAGTGGTGCAATTGTAGCTCATTGTAACCGCAAACTCCTGGGCTCAGGCAATCCTCCCTCATCAGCCTCTGGAGCTAGGACTACAGGTATAAGCCAACATACCCAGGTAATTTTTTTTTTTTTTTTTTTTTTGAGACAGTCTCACTCTTGTTGCCCCGGCTAGAGTGCCATGACGTCACCCTAGCTCACAGCAAACTCAAATTCCTAGACTCGAGCAATCCTGCCTCAGCCACCTGAATAGCTAGGACTACAGGCATGCACCACCATGCCCGGCTAATGTTTTCTATATATTTTTAGTTGGCCAATTAATTTCTTTCTATTTTCAGTAGAGACAGGGTCTTGCTCTTGCTCAGGCTGGTCTCGAACTCCTGAGCTCAAATGATCCTCCTGCCTTGGCCTCCCAGAGTGCTCGGATTACAGGCGTGAGCCACCGTGCCCAGCCTGATTTTTTTTTTTTGAGACAGAGTCTTGATTTGTTGCCCAGGCTAGAGTGAGTGCCGTGGCATCAGCCTAGCTCACAGCAACCTCAAACTCCTGGGCTCCAGCCATCCTACTGCCTCAGCCTCCCGAGTAGCTGGGACTACAGGCATGCGCCACCATGCCTGGCTAATTTTTTCTATATATATTAGTTGGCCAATTAATTTCTTTCTATTTATAGTAGAGATGGGGTCTTGCTCTTGCTCAGGCTGGTTTCGAACTCCTAACCTGGAGCAATCCGCCCACCTCGGCCTCCCAGAGTGCTAGAATTACAGGCGTGAGCCACCACACCTGGCCTGATTTTTAAAAATTATTTTGTAGAGATGAAGTCTCACTGTATTGCCAGCACTTTGGGAGGCTGAGGCAAGACGAACACTTTAGGCCAAGAATTTGACACCACACCTGGCTAATATTTTCTGTTTTTAGTAGAGACCAGTCTTGTTCTTGCTCAGGCTGGTCTCAAACTCCTGAGCTCAAGCTATCCTCGGCCTCAGAGTGCTAGGATTACATGTGTGAGTTACCACACCCCGCCTAAATTTACTGTTTTAACCGTTTTTAAGTGTACAGTTCAGTGGCATTAAATGCATTTACGTTGTTGTGCAACCATCACCACTATCCACCTCTAGAACTTTTTTATCCCAAATTGAAACTCTGCACCCACTCAACACTAACTCTCTATTTCCCCCTCTCCTGCTCCCCAGCCCCTGGTAACCACCATTCTACTTTCTGTCTCTTACTGGTGTGACTGGTCTAGGTACCTCACATAAGTGGAATCATACAGTAATTGTCCTTTTGTGTCTGGTTTATTCCACTTACCATAATGTCCTTGGGTTCATCATGTGTCAGAACTTCCTTCTTTTTTCTTAAAATTAATTTACTTTTTTCTCACCTGAATTTTCTTTTTTAAAAACTGAATAATATTTCATTGTATTGTATATGCCACATTGTGTTTTCACCTGTTAACGGACATTTGAGTACAGTCACTTTTTTTTTTTCTTTTTTTTTTTTTTTGAGACAGAGTCTCGCTTTGTTGCCCAGGCTAGAGTGAGTGCCATGGCGTCAGCCTAGCTCACAGCAACCCCAATCTTCTGGGCTCAAGCGATCCTACTGTCTCAGCCTCCAGAGTAGCTGGTACTACAGGCATGTGCCACCATGCCTGGCTAATTTTTTCTCTATATATTAGTTGGCTAATTAATTTCTCTCTATTTATAGTAGAGACGGGGTCTTGCTCTTGCTCAGGCTGGTTTCGAACTCCTGACCTTGAGCAATCCACCCACCTCAGCCTCCCAGAGAGCTAGGATTACAGGCGTGAGCCACCGCGCCCAGCCAACTTTTTAAATTTAGTTTGTTTTCAGTCCATCTCTAACTGGGTTTGGTAACCTTTCATACATGGACTTTTCCCTAAAGCAGCCTTTTAATCTTGACAGTGTTTCAATTGCTCATTTTGGGTGCTTTCTTATTTAGAAATGAAGCCCAAGAAGAGATATATAAAAAGGGACAGTCAAAAAGAATATGGGGTGAGCTCTACAAGGTAAGACTCTTAAATTCTCTTTCATTGAGTGATTCCATTGGTTTTCATGATTTTGTATGAGAATATTGGTTTTGATATATTTAAGCTCTGTCAGCTAAAGTACAGACTCCACTGCCTGTTCCATCCTCTTCCTCCATCCCAAAGAAATTAGGATTGATGTAGCCATGCATGATGTATTACCATTGTTTTAGGTAACTAACTTTTTAGAATTACTGGTAAAATAGTAGCAGCTACCTTTTATACACTCATATATTACCTATCAATATTTCTTTAGATTACCTGCTATAGTAATATTCCTATTTAAATTTATGATACCTGGTTAGAGCCACATGAAGTTTTAAGCTATTTAGTCCACCCATTTCCTTTTATAGGTGAGGACACATGTCTAGAAAGGTTTAATACCTTACTGAGCTTACCCAGCTCATTAGTAGAAGAGGGTTTGCATATTGTGGCTCTTGATCCAATGCTCTTTAAATGGCTGATTTTATGTGCACGCAATAATAACCTTGGGAAGAAAGACCTTCAAGCATAGTCACATAATTAAGCAGTAACATAGTTGGAAACTAGTACCATAAAGGCAAACTACATATTTAAGTTTTCTATGAAATACGTAAAACCTATAAAAATAGAAACTTACGGAAGTCTAAGGAGTAAATGATTCAGTTCAATAATCATAGTAGTTATGAAATAAGATGGGCTTCATCTAACTTGTTTTCCTGTTTGAAATTTGACAAATTCAAGTACCCACAGGATGAAAAACCTTTTGTATTCTGATCTCTGGGCATTGAGATTGGCTACAATCTACTCTCCCCACAACTGGTTTGAAATTATCTCTAAATATTCTTATTTTTTCCACATTCCCTTAAATGTCATCCCTCTTGTGTTTGTCTCATAGCAAATCATTTTTGCCTCTTTAAATTTGCAGGTGATAGATTCATCAGATGTTGTAGTTCAAGTTCTTGATGCTAGAGATCCAATGGGTACTCGTTCCCCTCACATTGAGACTTACTTGAAAAAGGAAAAACCCTGGAAACACCTCATTTTTGTTCTTAACAAATGTGACCTTGTTCCAACCTGGGCAACAGTAAGTATAGCTACTAATCCAAAACAATCTGTCAAGACCACACATCTTGTATAGACCTTGAAGTATATGTAAATCAGTTTTACGGTTTCTAGGATAACGTGTTGCACTTTGGAGATTGCTTGTAGTCATTGGGTTGTTCTCACTGAAAACGAAACTTAAATGTGTTTCATTGCTGATTGGCAGAGGCACCTTTTATTGTCTGGCCGTTTGTAATCTTACTCTGACGAGACAGCTGCAGTATCCCCACACAATGAAGACTGTGTGCCCCTTCGGAAGGAGACAGTTGCCGCCACCACCGGCCTGCTTCACATTATGTTCCATTAACTGTGCTTAGTAGCTATGAAGGCATTTTGGGAATATTGTTTTGCATTTATAAGACAAAAGACAAAGCATTAACTGTCATACTTGAAAAAAACATTTCAAAGAAATATAGCCAACATTTTCCTCAGACAACAGTGTATTTGGAACACAATCCTGTAATTCAAACTCTGATTCTTCCACATATTGTAAATAAACAAGCTATGATTTACCAGCATGCCTCTTTCTTTCCCTTTAGAAACGATGGGTTGCTGTTCTCTCCCAGGATTACCCAACACTTGCTTTCCATGCAAGTCTCACCAACCCCTTTGGCAAAGGGGCGTTCATTCAGCTTTTGCGGCAGTTTGGAAAGGTATGGAGACCTGATCTGCTTCTCCTGATGTTGTGTAGCTGTGAGTTGTGTAAGAATCTCGCTTAGCACAGGGTGGCACAAAGTTACTAGCTTCGCTTCCCTCATCCTGCTGTGTTTTCTAGAGATGTAAAACTCACAGAGCCTGTGGATTGGAAGGGATTCTGAAATGTTTTCTTGCTCAACCTTTCACTCCATCCCTGACCAGCGTTGCTTCCCTTACTGCCACATCCCTGGCACCTTATGGTCCAGCCTCTGCTTGAGGATGGACCTCCTCCCAACTCTCTTCTCCACCCTGGGCTTTCAGGGCTCGCCCTGCTTCCTCTGCCTTCGGGGCCTGTGCAGTTTCTGTCTCCTCTAGCTGCACAGGGCCATGGCAGAGCTCAAGCCTCAGATCCCTGGTCAGATGTCAGTTCTTCAGGGAACCACTGAAACCGCATTACCTTATCACATGTTCTCACAGCTTCATGTTCTATCCCTGTTATTTTGAATTTGTGTATTTGATTAATGCTACCTGGCTTCTAACAAAAAACACACGTCTCCTGTTCACCCTTCCGCACTTCCCAGAAGCAAATACTTCCAATCCTTAGCTGTTATTTCTGTTGTTTTTCTCTGTACTTTAGTGCAGGCTTATGATTTTATTTCTTGATCTTGCCCCGACACACCGCCCCAGTTTTAGATGCTTATTAATTTCCTGCTATGGAAAATGAGGATTCGGTTTCTCACAGCCATCCCCCCTCCCTCTATACATACTTTCCTCCCTCCGTTTTCCCTATATTTGTAGGCAACAATGTTGGGTTACATTATTATTCAGTCAGTGTTTACGTTATTATGACTGTAAAGTATTGGTCGCACCTGAGCCACCTGGTGTGCTATGACTGTCATTCCTTTCTGATAGAAGCCTTCATTTTCTCTGGTGTTACTTTGCTGTGTTTTGTTTCTGTCACTAACGTGCCCCCAAATTCTCTGGTAGAGTGGAAACTTTCAGGATGTCCAGGGCACAGCATGTTGTTCCCTTCGGTGGCTAGTCCTCTGTCCCCCAGTCAGGACTGGCTGCCCTCCAGGCCTGCTGCAGCCTCATCTCTCTGGGATTTTCTTTCACCATCATCCTGAGAATTCTAATGGCTGTTTCCCTGTATTGGATTCCTTGTTTATTGGATTCCTTTTCTTTTTTCTTTTCTTTTTTTTCTGGTTTACTCCTTCCTTTTGATTGAACATATTTTGCAAAAGTTTCTTGAGAAGGGTGCTTAGAAAGAATGTTTCTTGAGATACCTTGTGTTCTGAAAATATCTTTATTCTACCCTCGTACCTTTTCTTCTCAGAATGTTGAAGGCACCACTGCATTGTCTTCTGAGAGATCTCAGGCCATTCTGACTCTTAATCTTTTATGGCTATGATCTTTCCTTAAAATTTCTCTTGTTCTAAAGCGTCACAGTGATGTGCCTCAGTGGGGCTTTTACTGTTTAGCGATCTAGGCATTTCTGGGGACTTTCAGCCTGATATTGTCTTACATTATTTTTATGACATTTCCTATCCCCCTCTATTGTCTGCATTCCTGTTTAGATATTTCGTTTTACCTCCTGGTCAAATTCTTTAATTTTCTTGTCATTATTTTGGTAGATATAACATTTTGCTCTATTTTCTGGGCCATTCCCTTGACTTGGTTGGTATGCTGTTCTATCACAAATTTATTTTGCCTTTCACTTTTAATTTTTAATTTCTGAGAGCTCTTGTTTAACTCATGATTTGCCCCACCCTCTATGACATCTTATTTCACAGATGCAGTGTCTTCTCTGTCTCTCTGAGACTGTTAATAATAGTGATATTTTGGAATTTTCCTCTCTGCTTATGTTGATTCTGTTCCCTCCAAGTTTCCATTAGAGTCACACTTCAAATGTCTGGTTATTCTTGGTTCTCCATTCATATTTAAGAGTAAGGCACAAAAAGTGATAGAATTTTTTGTTGTTGCATGGGGTGGGCTTGTTGACTGATAAACTTCACTGTAGGGTGATTGGTTAGGAACTCAACTATTTTATTGGAGGATACCTTATAGGATCTCACTGTCTGTGGGTCTTTTTTCTTGTGCTTGTGAGTTTCCCCAGAAGAGAATCTTCCAGTCTCAGCTCTGGGCATGTATAAACCTGATTGCCAGGGTTCTGGGTACTCAGGGGGAATAGGGGATTGGGAAGGGGAGTCTCACTATTCAATATTTAGACTGTTAATTATTCACTCTGAGAATACTTGCCTTTAGCTGCTGTTATCTCTTAATCTAGGATCCCTTTCAGGTCTGAAAATTAAAGATATATTCAGACATATAGGAATTCAAAAAAATCTTTATTTCCTAAGGCTCTGGGCTGTTTCTAGGGTAGAGAAGTTTTGTGCCCATGCTGAGTGAGGAGAGTGTGGAGGGGTATGGCTGCTTCCAGAGATTTCTGCCAGTCCTCTTGTCCTACCCCTAGGGGCATCTACCATCAATTCCTGGGGGTTTCTGTGATTCATTGGCATCATTACTGCTGAATTTTTACTTTTTCTATCTTTGCAACCACCTGGCTTTTATATTTTATGGTGAGCCAGGTTAGATACTACTTTTTAGTATCTAGTATTTTATTTAACATAACGTTAATTTTCATTGTCTCATCTCCACCTTATTCTTTGATATTATGTTTTTGGTTCTATTGGGTTAAAATACCCACTGTGTTAATACCCACTGCTGTCATTCTGGTGGAGTTAGGGAGGGAGTGCGGTTAGCATCTTCGATCAGAAGGCCCCATCTGTGCATGGATCTCTTCTGGATAACAGGCTGAGCTCTTTCTCTGAGACTTTCACCCAGTAGTCTAACTTTCGGGGTTGCCCTTTTTCATTTGTTGTTTATTTTTGGCAGTGAAAACACAAAATGGGCCGGGCGCAGTGGCTCACGCCTGTAATCCTAGCACTCTGGGAGGCTGAGGCAGGTGGATTGCTCCAGGTCAGGAGTTCGAAACCGGCCTGAGCAAGAGCAAGACCCTGTCTCTACTATAAATAGAAAGAAATTAATTGGCCAACTAATATATATAGAAAAATTTAGCCAGGCATGGTGGCGCATGCCTGTAGTCCCAGCTACTCAGGAGGCTGAGGCAGCAGGATTGCTTGAGCCCAGGAGTTTGAGGTTGCTGTGAGCTAGGCTGATGCCACGGCACTCACTCTAGCCTGGGCAACAAAGCGAGACTCTGAAAAAAAAAAAGAAAACAAAACGTATTTTGCAGAGAAAAGGAGGGTTGAGTCATGGGACTGTCAGTTGGCAAATCTGTTAAAATTTTCTTTCCTGAAGACATTTTATCAGTGGATTGTATTGTTCTAAGTTGATGACTAATGATCTATTTCTTCCCATGTTTCTTGACCTACATAGTTTTAACCTTAAATATTGAAGAATAATTTCACATAGATGATTGAGGAAATGACTCACCTCTGACTTAATAAGCATATGTATCCAGTTCACGCAGATTATGTAGGTTGTATGTGTGTGTCAAGGCTTTAGATCAAGTTGTATCAAGAGTTTTGCACTGTATTCTTTTTTTTTTCCACTGTATTCTTGATATTAGCACATTAACACATCCTGCTTGTCCAAAGGGATATTCATGACTGTATGTATGTGGTATGTATTCTCCTTTTGAACAGTTACACACTGACAAGAAGCAGATCAGTGTCGGGTTCATTGGCTATCCAAATGTTGGCAAGAGCTCTGTGATAAACACATTGCGTTCCAAGAAAGTTTGCAACGTGGCCCCCATTGCAGGTGAAACGAAGGTATGTCTGGCTCAGGGGGATGTTACTTCTGCATATTTTATTTCCACGGAGGAGATTTCTGTCTGCTTCTCTTGAATGCAGACTACCATCGAGAGTTTAGGTTCTCCACATGATAGTTTGGAACATACTGGAGTTGTTTCTGCCCACTTTGATAAGACAGAGAATACTTTGTATGCCACTGTGTGGCTTTGGTGTGATTTGGTTAATGTGATTCATATTTAAGTCTATTTTAAATTGTCACGCCAACATTTTACTTTGGTAAACAGAACAAACCCAAGAAAATTTGAAGCCTGGGTTAAGAACAAAAACTCAACTTTAGGGTAGGTTCTGAGAGTTGGGGTCATATCCTAGAACACAAGAGTGTTTGGGGAACAGCATGGTTCTGCTTAAAGGCAAAGAGGCTAAGCAGTACTGCGTTTCCAGGAGTACTTTTAAAACTCAAGGAAAGGTTCATTGGGTATTATTTCACGATACCAGGTGGAATGTCTCTGTATTATTTTTAGACTCTTAGCTGATGGAAACTATCGTTTATATTTCGTGGCAGTGTCTCGTGCATAGCACAGATAGAGGAGAGAGTAGCTTAATTACTCAGCAGGTTACTTTCCTTTGACTCCCCTTCCCTCCTTTCTAACTTCATACATGAGCATCAGGGGTTTGTGAAATTACATTCCTAGTATTTGACACAGGACATCTCTGACTTTTTTCTGTCTTCAGGTCTGGCAGTATATTACCTTGATGCGTCGGATATTCTTGATTGACTGTCCAGGTGTGGTTTACCCCTCTGAGGACTCCGAGACAGACATCGTGCTAAAAGGAGTTGTGAGTATTTGGTCCTGATGGGCCATTTGTGTTTTGGGGAGAGTGTTCTGTAGGGGATCCTGGGTACCTTTGCTTTTTACTCATTCTGAAGGCAGTCTGGGGACAGCCTGCCTGACCAAACTTTAGGAACATGATGCTAAACAGGGCAGCGTCTCAGTGTAAGCCTGTTTGAGTAGTTAGTGGAACCATGGGCATATCTGGTCAATATCATCCCACAAAAAGAGTTCATAGTTTACACACAGGATCCAAAGGGAAGCAGGGCCTGTTTATGTTTAGTGATAATTCGTCTTTGTGGGTTTATGGGTTGAGTCATTTTGGAACCCAGTCATTTCCTCACTTGTTTCTGAATATGACTGAGAACATTAAATGGTTCCACTTAACCTTAACTGTGCTTCTGGCTATACATCCTGTGCACATTCCTCGCCTTTCTTAAACTATTCCATCCTTTCTGTGTCCTAGGATTGGCAGGTTTTAACCATTTCTGCAAGTGAGTAACAGGAAGCATTCCAAGTTTAAACCGCTTGCGGAAGCCACACAGTTAGTTTGTGGTGAGCTGTGATTAAGGCTGAGTTTGGGGCTTCAAGGCTGTGGTCAGCCTTCAGTGGTGCTCCCTGCAGCTGACTGTGCCTAGCCACCTTGGAGACAGGCTCCGACCAGGCTCCACTCGCCTTGTGATGTTGAAATCTATTTTCAAATAGTGTCATAAAGAACACAGGGAACTTTACTACTTCCACAACAAACTTCATAAGCAGGAGATTTCATGTTAACATTTAGGTTCAAGTGGAAAAAATTAAGACTCCCGAAGACCACATTGGTGCTGTACTTGAGCGAGCAAAGCCAGAATATATCAGCAAAACGTACAAGATTGATTCCTGGGAGAATGCTGAGGACTTTCTTGAGAAGCTAGCTTTCCGGACTGGGAAGTTACTAAAGGTGAGCCAGGGTTTGTGAGAATGTAGACTGGTACATAGCGCAGGCATGTGTGTCTGTGATGTGGACCTTTTTTTGTATGCGTTGTGTGAGCATACAAAATGGTATGCTTATTGTCCTGTAGGGGCTGATGAATTGGGACAACTGAAATGCCCCCAAAGTGGGAGGTGGTTTTGTTCATTGAATTTAATTGGGAATCTTTCTGTGACATTTCAGGGAGGAGAGCCTGACCTGCAGACAGTGGGTAAGATGGTTCTCAATGACTGGCAGAGGGGCCGGATTCCTTTCTTTGTCAAGCCGCCTGATGCAGAGCCACCTGCAGCCCCCCAGGTAAAAACGGTGGACCTACCTCTTGGAAAGCATGGTTTCTCTAGATGGGGTGTAACTTTTGGTTGCCTCCCTTTATATAAGGAGCATCTTTTCTTATGTGGTAGGTATTGGATTGCAGTATCTCTAATTCCAGTGTGCCAGTGCCATGGCCTTGTTGGGGGTGCATTTAGTATCTCATAAATAGATGTTTGAGAGAAGACTAAACTTAGATACCAGTCTGTAGGGCCTTGGAAAGAGATGGCTCATTAAATTTAAGTAATCTTCTGATATGCATGTGTTGTCTCATGCTTGAGGAACAGAATCATTGTCAAAGTTTGTTTGTTTAACAAACACTAACTGGTGTCAACCCTGTGCCAGGCACAGGGAATATAGGAATGAATAACAGCCCTCGCCCTTGAGAAGCTCGTGATTGGTAGGAGAGTAGAGTGATACGGTCAATATTAGGGGAAAGAAGTTGTGGGTTTGGGGCCTTTGGCTGTGTTAAGAGGTTTCCCTGCTGTCCTGTTTCCCACACCCCGGCAGTGCACTGCCACAGGGCTCAACATCAGTGCTTCGCTTCTCTGTTTCTAGGACCTTTTTCAGAACTCAGCCAGGTATCTTGAAGAGGTGGCTTCACATTTTGCTTCTATGGTAATCTTGTTGGGTCTGTACAGTTCTAGCTGCTGCTTACCTGAGCTCCATTCCCAGAGATGCAGGTGTAGCCCAGAGTTCCCAGAACATATTCTCCAGCATTTTAAAATTAGTGTGCCTGAAACTGATATTAATCAACCTTCTCCTCTCTCTTTCAAAACCATCAAACAACCAAACAAAGCAGTTTTCTCCCTCCTTTATATTAAGTTATTCATTTGTTGGTACTCACGTATTGAGTGCTGGGTGAACTCACATGTCCTCTGTGCCAGGTACTCTTCTGGGTACTGGAGGTGCTTCAGTGAGAAGCAGACGAGGCCGTGCCCTCCTGCACTTATATTCCAGTGGGGGAGTGTGTGGTTTTTTTCTGACATCAAATATGTGTGTTCTTCCCACACCGATTCTACAATTCTTTGACAACAGCTAAATGTCTAACAATTAGATTCGATTCTTACACACTCTCCCAGAGTTAGTGCAGACCCCACAGGTTAAGGCCTCAGTCCTACATGCCTACCCTCACGGTCAGATGCCAGCTGCAGGCTGCCCTCACACTTGGGCCCGGCTGACAACAAATTTAGGGGTTCTGGGGTTTGATAGTTTGTCAGAATGACTCAGAGGACAGAGGGAAGTGCATTACTTATGATTATAGTTTATTATAAAGGATAAAGCTCAAGAATAGCCAGTGGGAAAGAAGCACAGGCAAGGAAGAGGCACAGAGCTTCGTGCCTTCTCAGGGCAGGCTGCCTCCTAGCAAACTAGGATGTTCACCAACCCAGCAGCTCTCAGAACCTCAGCTTGTAGGGTTTTTTGGGGGGTTTCATTACATAGGCACGGCTGACTAAATCTGTGGCAATTGGTGACTGGGCTCAATCTTCAGATCCTCACCTCTCCCCAGAGATGGGAGGTGGGGCTGAAAGCTCCAACCCTCCAATCAAGTGTTCGGTCTTTCGGTGACCGTTGCTCCATCCTGAAGCTATCTGGGGGCCCCATCATGAGTCACCACATTGGCATAAACCCTGGTGTGGTGCTGAGGGACTTGTTGTGAATAACGAAAGACACCCATCACTCAGGAAATTCCTAGGGTGATGGGTGCCAAGAACTGGGGACAAAGACCAAATGTGTGTGTGTGTGTGTGTATTTTTAATTATATCACAGGGAAATATACAGTGATAGGAAGTAGTGTGTGCTGTGAGGGAAGCTGAACCAGGTGAGGGGTTTGGGGGAGACACAGGAGTACATTTGTGTGAGGGGTGGTCAGGAAAGGGCTCTGAGAAAGTGGCATTTTAGCAGAGACCCAACGAAAGGAGGCAGGAGCCGTGCAAATGTCTTGGGAGAACATTCCAGGCAAAGGGAGCAGCACATCTAAAGCACCCGAGGCAGGAGTGTGCTTGGCGTGTCCAAAGTACTGAAGGAAGTCACTGTGGCTTGAATGCAATGGGCAGGGGAGGGTGATGTGATGGGAAGCTGTTGGGGGATTTTGAGTTAGAGATCATTCGGGTCTGAGCATCATTCTCGATGCCTGTATGTCTCTATCACTGCTGTCTTGTGACCCTGTGTGGAAACACTGGAATGATCTTGAATCCTTCCTCCATATCTAGCCTTTAAGTTTAAATAATTAGTTCAGAAAATTCTTAAGAACTATTATGTCACCTCTTCTGTGATTCTCTTATTTTCTTTCTTTGGTGAGGGCAGAAACCCCTTGAGAATCTGAAAGTTAAAAATAGCCTCACTAGAAAAATGTACAAATGTACATACAAATATTTTATATGGTTTCTGGAATTTTGTAGAGTCCTCATTTATTTAGCACTTTACCTGGCCACTCTTGATTTTGGAAGATCACTTAAGTTCTGTGATTCTCAGTTGCAAGGATAAAATGATCTTACATACGTGAAGCAACAGTAGAGAGCTTTGTGCATGCTTATCTTTGCACTATTACCTAAATAGGCTGATCATTTTAGATTTTAATGTCCTCAAACTCAGTGCTCATTGTCAGCTGTCCTCACTCACAAAATGCCCACTCCTTGAGTTATAGTCTTTCTTCAAGTTGCCTCCTGTCTTAGTCTGTTTTGTGCTGCTGTAAAAGAAGACCATAGGCTGGGCATGGTAGCTCACGCCTGTAATCCTAGCACTCTGGGAGGCCAAGGCGGGTGGATTACTCCAGGTCAGGAGTTCGAAACCAGCCTGAGCGAGACCCCGTCTCTACCAAAAATAGAAATAAATTAATTGACTACCTAAAATATATATAGAGAGAAAAAATTAGCTGGGCATGATGGCGCATGCCTGTAGTCCCAGCTACTTGGGAGGCTGAGGCAGCAGAATTGCTTGAGCCCAGGAGTTTGAGGTTGCTGTGAGCTAGGCTGATGCCATGGCACTCACTCTAGCCTGGGCAACAAAGTGAGACTCTGTCTCAAAAAAAAAAAAAAAAGAATACCATAGACTGGGTAGTTTATAATGAACAGAAATTTACTTGGCTCATGGTTGTAGTGGCTGGGACGTCCAAGAGCGTGGCGCCAGCATCTGGTGGGGGCCTTTGCGCTGCATCATCCCGTGGCAGAACATGAAACGGCAAGAGAGGGCTACAGCCAAGTGAGCAAGAAGAGGCTGGACTTGCTTTTATGACCCTGTGTGGAAACATGGAATGATCTTGAATCCTTCCTCCATATCTAGCCTTTAAGTTTAAATAATTAGTTCAGAAAATTCTTAAGAACTATTATGTCACCTCTTCTGTGATTCTCTTATTTTCTTTCTTTGGTGAGGGCAGAAACCCCTTGAGAATCTGAAAGTTAAAAATAGCCTCACTAGAAAAATGTACAAATGTACATACAAATATTTTATATGGTTTCTGGAATTTTGTAGAGTCCTCATTTATTTAGCACTTTACCTGGCCACTCTTGCAGCAACTAACCCACTTTTGAGATAGCATTAATCCCTTCATGAGGGCAGAGTCCTCATGACCTAATCACTTCTTATTAGGCCCTACCTCCCAACACTGTTACATTGGGGATTGTTTCCAACACATGAGTTTTGGAGGATACATTCAAAGCCCGAGACCTCCTCAGTGCCTCTCCTTAGTACTTGACACTTTCTAAGCTAGTACTGTTCTCATACTTACCATTCAGCCTGACTTTGATTTTGATGTTGTGAGTGCTACTTTTGTATGTGCTTATCTCAACAGCCTCCTGTTCCTAATGATATTCAAGGAAGATTAGGGAATCTTACTTGGCTTTGGTAAATTATTGATTGGTTTTAATGGTTAAATACTCTTTTAGTTGGCTTATCCTTTGGAATTGTAGATATATTCCTTTGATTCTTTAATACTGGTTTCTGGATTTAATGTATGTTGGCTTGAAATAGATTAATGATATAATTCAAATTTGGGTGTTTTCAATACTTTCCCTTAGTCCTAAAAAGAGAACTACCTCTTTCAGCTACTTTGTTCACGTAAATTAAAAATATTTGTAAAAAAATTTAAAAATAAAAAAAGAGAACTATCTCATTTGAGAGTAAGATATAAGTTGAAAATTTCAGTTTTCATTTTCTTCCATTTCTCTTCCCTACCTCCACCCCTTTTGGCCTCAATAGCTCCCACCATCCTCGTCTTTGGAAGTTGCTACAGAAACTACCACAGAAACTACCCAGAACAATCCAGAAGAGGAAGTCACAGGCACTGTAGGTGAAGGGGCAGAATCTGTCACTGAGAAAGAAAAACAAGAAAACAGTCACTGCGATGCTAACTCTGAGATGCAACAGATTCTTGCACGGGTTCGGCAGAACTTTGGCAAAATCAACGTCGTGCCTCAGTTTTCTGGGGATGACCTGGTTCCTGTGGAGATGTCAGATCTCGAGGAAGAGCTTGAGAACTTCTCTGCTGAAGAGGAGGAAGAAGAGGAGGAACAAGAGCAACAAGAAGACAGTGAGGAAGAATCTTACCAGGAGTCCCAGGAAGATCATGTGGAAAATGACACCAAAGCAATTATTAAAGCCCTTGATGAAAAGATTGCTAAATATCAGAAGTTTTTAGACAAAGCCAAAGCTAAAAAGTTTTCAGCAGTCAGGTAATATTTTCATCTTATACAAATTGTACTTTGTTCATTCTTTTTCCAGAAACTTGCTGTGGGTATAGAGCAGTATATGTATGGGGGTAGGGGGATTGTTGCCATTTTTTTGTGGGTTCTGTTTTGTTTTTCTTTGGTTTCTCTGAGATGGGGGCTTTCTATATTGCCCCAGCTGGCCTAAAACTCCTGGGCTCAAGCGATCCTCCTGCCTCAGTCTCTTAAGTGGCTGGGACTATAGGTGCATACCACCATGCCTGGCTGTTATTGCCATTTAAAAAAGTGATTTGTAAATTTTATAAAATTCAGTTGCCTGAAGTTTGAGAAGCTTAGTTGTCCAGTCTTTTAGAAATGCCCAGGGAGCTGTAAAAACTGTTAGATGTTCACTTCTTACACTGGTGATAACTATATAAATAAGGGGTGGGGTCTTCTGTGAGTTTGTTGCAGGGTTCCAGGTCATGTGATGTATGGTGTCGACAGCTTCATTGCTTTGTTCTTCTGTTTCAGAATATGCAAGGGGCTAAGTGAAAAGGTATTTGCAAAACCTGAAGAACAAAGAAAAACATCTGAAGAAGATGTAGATGATACAGGTGAAGATAAATTATTGAAGTCATTTAGATGTGATTTGCGTCTTTAGAACTTTGGGAAACCTAAGTTTAATCTCCAGATTATCTCTCATACAACAGTCCACACAGGTCTTTATCATATCTGGCAGATTACAGATTGCCTTGCTTCCACATACTACCGTGTTTCCCTGAAAATAAGACAAGGTCTAAAATTTATTTTTCCTCAAGAAGACACCCTAGGGCTTATTTTCAGGGGATGTGTTATTTTCCCCTCAAAGTCTCAGCTTGCAGCACGCACAGGATGGCTGGGACCTGACGGGGAGCTGACCTTGTTGGTGGGGCTGCCCGCACCTTTCCAGTCACCTCTGGGATAGTAGCTGTCACGATGGGGCAGATGAGAAGGGCTGCTCGTCTTCTTTACCGCTCCACAAGGAAATGCATGGGTTGTGCAGATACGCTGTGTAGCCACGCCCATCACTAGGTCTTATTTTTGGGGTAGGGCTTATATTGTGCAAATGCTTAGAAATCTTGCTAGGGCTTATTTTATGGGTAGGGCTTATTTTCAGGGAAACATGGTATTTATCATACAAATTGGATCATCCCTTTTTTATTCTGCACATTTCTTAGGATTAAAATGGCAGTTCAGGAAACTTCTTTAAAAGGGAATATTATTAACCTTAAAATCCAAGGGTGGATCTGCAGCCAAATGAGGGGGCATGGATCACACGTTTATTCTTACTCCCTTTTGCTGTCAGCATCCATATTGAGAGTGTGTTTAGGGGCTTCCTGTCTAAGCCTGCTTTACTCTGACCAGCATCCTGGTCACCAGCTCCATCCACACTGGCCTTCCTTCTCCTCCTCCCCCTGACATATCTAGCTCGTTCCCACCATGTTGGGTTCACAGACAAATTTTTAATAGAAAATTCCTGGGCTTTTTTCTTTCCTTCCCTTCTTTTTTTTAAATTCCTATTTTTTTGTATGTGTTTGTGTATTGTTTGTATCTAGCACCTACCAAAAAGGGAAGGAAGCGGAAGGCTCAGAGGGAAGAAGAACGTTCAGATAAAACCCGCAGGACGCTTACATCTAAGGAAGTGAGTATTTTGGGTCTTAAATATGACCCAGATAGAGGAAGTAGAGAGATACATTTCTCAAGACCCACTGTTTCTGAAACAAATGGTCTAGAGCTTAATGCCAGGAACCCCAGTCATCAGTGACCTGGTTGAGGAGAGAAATGGGCTAAGAGGTTGCCTGCGGAGTGAAGGTCCTTGACTCCATGTCTTGGTGTTAGGAATTCCTGGTCACTGTCCTCAAGCCTATGGGCTATCTAGAAGAGTTGTATGTTTTTTTGTGGCCCCAGGGAAGTGACACACAACAAGCAGAGCAGGTTAGGAAGACAAATCTCGGTCTCTGGAAGGAGTGCTTGGGGGCAGAGCTGTTCAGAGCTAGGGCAGGCCTACTGGGCAGGGGCATAGTTTGTCATTGGCATTGTTCAGCCTTACTGCAGGGGACCACTTGTGCAGAAAAGATTCGAGCACTGGATGAGGGTGGGCCCAAATGGGAGTCTGTAACTTGGAGTCCTCACAGGTCACAGTGGAAGAGAGTAAACAGGTCTGTGAGGTGAGTCCTCCCTCATTAGCACTGCTTCCAGTGGCTGTGGAGGCAGCACGGGCAGTGGCGTGTGGAGAGGAGGCTCCTGTCTTAGGACTTTCAGTGTTTGATTTCAAAGTCTCTTTCTGCTCTCCCATTATTGTGCCATTTTTTACAGCGGAGGCGAGCAGTGCGGCAGCAGCAATCCAAAAAAGTCGGTGTGCGCTACTACGAGACACACAATGTGAAAAATAGGAACAGGAACAAAAAGAAGACCAATGACTCAGAGGGACAGAAAAACAAACACAAGAAATTCAGACATAAGCAGTAACATTTACAAAGTTGTTTATTAAATTATACAAAAATATGCAATTAGAAATTGTGTTCATTTTCTTCCCACGAGCTGGCATTTCTAAGGCCATATTGCGTTTGTTCTGAGGTTTGACAGTTGAAGCCATTCACCAGTGCTGGTGAAGAGTAAAGCCCCCTCACCCCTAAAGATTTCAGTGATCAAGTCCATTGGCACTTGAGGTGCTTGGATTAGCCCTCTTAGTACTGGCAGAGAGTAACTTTGTCATGAAAACGTCTGACAGAAATAGGGAATGAGGTCTATAAAATGGAAAGTGGATTTCTCTTGTGCTGGTAATTAGCAAATTGGAACAGAAGGTACAAAACTGTCAAAAGAAGAAAAATCTCAAGGATGGTTGTGCACATGGCCTGGGCTTTAAAATTTGAGGGAATGGCAGCAGCAACTTCTGTCCCTCATTGAGTCTGAAATGGACCCACTTAGGACATATGCTGTGCGTTACTACTGTAGAGCCCTGGAACTAGATCTCAGTGGACAGTTCTTTCCCATGGAAGTGACAGCATGGGCAGCTCGTTTTAGTGGAGCCTTGTAATTCCTCAGGACAACGCATCAGTGTGAAAGCTGTGACTTCAAACTCGAGACTAGAGCCTACAAGGGCATGTTTGTCTCAGGGAAACACAGCGCGTCCTGTGGGACTATCGTTCTTCCAGTGAGCCTTGAAGTCCTAACCAGGGTGGGTGGCAGATCCACGCTCTGCTAAGAAGTCAGTCCCTTTTTCTACCTCTTTAGGAGAATATTGAGCATGTTAGTACCTTCTTTAGGTAATGTTACTTGTGCAATTTCACTGAATGATGGAAGTCCCTTATCATGCCACCCTTGCCAGGTTTATGCCACTAATTCAATCTTCTCGGTCTACACAACCAGAAGAGTTTAAGAGAAATAGTAAAATACAGTTGTCTACATGCCATAGTCTGATCATTAGTAATTAGAACTACATGTGAGATTTGGTTACCTCTCCAGTTAATTAAACGTAGCTAACTGGGGGAGACGTAGAGTCAGGGTTAGATTTTCTGCAGAGTAAGGTGAACAAATCAAATCTGGTGGTGGAGAAGCTGAGTTGCTAACAGCTCAAAAGGACACTGTGACTTGTATTCCTTTCCAGCAATCATTTACTTTCTCCAAAGCCATGGCTTTGACTGCCATTGTTTCCTAACTGAGGCAGTTTGAAAGTAGGAAGGGGTCCAGTTGACTTAGCAGGTGGGAATAATAACAGTATAAAGCCAAAGTTCCAAAATGAGTAACTAGAAATGTATTGTAATAGGGATGAAAAACCATCAAATAAGGAAGAACTGAGACCAGAGAAGCCCAAATTGAGGTACAAGATGAATTGTGAACCAGAAGTTTGAGGGGCAGAGAGGCAGCTTCATTTGGCTAGACATAAGTGATGGTGTGGTGATGAGAAAGCCACAGTCTTACTGTTTGAGTTGGCAAATCCCTAGGTTGGCTAATAGGCATATACTGAGACTGTCAGGGCTACACCACGTTCCACTGCCCAGCCAGGAACCTGGCTGGCAGACCTTAAGTGTTTGATGACACTGGGGCAATGGCGTGACTTCTGAAAAACACAGGTGGTGATTAGGGGAGGATATGGCTTGCTCACTCAGGAAACTAGCTTTTTATTACAAAGGGCTTATGATCGGATAGTAGTGTTTGCCGAGACCCATATGGAAATTATCACTTCTTCGGTGCAATAATGCCTTCCAGTTGGGCCTGAAAAACAAAAACAAGCTCCATTAATATTTGAAACTTGCAGCCTAACACAAATAGCTAAGAGGTGATAAAAATCTCTGGGAAGAATAATCCGAATGTTGCCACTCCAAGCGATTGCTTTTTCCTTCATTCCCAACTCCATATTTTCTAGATTAGCTGGTTTCTAGCCTGCCGTACAGTCTTGCTACATTAGAAGTAACCAGAGCTGTCCTGATTTCCATACAATAATGGTTCAGTGTATAATATGAAACACTGAAAAAAAATTGAATAAGTTGTTGAAATAGTGGTTTTTATGGCTCAGATTCCAGACTTGAATATGTCGGCTGAGTTAAACATTTGTCTCTCTGGTTTAGGATCCTAGGAGCTCTGCTGAGACCAGAGGTTTGGGAAACAGCAGATTTTCAGCCACCAAGACAACTTGACACCCAATTAGAGAAAATTGCTACCAGTCAGTAAAGAGCTGTCCCTCTTTTTTGTAAAGCTTAAGACACTTGGGAGTTATTTACCGTGTTCCTCTGGCAGCCAGTAAAATAATTTGCTGTCATGCTATGTGGGCAGATTTTAAGTAGTTCTGTTCTTGGGAAGGCAAAGCTGTTTTATTTGCAGTGCAGCTTTGTGCCAATAAAAATAACTCACTTCTAAAGAATTTTTCACCCTGGGGATTACAAGCTTGCTTTTAAATGTTAGAAAGATGCTAAGATATTTGGTTTCCTCTTGTTGCTAATACTATATAGGAGAAACTGAGAGACTCAGGATTATGATAAAGGAACATAGCAGATAAGGGAAACAGCTTCGGAGGCTGCTAAGCAAACAGATTCACCTTTGGCTGTGAAAATTTCTAGCTTTTCAACTTTTCAGCAACAAGAAATCTGTCACCTTCCACTCTTGGTTCATAGAAAGCTGCCTTTATCACAAATAGCTGGCCCTTAGGTTTGTAGACCTAACAAGCCTGCCAATCTCAGGAATGTAAGCTTTCTCTATGAGACCAGGGAGGAGAGGGAGATAACATCCAGGGGCCTTTTGGGCCGGGGCCATGGGAGAATGCCAGCAGGCCATCTACCCAGAACAGTGATTCTCAGACTTCAGCAAGCATCAGAATCATCTGAGAGCTTGTCAGAACAGACTGCTGACCCCAGCCCCAAAGTTCCTGATTCAGTAGATCTGGGTGGGCCTAATAATTTGTATTTCTAAAAGTTGCCAGATGATGAGGATGCTACTGTTCTGGGGCCCAACCTTTGAGAACCTTTGGACCAGACAGAGCCTGGAGTTGCAGGGGCCGGTAGCATGGCCTCAGGCCTATTCCCTCCCTCACATCACCTCAGTTGCAGAAAGGCATGCTTCTAGCACTGGGCTTTGAGGAAAAACACCTACAGCTGGGTTCCTTTGGTCACACACCTGGGGAAGGTTTCTGACTTGAAATGGTTCTTCCTTTCAAAAGGCCTTCCCTGCCTGCCCACCAGTTGTGATTTCTTCCCTGGTTATGTCCCAAACACAGCGCCTCAGGGGCCTGGCAGTGGGCAAGCACTTCCATGCCAGCCTGCTGAAGAATCCTGCCCACTAGAGGAAGGCTCTAAAATATCAACTTTGACAGGAAAGAAGTTCTACTCTTTGCCATATCCACCTCTCCCTTGAGGATGGGCAACTTTTTTCCGGTGGGGGAGGAGGAATCCTCCACTGGAGAGCCAGGCTGCAGTCTCATGGGGATTCCAAGTTGAGAACCGAGCCCCCTCCAGAGCCAGGTGGAATAGAAGCTCCTCCACCCCCAAGTCAGCTCCCTTTACTCCTTGGCAGTGCGTGTGGACAGAAGTCTAAAAGCCATTGGTGGCAAAGGACGCAATGCCTGGCCTGCGCTGTTACCTTCAGCTGCTGATTCGTCCGCTTTAGGAACTGAATCTCCTCGTTGTGCTTCTTCTCCTCCACCTGCCGCCTCTCGTTCTCCCGCTTCTCTGTGGCCTCACATTTTGCCTTCTGCTCGTTCACTTGCCTCTCCAAGTCTCTCTTTTCGCTCTCCAGTTCTGCAATCTGAGGACAGAAAGCCCAGTCATCCTGGGATGTCAGCAAGTGGATGGATGGGGTGGTGTGAAAGCCTGGGAGGACGGGATATGGGACACAGCTGTCCATCCCAAGACATTGCCAGGGTGTGTACTGCCACCCGGTGGGAGGTCAGTGACAGGCATGGAACATCCACAGAGGAGAAGACCCTGCCAGGACCACCAGGCTGGCCGTTACCCTCAACCAATGGTCTTTGCTGAGGTTATGCAGGTCCAGGGGTGGTGAATGTCAGGGGAGCGCCTTAAGGGGCCACGAATGACAACCACGTGGCTCTGAGGTTGACAGATGAGTCACAGAGGACCAAAGGTCATGGTAAACCCCACTCACTTTCCTCTCCATGTCTGACTTCCCCTGTTCGGCCTGCAGTGCCTTCCTCATGCCAAACGCCACACTGCTCTCGTACAAGGTCTGGTAGGCAGCGATAGTCATGCGGATCTCGTCCCGGACTCGCAGCAGCAACAGCCCCCTCTCCGCACAGTTGATGGTGACCTCCCGGATCAGCTCATCTTCCAATGCACACACACCAGGGGATCAGAGAAGGCAGGGGCAGGGGGATGCACGTCTATTGCAAACTACCTTTCCTCTTGGGAAGGACTCTAGGGTGTGCTCTCCTTGCTTGGAGACAAGGTCTCAGAGAAGGTCCTCAGGGAGGGTGCCTTCAGTGGCCCACGGAGTATTGCCACGCGGCCACTCCTCTGAACTTGGCACTTTGGAGTAGCATGCAGTCAGCAAGCCTAGGTTGGCCAGGGCAGAGGGAGACAAGAACCTCCAGTTTGTTTGCAGCAGTGGGTCCCCTCCCTTTCATCCTCAGGTAGAAACTGGTAGTCAAAGAAATCTGACTTTCTGAGTTTAAAGATGGTGGCTGTTTTAAAGCAGCTGGGAAATCCTATGTGCCCCCTTGGCTGGACTAGTTTGGGGCTAGAAACAGCAGGGGCTAGAGCTCACCCACCTATCTCCTCCAAAAATGCTGACCTAGAGGGTAAACCATAGTCAGACACGGGAGCCTGCAGGCTCTGCCGCTGCCTGAGCATTTGGAGGTGGTTTGCAGATCAGAGTCCACAAGAGCCAGTGAGACTGGGCTGGGAGACAGTCATTTGACACTGGCACTCAAGGCAGATCTCAAGTCCCTGTGTATGCTAACAACAAGTTACCCTGCAATATTTTTCTGGCTTGAGGGCCAAATGTTGATGGGTGGGTATTCTATATAAATATAGAATATTAATTTTTCTGATTAAAAAATTAGCATATGCTGCCTGGGTAGGGTGGCTCATCCCTGTAATCCTAGCACTTTGGGAGGCCAAGGCAGGAGGATCACTTGAGGTCAGGAGTTCAAGATGAGCCTGAGCAAGAGGGAGACCCTGTCTCTACAAAAAATAGAAAAATTAGCCAGTATGATGGTGCAGGCCTGTAGTCCCAGCTACTCAGGAGGCTGAGGCAGGAGGATCATTTGAGTCCAGGAGTTTGAGGTTGTGGTAAGGTATGATGATGCCACTGCACTCTAACCCGGGAGACAAAGGGAGACCTTGTCTCAAAAAATAAAATAAATAAATAGATAAATATATGCTTATTAGAGAAATATTTGAACAAACAAAGATTTAAAATGGATGTTCTTGTCTTACTCCAAATCTCTGCTAAGAGGCGAAGAGCCCAGATTGTCAGGAAGACAGTGACTGGTAGCTGGGGGACTGGGAGGGAGAGGAGGGGGCATCTAGCAGTTGCTGGCTGGGTTAGGCAGGAGGAGAAGAGATGATTCTAGCATGGGGTGGGCTTCAGCTCAGGGGTGCTGAGAGCTTGGGTCTGTGTTGAGGGGGAAAGGAAGGAGGCAGTAGGATGGGTAGCACTCAATCCCACCTGGCCCACTCACCAAAACACTGTGAGTAGAGCTCCCTGCGCACAGGGCAGATGCCTGTTTCCCGGGCCTGCCGCTGCTGCAGCTTCAGGTCCAATTGCTCCTGGAGGTGCACCACGTCCATCCTGGTGCTGGGGGTACTGGACACCTGCTGGATCCATAGCTGAGTGTCTTCCACCCACTCCCTGTGGCACAGACACAGCCAAGCTGAGCAAAACCATTGATGTGAGAGGGTCCGTAGGGCATGAGCAGAGTGGGCCCTTTGAGCTCTCTGCTTGAGCAGAAGTGAGGGACAGCTTTGAATCCTCCATCCCTCCCTTGGAGTGTGAGGCTCCAAAGCCACACCCACTCTGCTGCCTCCACAGGGACCCTACTTTGGGAATGGGTAGGTGGGCAATTTCCAGTTTCTAAGGGTCCTCTGTGAAATCATCACCCACTGTTCCTTTTTTTTTTTTTTTTTTTTTTGAGACAGAGTCTCGCTTTGTTGCCCAGGCTAGAGTGAGTGCCATGGCGTCAGCCTAGCTCTCAGCAACCTCAAACTCCTGGGCTCAAGCGATCCTGCTGCCTCAGCCTCCTGAGTGGCTGGGACTACAGGCATGCGCCACCATGCCCGGCTAATTTTTTCTATATATATTAGTTGGCCAATTAATTTCTTTCTATTTATAGTAGAGACGGGGTCTTGCTCTTGCTCAGGTTGGTTTCGAACTCCTGACCTCGAGCAACTCACCCGCCTCAGCCTCCCAGAGTGCTAGGATTACAGGCGTGAACCACCACTGCGCCTGGCCAGCCACTGTTCCTTACCTCCTAACATGCTTAAGACAGATTTATGGTCGTTGTTGCTTGATCTGAACAGAAAGCCCAGTGGGAATTCCCCACTGGCTTACGGGGTGGGAGACACAGGAAAACATAAACCTTGCGCAAACCAGAAAGAGGCAAATGTGTGTAATGGGCTTGGGGAGGTTCTTGAAGGTATGTGTCTGCATGGGTCCCATAATGCAACTTGCATCAGAGGTGGCCAGGGTTTGGAGTCACAAGAAGATGGAGCTTAAGGGCAGAACTTCCATGGGGGATAGGACCTCTATGCTGTTGGTGGGAGGGAATCAATTTAAAAATCACCCCTCTCTCTTGACCTCCATCTCAGAGGAGATCACAGTCTCTCTTTGTTACTCCTTTTCATCATGATCTTAAAAACTGTGTTGTCAGCGTATTACATAAACAGATGAAAATGCATGTTAGTGATAGATGTGGCTGCAGAAGAAAAAGGCCGGGAAAGGGGATTGTGCTGGGGAGAGGTGCTCTTTTATGCAGGATTCTCAAGGAAGGCCTCCTGGAGGAAATGCCATTTAAGCAAGACCTGAGCGAAGAAATGAAGGGAACCGGGAGTATAGCAAGGGAAGAGCCTTCTTGGCTGTAAGGACAACTGTAAAGGCTCCGAGGTGGGAGAGTGATTGAGGCATTTCAGAAACTGTAAACCAGGCTCCTGTAGCTTCAGCACAGCAAACAAGGAGAATAACAGGAGATAAAATCAGGGATGTTTCACAGGCCAGGCCATGCCACATCTTCCAGGCCATTGCAGAGACTTTGGATTTGAGTCTGAGTTAGACGGGAAGCCATTAAGGGATTTCTGGCAGAAGACTGCATGACCTGACTTATGCTTTAGGGGCTCTGTAGATTTTAGGAGCAGAGTGGAAGCAGGGTTTCAGCTAGGAGGCCATGGCAGGAGTGCGGTGGCCAACAGTGACTAGGCACAAGATGGTGGAGGTGAAGGTGGTGAGAGGTGGTTGGATTTGGTATAGAATTTGAAGGTGAAACCAAAAGAATTTGACGAAGAATAGACACATTGCGCGAGAGATGAAAGGGAATGGAAGGTGGCCTGAGTCCCCGGTAGAAAGGAGAAGGTTAGGGAGGAAGAACCTGTGATTTTGTTTGGACATGTCAAGTTTGTCATGCCATGTCTGTTAGAGATCTTACTGAAGGGAATGAGGAATTAGAAGACTGGAGTTTAGGGGAGAGGATAAGGCTGGAAATAAACACTTGGGAGCCATCATCATACAGATGGTAAGAAAAGCCCTGAGATTGGGTGAGAGTGCTCAGGAGGTGAAGGCAGATTGAGAAGAGGTCTCCTGTCGCCCACCCTCCCAGGATCCAGCCATAACTAAGCTCTAGCTCTGGAATATTGGGAGGAAACCTCAGCCAGGAGCAGAGGCAGAGTGCCTCTCCCCACACTCCCAAATTCTGGAATGCAAAGCCTAAACCTTCTCCCAGCCACTGCTCCTCCTCCGTTACCTTGGGGGTAGGATGGCATTCAAGATTTCTTCTGCCTGCTTCGTAGGATCTGGGACACAAATACTTGAGGGGAGCTTGGCCTTTGGTGGCTGTGGGACTGGACTCGAGGGTCCAGGCTGTTGGGGGCTGACTTTCAGTGGCCGAGCCTGAGAAGGGACAGGTGAGGGCAGGAAATGATTCAGGCACACAGCTCCACACATCCTGGCCCTGGGGACAGCTCCAGGTTACCTGCACACCACTCCTCTTTTCCCAGTCTAGTTTCTCTGTCTTCTCAGCAGAAATTATGTCTCAGAACTGAAGGAGGCCATGAAGAGTCTCTGGCCCCAACTCAATGCCAACTCAATGCTTGAACAGGTCTTTCTGGCACAAGTGCTCAGGCCTCTGCTTTCCCACCTCTAGTGATGGGGAAATCACTACCTGACCTATTATTCTTGGACCCAGCTACCATGAAGAAGAGTGAGCCCCACTCATCTCCCTGTGACCATCTTTCTCTTCCTAAATCTGTTGTCTGGTGGTGTCACACTCAGTATCTTGGGCTTCCTGTACCGCTTTCCCACCCTTTTCCTGATTCAATTCCCTTATTCCCTCCCATAGCTGCAATCCCTGTCCCTTGGGATTCCCAACCCTCAACGCAGGAGTCTGTCTTTCCCCATTGGAGCTTCCAGGCTTCCTCATCCCCTGAGCCCCGTCCTTACCTTGGGGCTCCGTTTCTCGGTGTTCCGGCTCACCAGCACCGGGGTGTCGTACTTGAGCAGAGAGTCCGCGGGGGGGATCATGGCGGCGGCAGGGATTGCAGCCCAGCTTCGGCGGCCCCTCCAAGCTGGGCCTTGTTTGCCGTCACCATGGAAACTTCCCCTCACTTCCTC
The DNA here is from genome assembly GCF_040939455.1 of Microcebus murinus. Classification (NCBI taxonomy): domain Eukaryota; kingdom Metazoa; phylum Chordata; class Mammalia; order Primates; family Cheirogaleidae; genus Microcebus; species Microcebus murinus. The sequence goes on along the minus strand of NC_134105.1, from coordinate 27,152,906 downwards.
ATGGCCTGGGCGGGGCTTCGGAGTGGGGCGGGGCCAGTAGCGTAAGAGTTTCGTTCTGCGTTAACTTCCGCGAGAGCTCTTGTGCTGGCTTCTCAGGCCTCCAGCCCACCAGGTGTCCCCGGTACTCTTGTAAACAGAGAGAATCGGGGTTCGAGTCCCTGGCTGCGTCCAGGTCGCTATTTGAATGAAGTCGGCAGATCACCTTTGGTAAGTCTCAGTTTTGTCACCTGAAAAACAGGAATCATCTGACCCAACAGAGAAAGGTTGGGGACGCTTCCCAAAGGAAGGCATCTGGGGTTCCCAGGTTTTTAAGAGTTTTTTTTTGTTTTGTTTTGTTTTGTTTTGTTTATTAAGTGGATAAATGGCAACGTAACAGAAAGTTCAGGAGATGGGGGAAGGGATGCTGATGATCTGCCCATGGTTTTACCATCTCCGATTGCATTTCCGTCTCCTCTTCCTTTTGCATTTCCAAACGTAAATGTAGTCACAGTTTTGCGCGCAAATTTGTATCTTGCTTTATAGTTAACAAGTCGGGACTTTCCATTTGCCATTTAGAGTTTGTAAATAGCTTTACTAATGACCACATAAGATCCACAAATTGTCTAAACAGTTTCCTACCGCTAGGCATTTAGGTTGTCTTCGTGTGTCCTAATTACTAATAACGTGGTGTAGGGGCCAAGGGAGCCCCTTTCACCTTCTGAAAGTTCGCTGAAGGATCATCTCAAAAAAAAAAAAAAGCAGATTATTCCTAAACTCCTGAAGACGCAAATAAATTTTTTTAAAAAGGCAGATTACTTGGAGAAAAGGCATGCAAATTTATTTAACGTCTAGACACGGGAGAATGATTGCTCAGCTTCCAAAGGGGTTCAGAAGCTTATATACCATCCTGGTAACAAAGGTTATGGGAGAAGGGAAAACAAATTTTGTTGAGGGGCAATAAAAGATTACTAGAGAAATGAATGGATGGAGGGGAGAGAGATTAATTTGTGATTAACTTGTAAATAAATTAGTTCTCTTTGACAGTGAAAGGGTGTGTTCTGGTTACTTTCCTGGTGTTTCTGGGAGGGGAAGAAAAAAACAATTGTTCCTTTCGGTGGGGCTGGATCTCCGCAGATAAAAGAACTGCAGTTTTGGGAGAGACGGTGTGTGCGCACGAGGAAGGTCAGAGAGACCGTGACGCTTCTTCAGGCCAGCATATTAACGCGCCATATTTTGCTTTCTGAGCCCCAGCAGTGGCAATAAACAACCCTAACAGGGTTGTTTTTTCCTAGAAGTTTGCTTTTAAAAGTCAAAAGCCCGCCACCCAAGCCGGTCCCTGCGGGCCCGCCCACTAGGGGGTCGTCACGTGTTTAACCTCGCTGACGCAAAGATTTCTGGGAGAGCAAGCACCCTGGAAGCGGAAGCCCGGAAGACAAATCGTCATTTCCTTTGGCGAGAGGAGCTCAACGGACCTCTTTTCTCTTGCTCAGATACATCGCAGAATGGAGGCGGTGAAGAGTGAGCGGGAGCGGGGGAGCCGACGAAGGCACCGGGACGAGGACGTGGTGGCGGCGGCGGCGGTGGTGGTGAAGCAGGAGCGGCTCAGTCCGGAACCCGCGCCTCCGGCCCACCGCCGTCCAGACTGCTCTGGCGGTAGCTCGTCCCCGCCGGCCGGCGAGCCGGGCCGCCCCAGCCACCGCGGAAACCGAGCCCGAGGAGTTAGCCGGTAAGTGGGAAACGCCTCAGGATGGCTTTTAGGTAGGGCTCGTTCAGAAAGGAAGACAGGGTTGGCGTCAGAAACACGTTTTGAATACCGATCGCAGCTGCTTAGACTTTATACTGAGGCGGTGGGAGGGACCCAGTTGTGCTTGTGTTAAAGAGTTTTTACTCTGGTACCCGTCACTTCCATTATAGCTGAGTGTTAAGAGCCTAATGCCTCTTCATTCTTGTGGCCCCAGCACTTTGCAGACTGTGGCCCAGCAGATAGCACTGGTCGTCTGTTAAGAGATTTCTCCCCATCTGCCCGCAAATGGAGTGCGGGTGTTGTCTTTCCAGTTATCTGCCCTAAACGTTTCCACATCGAGGTCTAGGTGACCTGTGTGACAGAAACTCTGGGGAGAAATTTTTTGTTTTTCGCATTCATTCAGCATAATTTTACAAAGTGCTATTAGATGCTAAAGACCGTTCTAGGTACTGGGGTTGGAAGAGTGAACAAGATAGATGGTCTTTACCCTCAAGAAATTGGTCATACTCTAGCCCCAAGACAGACGATAACAAGCAAATAAAACAGATTCAATTAGCAATGAATATTAGGGATAGGTTAAAACGGTAGTAAGAGAGATTGGAGGGAAGTGGGAGAAGGCCTCTCTAAAGAGGTGCCATTTGAGCTGAGATCTGAATGATAGTTCTCTACTTTAAAAGGCTGAATAATTCAACCTCTCAAAGATCCAGGCAGAGGAAACAGCATGTGCAAAGAACAGTGAAGTAGAATTAAGTGACTGATGATTGGAATGGGGCAGAAACAGTGTAGTTGGAGTATAACCATCAAGAAGGGGGTGTGGTAGGAATGAGATGGGATAGGGAGGAAGAAGTAAGTAGAGCCGCAGAATGGATGGATTATGTTGGGGGAGGAGGTTGTTGGTGAAGGGAAAAAGAGTGGTGACTTCCGGGTGGTGGTGGTGCCAAGTAGCAAGATGGCATGGGAGAGGAAAGGTTTTTGAGCGGTTGGGAATCAAGAGTTATGTTATCTAAGTAAGAAGGTGCAGTAGGCAGTTGTATATGTGGGTCTGTAACTTAAGGGAGACGTTAAGGGACAGGAAAGTGATGCTCTTGGCTCCTTTAGTGTGGTCAGTACAGACCTTCACAAATGTGGGTTTGTGTTAGTTGGTAAGCCTGATATTTGAAGCTAATTTATATGGGGGAAGGGAAATTGAGATAAAATCCTGTGTACCATGCTCTGAATAAGGTCCCCAGCCAAAAAGAAAAACAAGTCCTCAGGGAGAAGAAGCAAATCTCGGAGTAAGAGAAGCCGAAGTCCTCACCACTCGACAGTCAAAGTGAAGCAGGTAAATGGGGTTGGGGTGTTTTGATGCTGGGTCCAAATCAAGAGCCATTTCCCATAATAGCTAAAGAGCCTGAGTGCCTGTTCCACCTGTACCTGCAATGGTTCCTAAAAACTGAGTGTGTCTTTGTTTTTTCTGCTTGTTTTCTTTAAACTTTTTATTTTGAGATAATTATTGTTTCACATGCAGTTGTCAGAAATAATACAGGGAGATTATCTCTACCCTGTTTCTTCTAATGGCATCATCTAACAGAATTGTAGTACAATATCACAATCAGAATAGTGATCTTAATATGGTCAAGATACAAAACATTTCCATCACCACAAGGATACCTCATGTCCTTTTATAGCGAAACCCACTTCTTTCCCACCTTATCCTTAACTCCTGGCAACTTCTAATCTGTTCTTCATTTCTATAATTTTGTCATTTCAAGCATGTTACATAAATGTAGTCATGCAGTATATAATCTTCGGGGTTGTCTTTTTTCACTCAGAATTCCTTGGAGATTCATTCAGGTTGTTGTATCCATCTGCAGTTCATTCTTTTTTATTGCTAAGTGGTAATCCATGGTATACCATGGATTTGGCCATTTGCCCATTAAGGAACATCTTGGTTGTTTTCTGGTTTGGGCTATTACACTTAAAGCTGCTGTACAAATATTTGTGTACAGGTTTTTGTGTGAACATTAGAAGTCGAAGGTTAAGGTGTCAGCAGGTTTCGTTTCTCCTAAAGAAACCCTCTGTCCTTGGCTTACAGATGACTGCCTTCTCACTATGCCCTTACATAATCTTTCTGCTGTGTACAGGCATCCCTGGTGTCTTTTTCTCTTATTATTTCTCTTATTATAAGTACACCAGCTATAGTAGACCAGGGCCCTACCCTAATTTTAATTCAATCAACTCTTTAAAAACCTAATCTCCAGGCTGGGCGTGGTGGCTCGCGCCTGTAATCCTAGCACTCTGAAAGGTGGAGGTGGGAGGATCCTTTGAGCTCAGGAGTTCAGACCAGCCTGAGCAAGAGTGAGACCCCATCTCTACTAAAAATAGAAAAAAATGAGCCGGGCGGGGTGGTTGCCCTTGTAGTCCCGGCTACTTTGGAGGCTGAGGCTTGAGACCAGGAGTTTGAAGTTGCCGTGAGCTAGGCTGATGCCACAGCACTCTAGCCCCCCAGCAACAGAGCAAGTCTGTCTCAAAAACAACAAAAAAATCTAATCTCCAAAACCAGTTACATTCTGAGGTATTTGGGTTTGGGACTTCAACATAATAGTTTTGGAGAGCACAGTGTAGTCCATAACACTGGCTATACCATTTGCCATTCCACCAGCAATGTATGAGTGATCCAGTTTCTCTATATCTTCACCAGTGTTAAGTGTTACCGCTTTATTTTAGCCAGTCTGATAGCTGTGTAGTGAGTGATATATCATTGTGATTTTAATTTACATTTTCCTGGGGCTAATGATGTTGAACATATTTTCAGGTGCTTATTTGCCATCTGTATATAATCTCTCAAGTGAAATGTCTCCATATTTATTTTCCAATTAGATTATTTGCTGGTTTACTGTACAGTTTTTAAGAGCTCTTTGTGTATTATACATACAGTCCTTTTGGATATGTGGTTTACAAGTTTTTCTCCTAGTCTGTAGCTTGTCTTTTCATTCTCTTAACAGGGTTAAGTTTACCATTTAAGTCCATTATCTGTTTTCAGTTTGTTGTGATATAAGGTATGAGACTTAGGTCAAGGTTCCTTTTTTTGGCCTATGTCCACTTGCATTAGTGTTTGTTGAAAAGCCATCTTTCTCCTCCTCAGTATGTAAAATATAAACTGAGACTGAATTGCTTTTGCTTGATTGTCAAAAATCAGACGGGCATATATGTGTGGGTCTGTTTGTGGGATCTCTATTTTGTTCCCTTTATTGACAAGTCTGTCATTCTGCCAGTACCACACAGTCTTGATTACTATAGCTGTATAAGTCTTGAAATTGTATAGACTGATTTCTCCTGCTGTATTCTTTTTTAAAATTGCTTTAGATATTCTAGTTCCTTGGTGTTCCATATAAATTTTAGAACAGTCTTGTCTATATAAATTTTTGCTGGCATTTTGATAGGAATTGTGTTTAAAATGGTATTTTTGGAGCAAGAATGACTTTTTTATTTAAATCTTCAAATCCATGAATACCATTTGTCTCTCCTTTTATTTAGACCTTCTTAGATTTATTTTATCAGCATTTATAGTTTTCAGCATACAAGTCCTATACTTATTTTGTTAGATTACATTTAGATATTTCCTCTTTTTTGAATAATTATAAATGTTTTTTAGGGGGGTTGTTTTTTAATACAGAGTCTTGCTCTATTGTCCAGGCTGGAGCTCAGTGGTATGATCATGGCTCACCACTGCTTCAAACTCCTAGGCTCAGGGGATCCTCCCACCTCAGACTCTGCTGGAGTAGCTGGGACTACAGGCATGTACCACCACACCCAGCTAGTTTTTTAAAAATTTTTATTAGAGATGCTGTTTCATTATGTTGTCCAGGCTGGTCTCAAACTCCTGGCCCCAAGGCATCCTCTCACCTCATCCTCCCAATGTAAATGTAAATAGGATTACAGACATTAGCCACTGTCCAGCCTATAAATGGTACTTTAAATTTCGATGATTACATGTTCATTACTAGTATGTAGAAATATAATTGATCCTTGCATGTTTATCTTCATCGTGTGTTCTTGCTAAACTCATTTATTCTAGGAGGTTTTTTAAATTATAGATTACTTGGATTTTCTACATAGACAATCATAATCTACAGATAGGGACAGTTTTATTTCTTCCTTACAATAAAATATGCATTTTATTTCCTTTTGTTATTACACTGGCTAGAACTTTAAGCACTATTGTTGAGTAATAGTAGTGAGAGCAGATAAAATCTTGAGAGTTAAGTTCAGTTTTAAACTCTGTTATGGAGTGAAGGTTGAAATACTGGCATTAAGCAAATAGTGTTTTCTGTGAATTTGAGAGATTGGCCACCTTTCTACTACCTTAATTGGAGAAAGGCATATGGTTATATATAAAGAACTTGAGCATCTTTGGATATTTTTATCCTCTGGGGATCCTGGAGCCATTCCCAAGGATACTGAGGGACAGCTGTATTCTCTTTTCTACCTCTGAATCACCATTTTCAAAACAAATACATTGGGCCAGGTGTGGGTGGCTCATGCCTGTAATTGTAGCATTTTGTGAGGCTGAGGTGGGAGGATGGCTTGAGGCCAGGAGTTCAGGACCAGCCTGAGTAACATAATGAGATCCCACCTCTACTAAAAATTTTTTTAGAAATTAGCTGGGCTTGGTGGCGCATACCTGTAGTCCCAGCTACTTTTGAAGCTGAGGCGGGAGGATTACTTGAGCCCAGGAGTTTGCTGTTGGTGGCTCAGCGTGTAATCCTTGCAAACTGGGAGGCCAAGACAGGAGGATTGCTTCAGATCAGGAGTTTGAGACCGGCTTGAGCAAGACTGAGACCCTACCCCTACAATAAAATAGAAAAACTAGCCAGGCATGGTGGTGTACACCTGTAGTCCTAGCTGAATCAGGAGGCTGGGGCAGAAGGAGCGCCTAAGCCCAGGAGTTTGAGGTTGCAGTGAGCTATGATGATGCCACTGCACTCCAGCCCAGGCGACAGAGTAAGACCTTATCTCAAAAAAAAAAAAAAAAACAGAAAACAAATATATTGATTGAGTGCTCATTATAATAACAGAAAAGTATATAAAATATAAACTGAGAGTATAGTGTTTGTAGTTTATGGTTACTCCTCTCATTCCCAAAATTGTACCACCTCAACAAAAAACCTCCACTTCCCTTGTTGCCAGAGGTAATTGCTATAATGGAATCTGTGCCTCTGTCATCATGTGGCTTTCTGTGTCTCTTATTAAGAACACCAGTCACAGGCCGGGCATGGTGGCTCTTGCTTGCAATCCTAGCACTCTGGGAGGGCGAGGCAGATAGATTGTTTGAGCTCAGGAGTTCGAGGTTGTTGTGAGCTAGGCTGATGCCATGGCACTCTAGTAAGACAGAGTCTTACTCTGAGCAACAGAGTAAGACTCTGTCTCAAAAAAAAAAAGGAGAGAGAGAGAACACCAGTCACATGGTGCACATCAACAGTGATCTGTGGACAAAAAAAGAATTTAAAGAATTTATGATTTAAATAAATAAAAATAGAAAACTATAGAAATTTGAAAAAATGAAAAAGGAGCACTAGTCACATGGGATTAATGACCCACACTACAGTATGACCTTATCTTAACTAATTACATCTGCAATGACCCTATTTCCAAATTAAGTCACATTCTGAGGTTTTAGGAAGGACATGAGTTTTAGGGTTCACTGTTCAACCTTTTATAGATGTGTCATGTTTGAGGCATCTGTTAGACATCCCAATGGAAATGTTGAGTGGACAGTGAAATTAGAGACATCTGGGCTGGAGGTAAACATTTGGGAATCATCTGTATGTAGATGTATATAAAGGATTAGGATTAGATGAGATTACAAAGGAAATGAGTGTAGAGATGACCAGCCGACCAAGGACTGAATTCTGGGGTGGTTTAGTGTAAAGAAATGGTGGCAGCATTATCAGCAAAGGGGGCTGGAAAGGAAGAAAAGCAAGAGTAACTTTGGAGCCACAGGAAGGAAGTGTGTTGAGGGCAGAGTGATAGATGCTGTTGGTAGTTAAGTAAAACGAAGACTGAGAATTGGCCATTGGATTTAGCAATGTGGAGGTCATTGATAATTTTAACCACTGATTTTAGTGGAGTAGTAAGGGTGAAACCTGATTAGAAGGGTTGAAGAGAAGACAGTGGAGAGGAATTGGGAACTGATTTTTAAAAAACAACACACTTTTTTGTTTTTCAAGATGGAGTCTCTGTTACTTGGACAACTTTTTGTAGAGATTGGGTTTTGCTATATTGCCCAGGCTAGTATTGAACTCCTGGGCGCAAGCCATCCTCCTACCTCGGCCTCCCAAAATGCTAGGATTACAGGCATGAGCCACAACACCAGGCCCCCTTTGAGGAGAATAACTGCAAAGAGGAGTGAAAAAATGGGGTGGAAATGGAGTCTAGAGAAGAGCATATTCCTATGCTGGTGGTAGTGATCCAGTCGAGACGGTACTGCTGCTGGAGTAATAGTCTTGGTGAGACGGGATGAGATCAAGCTCCCAAGTGTAGGAGTTAACTTTATTTTTTTTTTTTTTTTTTTTTATAAGCAGATTCTGACTTGTAAGGAGTTAACTTTAGATAGCAGCATAAATAGTTCATTTATGATCCCAGGAAGGGAAGGCAGAGGATATGGGTGTAGATACTAATGGGTGGGTAGTTGTCAAAGATTGTTTCTCAGTAAGTGAGGAAGGGACGGGAAGAGCATGTTGGAGATTGAGGAGAGAGAAGGAGTGAAACAGTCTTCTGGGAGAGTGAATAGATCGAGGAACTGTAGGGTAATTCCTGGGTGTCCCTAAGAAGTCATGGGATCGGTGGGGCGAGGTGGCTCACGCCTGTAATCCTAGCACTCTGGGAGGCCGAGGTGGGTAGATTGCTCCAGGTCAGGAGTTTGAAACCAGCCTGAGTGAGACCCCGTCTCTACTATAAATAGAAAGAAATTAATTGGCCAACTAATATATATATAAAAAATTAGCTGGGCATGGTGGTGCATGCCTGTAGTCCTAGCTACTCAGGAGGCTGAGGCAGCAGGATGGCTTGAGCCCAGGAGTTTGAGGTTGCTGTGAGCTAGGCTGACGCCACGGCACTCACTCTAGCCTGGGCAACAAAGTGAGACTCTGTCTCAAAAAAAAAAAAAAAAAAAAAAAAAAAGAGGTCATGGGATCATGCATCTAAGTCAGAATGGTTTGTATTTTCTTCTAACCATGTTCAATTCATCTGTTGGTGCTGGTTGTGGTTCTGCCAGGAAAGTGCAACAAAATGGCACAGAGACAAAGGATTTGAATGTGTGTGCAAGGAATAATCATACTGCTTGACTATGGAACTTAACAAATTAACTGCCCTGTGAGTTGTTTTTAACTCACGCTAGTTTTGAGGCCGGGCCTCGTGAAGCTTCATGGCCCTTCACCTTGGGAACCGTGTGAACTGTTTTTCAGGTTGCATATAACTCATGAACAGAAAACAATAACAAATTTTTCATTAAATTAGGATCCTTTTGTTTTTGAAGTTTTTATTCTATTTTCATAATAAAACACTGGCCCCATGGAAATTTTTTTTTCTAGTGTGACAGTCATGTTTTAAGCTAGACAAGAAGTGGTGAGAGGCTATCAGGGTGAGGGACTGTACACAGGTAGTAGGATCAAAGGATTGGCTGTCTTACTGGGATAAGGATTGTTGGATTTGGGGGTAAAATGTGAGCTAGAAAGATGAATGGTAGCCAGGAAAAGGATTTCTTGAAATTGCAATTATAGTGAGGTTAGTTGTTAGAAACAAAAAGGTCTGTGTATAACAGAGAGTGGGTGGTATTGAAGTGAAGGCATTGGGAGAGAGGAACTCAGAGAACAGAGAGACCAGCATGTTGGAAAACCTGTGTGTGTGTAACCAAAATCACCAAGAATGACGTCAGAAAGTGACTTGAGCTAGAAGTGAAAGGGTAAGAAGGGTAGTAAGAAATGAGGGAAAATGATTTGAGGGTTAATAGATGACAGTAACAGTAAGAGTGGTGTTGATAATGGTCTTGTGTGAGATTCGGAGCTGAGGGTTTTTAGGTAGAAATGAGAGGTTGGGAGTGTTCTAGAATTGGCAGCAAGAAGCAAGGAGAACATTTGCTTTATATCTATGTCCAGAGATTGAGGGTCGGGGTGGGAAGACAAGAACAGCTACCATTTGAGAGAGCTTTGGGGAAGCACTTCCTCAAGGCAGAGGTAGGGTTCTGTTAGAGCAAAAGGGGAAGGGAACTGTCAGAGGAAATGTTAAGGGTGTAGGTTTTCTGAGTTTTCAGTTCCAGGGGGCTTAGTACAATGGTTCAGGAGTTGAAGAATGTTGGACTTTGGAGACAGATACTGGATGTTCAAAACCTCATGGGGATTAGAATACCAGGGAAGCGGGTGTGATGACCAGGAAGGAGTCTGTGGCTTCTCCTAGTGACTCTTAATCTGGGATAAAGGGTGTAATGAGATTAGTCCTGGTGAACTGGAGGCAGATAGCAGTAGCAGTCTTGTGTTTGGGGCTATGAAGGGTGGATGTCTGAGGCTCCCTCTTGATCTTGTCTTTTGGAAGCTAGGAAGTCTAGAGAAATTGAGTCTTACTCAAAGCTAACAGGCCCCCACTTGACTCCTGTTTATGGCAGGTAGAAGGCCTTGGGATGAGGTCTTGGTCACAGTGCATCCACTTTTAGGCTGTTGTGAATGCTGCTATGAACATGGTACGTGTACACATATCTCTTTAAGACCCTGCTTCCATTCTTTTGAAGATATATATACCAGAAGAGAGATCGCTAGATCATATGGTAATTCTATTTTTTTATTTTTTGAGGACCCACCATATTGTTTTCCAAATTAGCCGTACCATTTAAATTTCCACCAACAGTGTACAAGAGTTCCAGTTTCTCCACATCCTCACCAAAACTTGTTATTTTCTGGGGGTTTTTTTTGTTTGTTTTTGTGGTTTTTTTTTTTTTTTTTTTTTTTTTGAGACAGAGTCTCACTTTGTTGCCCAGGCTAGAGTGAGTGCCATGGCGTCAGCCTAGCTCACAGCAACCTTAAACTCCGGGGCTCAAGCAATCCTCCTGCCTCAGCCTCCCGAGTAGCTGGGACTACAGGCATACGCCACCATGCCCGGCTAATTTTTTCTATATATATTAGTTGGCCAATTAATTTCTTTCTATTTATGGTAGAGATGGGGTCTCGCTCTTGCTCAGGCTGGTTTCGAACTCCTGACCTCGAGCAATCTGCCCGCCTCGGCCTCCCAGAGTGCTAGGATTACAGGCGTGAGCCACCGAGCCCAGCCATTTTCTGTTTTTTGATAGTAGGCATCCTAATGGGTATGAGATCACCTAAATATTTAAATAATTCCATAACATCATTAAATGTCTAGTCAGTGTTCATATTTATTTTGTATGGTGGCTTGTAATTTTTGTATAAATTTATCGGTTCAAATCAGGATCAAAATAAGATGTATACATTGTGTCAATGCTTCTTTTAAGCCTCTTTTGTCTGTAGATTCCTGTTCTCTCTCTGTTTTTTCCCTTTGCAGTTTATTTGTAATTTACATCACATGGAGTAAAGAGATAGGGTCTCTGGAATCCTTCCGCCTCAGCCCTCTGAATAGTTGGGACTATAGGCACGCACCACCACCCATTCCTGGCTAATTTTTTTGAATTGTGTTTTTGTAGAGATAGGGTCTTGCTGTGTTGCTCAGGCTGGTCTTGAACTCTTGGCCTCAAGTAGTCCTCCACTTCAGCCTCACAAAGTACTGAGATTACAGGGTGAGCCACTGCCCCTAGCCAAAGTAAGATCTTGTCGAATTACTATTATATTTTCATTTTTGGCAGAAGAGAAAGCTAGCTTTTTTCTTTACATATCTTGTACATGACTACTTAACTAACTCTTTGTTAATTCTGTTTTCTGTACACTCTTCTTTGTAAATTTGCCTTTGTTTGAAAGGGAGAGGATTATTTTTTCTTCTCCTTTCCATGCCAAATAATCTCCTTTTTTTTTTAGGGCTCTGGACATGGGCATCTGCTGTTGGGATTATAGTTGAGTAGCGGCATGGTATATTGTCTTTGTGTCCTTGCAAGGGAACATAACCACCACAGATAGTCTTATTTGTGTGGGACATTTTATTCTAACGGGCAAAGTGCCTATTACAAATGACTTTTTGAGTGCAGCTTATTCATAGACTGTGCACTGCCTTTAATTTACTGAGTCTGTTTGAATTTCAGGAACGTGAGGATCATCCCCGGAGAGGACGTGAGGATCGGCAGTACCGGGAACCATCAGAGCAGGAACACAGGAGAGCTAGGAACAGTGACCGAGACAGACACCGGGGCTATTCCCACCAAAGGAGAAAATCTAATGAGAGGCCTGGCAGTGGGCAGGCTCAGGGACGGGATCGAGACATTCAGAAACTGCAGGCTCAAGAAGAAGAGCGAGAGTTTTATAATGCTAGGCGTCGGGAGCATCGCCAGAAGGACGAAGTTAGTGGCAGTGGTAATGAGTCTCAGGAGTTGGTTCCTCGGCCTGGTGGAAACAACAAAGAAAAAGAAGTGCCCGCTAAAGAAAAACCAAGCTTTGAACTTTCTGGGGCACTTCTTGAGGACACCAACACCTTCCGAGGTGTAGTCATTAAATATAGTGAGCCCCCAGAAGCACGTATCCCCAAAAAACGGTGGCGTCTCTACCCGTTTAAAAATGATGAGGTGCTTCCAATAATGTACATACATCGACAAAGTGCTTACCTCCTGGGTCGACACCGCCGCATTGCAGACATTCCAATTGATCATCCATCTTGTTCAAAGCAGCATGCGGTCTTTCAGTATCGGTATGTATATATATATGGGGGAAGAAACTAAAATGTGAGCACAAGCTGAATTTCTCAGTCAGGATCACCAAGATTTGCGTACATGTTTATGCAGAAGAATCCCATGCCCCTCACATAAAATGCTAGTTCTAACGAGTATGCCTTTTGAATAATTGCTTACATTTGTATGGGAGCATTAAACTTCGTGTGAGAAACCCAGATTTTGAATCTAGCCACTGCCACCTAACCTTGGGACAAGCCACTCTCTGGGCCTCGGTTTATACCTGCTTCATGAGGCTATTATGAGGGTTAAGTGGAAATGTAACTGAAAATGCCTGTCATTTGTGTTAGCTGAATCTGGATCTTGATAGCTTGTATGGTACATCTGTTACATTAGATTCTCATTAACAATCCTGTGAGGAGGGTAGGACAGGTATTAATATCCCCATTTGACAGAAAACTGAAGCTCACTTAACACCAAGTGACTTGGCTAATAAATGATCACCATGGTAGAATTCTGGCTCAAATATATAGCTCCCTTGACTCTGAAGTCCAAGTCCACTGTTTTTCATATTTGGACAGGAGCTAAGATATATTGAAATAGTGGTGAAAGAAGCATTGGATTGATTATAAACAACAGCAAAAAAATGTATTTTCTTAACCACAGCAAGAGGCTTTGGATTGTACATTTCCATCTTCTCATCTCCCCCTATCCCTCAGCAACCAGTTCTCACCTTTTCTATTAAGTGTATTTTAAACTCCCAATTTCCCTACCCAGGGAAGGGAAATTCAAGTTTTCCCCTTGAATTCTTGATTTCCTAGAGTTTTAACTTGGACTGTGTTCACGCCAGGTTATTTACTTAAGCTGTCTTAGCACAGAGCTTTAGAGAAACTGGGTGATCCAAGTCAGGGTTTTGCTTACAGGTTTCTCTTTTTTCTCTCCTAGGCTTGTGGAATATACTCGTGCTGATGGCACAGTTGGTCGAAGGGTGAAACCATACATCATTGACCTTGGCTCAGGCAATGGAACCTTCTTAAACAACAAACGTATTGAGCCTCAGAGATACTATGAACTTAAAGAAAAGGACGTACTCAAGTTTGGGTTCAGTAGCAGAGAATATGTCTTGCTCCATGAGTCATCAGACACTTCTGAAATAGACAGGAAAGAAGATGAGGATGATGAAGAGGAGGAAGAAGTGTCTGACAGCTAGCAAAACTAAGAACCTAAATTATTGAGACACCTTTTTTTTCTTGGAAGGCTTTGACTCAGAGAGCACTGTGGGGCTCTCTGTAATGCCTCTTAATGCCTTAAGTCTTTCCTCTGTTGCTGACCAGCTTATGTTACAGTTTATGAACACTGATTTATGTTTTGTTGAACCTTTTTCTGGGGCACATCAGCCACATGCCTGGGGGCATTTGTTTTCAGAACAGTCTCACCAATTATAGCACATCCATGTTTTAATAGAAGTGTTGTGGCTTTAGTTGGTCCTTTCAGAACTGCTGCCTAGGAAACTGTAAACGCTTGGTTAAGGGGGAATTATGGCTTGTTCTCTTTGTACAGTTAACTTTATTTATATAGTTGTTTAAGCTTTGTGGACCAGGTGTGTTTGTTTTGGGGGCAAACCCCTGAGCAGAGAATCTTACTAAGCTTTGGTTATCACCAAAACAGTCTCCTCTATATACCAAAGCTTTGACCTGGTTGAGCTCTTGAGTCATATAAGTTGATTTTGCACTTAGGTTTTGGGGGTGGGAATTTACTGCAGCCAATAAACATTATTGACTATTTAACTTAAACAGATGCTTTAAAGCACCTGCTTAAGCCTACAGACTACACAGAAGGATCATGGCAACTACCAACGGGTGCTGATTTAATGTCACGGAAGAGTGAAATGGGTTGTGGATCTGATCTCCACGAGAGAATCCCTGATTTCTCCATGGAGCATGTACATAACAATTTTGATCATATTAACTGTTCTTCAGTTTTGTATTTTTACTCAAATGTTATCTCCTTTTTTCTTTGAGAAATACACTGTCACTTATGTGGCAGGGTCCTCATGTTATTCTAACAACATGTGTATATGTCTAAAGGAAGTTGTTTTGTTTACATATTTCTAAACATTTCATCTTTAAAAAAATTGTTCAGAGAGGTTGTATTTACCTTCCCAAGGCTAGAAAGCAAGGGAATTACCCATGTTTCCTAATTTTCCACCAGAGGAATATGTGTAAGTAGAAAAGTATTCACTACTTACATATAGTGTGTATGTATGTACATATATAAATTGTGTGTTAAAGAGCTGATACTGATTTTCATATGACAATGTTAGGCAAAGGTCTCCCTGCATTTTAAGAGCAGGTTTTCATTTATATGTATTTTTGAGATAGAAAATAAAATTTGTAAATATAGCCCCATTTCAAAGAGTAATACTTTCCTAGCATAGAAGACCTTGTTTTCATAGGTCTGTTTGCTGCTAAAGGGGACTTTGTATATCAGTATTTTTAAGATAAAAATAGATAACTATATGGGGTATTGTGGGACAAGTCATATGCAGTTGGCCTTCACATCAGTGAGATACCAGTCCTGCTATTTCATCTTCAGGTGGTGATGGGGGGGGGTTGGAGAGAAAGGAGATGATACAACTCAATCAGTACTGCTACTGACTGTTCCCTTTGGATTGAAACTTCTGATGCTATTAAATTAGATTATCTTCCTTTCAATTGTTTTTACATTATGATCTCACATACCTGTATGCTCTGGGCTAAAGGTTGGCCAGTGTGGGGAGGGGCAGCGAATTTTCATTCAAAATAATTAAAAGATCCTGTTTGAAGAATGAACGCTTAATAAGATCATTACATGAAAAGATGAAGGGTGTATTCTACATTGGCTACCATAATTGCTATTTTCCTCACTTTGATATGTGCCATTGATCACATATTACGTATGTGCATGTCTAAGAAGATTTTATTTTGATGAATTTTTACTTGATCCAGACTGATGGTTTTCTCTCTTCTGGGATTAGACACTAGTCTGGTATTTCATTCCAGGGCCTCCTTGATCAGTCTGTGCTGCTAGTACTGCTTCCTGGTAGCCTTGGTCTTTGCCTCAAACACCATCTTGGTGGGCATTGTGCTAGAGGCCCTGACTGTATAGTTAACTTTTGCTTTAGTGGTGGAATAGCTTCCTGGATTAAGAGATTTTTCATGCTACACATCTGGAGAGGTGTTCTTTTGTTTTTGTTTTCGCCTTCCCACTCTTTTTGAAGAAAGAACATCAAAGCAAAGATACTACTCATCTCCAAGGAGAGATATCACCAGCAGACTTCTCATGTGAAGTTGACATAATGCTAAAGCTTTCTTCTTGAATTAATGCATTCTGATTAGGAACTCGTGCTCATCTTAGCTATTTGCACCTTCGTCATTACCTTTTCTTCACTGTGGCTTGTTTGCCACAAGTCATTGTTGTCAAAATCAAAACAGCCCTTTGTTTCTGAGCCATACCCCTAAGTCCTCTATGGTGGTCCACAGTTCTGTAGAGGTATGGGACAGAATCTTCAGATTTTTCCCCTGGAGTCTCTTCCTAGATGTATCCTGGTTTCCTCATTCTAATATTGACAAAGGACAGCTCATTAGGTGCAACTGGTGATGTGATGTAGCTTTCAAATACCTTTATTGTGTCCTGGTGATAAGCTAAAGCAGAAATAATCAATTGAGATACTAGAAGATTTTTAAACAGTTTTTTAAATTGTATTAAGTATGCCAATATACAATATAGCTTGGTTTGAAAAAGCTTAGAATTTAAGTATATATTTCAGGTTGATTATCATTTGATACATTGCACAGGTGGTTATATTTTTTAACATTCTTCCCATTATGGACATGAGTTGTGCATCTGAGGAACAAAATGATGTCATGTTAATTGGAATCTAAATGTGCACACAACACACCAGCAATGCTTGTGAAATAATGTTCTAAGCCCACATGTTCCTGGGTATGTGAGTTTATGTCAAGTGAAAAGGCTACTTAATTTAAATTAAAGCTTTGGAATTTAAAGCTTCATTTGGTCTCCTGGGTAAAGTTTTCAGTATATTTATCAAATGGGAAACAATTTTAAAAGACAGTTGATTTGTTCACGCTTACTCTAAAGCGAGTTAATCCAATCAACAGTTGCATTAGTTTATGCAGTTGATTTACAGCTGTGATTTAGAATTCTGGAGCAATAGCTCAGCATGGTGGCTATAGTCCCAGCTACTCCAGAGGCTGGGGCAGAAGGATTGCTTCAGCCCAAGAGTTTAAGACCAGTCTGGGCTGGGTGCAGTGGCTCACGCCTGTAATTCTAACACCTTGAAGGCCAATTTGGGAGGATTGCTTGAGGCCAGGAGTTTGAGACCAGCCTGAGCAAGAGCAAAAGCCCCGTGTCTACTAAAAATATAAAAAATTAGCCAGGTGTGGTGGCTCATGCCTGTAATCCCAACTACTCAGGAGACTGAGCCAGGAAGATGGCTTGAGCCCAGGAGATTGAGGCTACAGTGAGGTATGATCACGCCACTGCACTCCAGCCTGGGCAACAGAGCAAGACTGGTCTCTTGAAAAAAAATTTTTGTTTTCTTCAAGAAATGAAGCTACTAGTCTGAATGAAAAAGACAGCATTTCCAATCTGAAACTAGGGAAATTAATTAGATCTAAAGAACAAGCGAAACTGTCTAGGTTAGAAAATGGCTTTTAAAGAACCAGATTTCAGAATTAAAAATCACTTGTTGGCCAGGTGTGGCGGCTCACGCCTGAAATCCTAACACCATGGGAGGCTGAGGCAGGAGGATTGCTTGAGGTCAGGAGTTTTGAGACCAGCCTGAGCAAGAGTGAGACCCCTGTCCCTATTAAACATAAAATATTGGCCTGGCGTGGTGGCTAATTCCTGTAATCCCAACCACTCAGGAGGCTGAGGCAGGAGGATCACTTGAGCCTAGGAGTTTGAGGTTGCAGTGAGTGAATGATGATGCCACTGCACGCTAGCCCAGGTGACAGGACAGAGTGAGATTTTGTCTCAAAAAAATCGTAATCTCACCACTTTCTGGAGGCTGAGGTAGGAAGATCACTTTAGCCCAGGAGTTGAAGACCAGCCTGGGCAACACAGCAGGATCCATCTCTACAAAACAATTTTTTAAAATTAGCTTGGTTTTGTGGTACGTGCTTATAGTCCCATCTACTCAAGAGGCTGAGCCAGGAGGATAGCTTGTGCCTGGGGGTTGAAAGTTGCAGTGAGCTGTAATCACACTACTGTATTTCAACCCTGGGCACCAGAGCTAGACCTTTTCTTAAAAACCAAAAAAACAAAAACCTCTTGCAATTTTACTAACAGCAAATCAATACTTTAAGAAAACCTTGTTCTAACATAGGGGACCAAATATTTTTAGTTTTTTAAAATGCATTTTTAATATCAAAGCTCTTATCTTTTTTTTTTTTTTTGAGACAGAGTCTCACTTTGTTGTCCAGGCTAGAGTGAGTGCCGTGGCGTCAGCCTAGCTCACAGCAACCTCAAACTCCTGGGCTCGAGTGATCCTTCTGCCTCAGCCTCCCGAGTAGCTGGGACTACAGGCATGTGCCACTATGCCCGGCTAATTTTTTATATATATATATCAGTTGGCCAATTAATTTCTTTCTGTTTATAGTAGAGACGGGGTCTTGCTCTTGCTCAGGCTGGTTTTGAACTCCTGACCTTGAGCAATCCGCCCGCGTCGGCCTCCCAAGAGCTAGGATTACAGGCGTGAGCCACAGCGCCCGGCCAAAGCTCTTATCTTTTTTGTCAGGGTTGAGGTCTGGCTACATTGCTCAGGCTGGTCTTGAACCCCTGGCCTCAGCCTCCCAAGTAGTTGGGATTACAGGCATGTATCATGGGACCCAGCTCAAACCTCACATCTTTTTTTTTTTTTCAGCATATTATGGGGGTACAAATGTTAAGGTTACGTATATTGCCCATTCCCCCACTACCCCCTCGAGTCAGAGCTTCAAGCATGACCATCCCTCAAACATTGCACACCTCACTCATTGTCAAACCTCACATCTTTAGAAAACTTACAAAT
This sequence comes from Microcebus murinus, assembly GCF_040939455.1. NCBI lineage: Eukaryota > Metazoa > Chordata > Mammalia > Primates > Cheirogaleidae > Microcebus > Microcebus murinus. The sequence goes on along the minus strand of NC_134105.1, from coordinate 27,134,300 downwards.
AATTTTCTTATTATAGCTGACTTAATCACATGCAAAATGTTTTTCATAAATTTTTCCATAAACCTTATCATGACTTAGACCACTGACAACATTGTTGAACTTTCTACTTTGTTCTGTACATCTTAAATAACCAGTCATTTTGTATTTAGACAAAAATTCACACAAGATTATTTCTCATAAAATTATTCATTTTTCTTTTTAGCCTTCCTGACCAAAAATATATCTTCATATCCGTAACTTTCTTCATATCTCTCCTACTTTTTGGTTCGTTTCTATCTTGTTCCATATTTTGAAACAACCTTTAAATAACCTCCAAATTAGGCAAAATTATTCTTTTTTAAACAACAGATTTTATGCCTTTGTAATGATTTTTTAAAGTTAAAAACACAACTTATTTTGGGGGGGACACATTTTATATACAGAATTACATATATATTAGCATTTTGAACTCTTAGTAACATTAAATTTTTTAGTGAAAATCTAGGATGCAAGAAATCTTAAATTGTCACATATCAGTATTTTATAGATGAGAACCATTTTATAATTTTAAAAATGTTAATATACATAATTTTATGTATATTAATAGGCTTATATTAATTAAATGTATTTAGTCTTCCTATAAAATTAAGCCAAGAACAAATTTATTTATGTTCAATTTGTTTCAGTTTCTTGTTAAAATTTATTTGGAAATTATCCAGACATTTAATGAGAATCTATTATTTAATTTTTTCTCTCTTTTTTTTATTTCAGCATATTATATATGTAGAAATGCAAATCAAAACTACATGAGATATGATCTAACCCCAGTGAGATTGGCCTGTATCAAGAAATCCCAAAACAACAAAAGCTGGTGAGGATATGGAGAGACAGGAACACTTTTACACTGCTGGTGGGACTGCAAATTAGTGCAGCCTTTGTGGAAAAGAATTTGGAGATACCTCAAAGAGCTAAAAATAGAAATACCATTCTACCCAGCAATAGCATTTTTAGGCATCTACCCCAAAGAGCATAAGACATTCTATTATAAAGACATTTGCACCCGAATGTTTTTCATTTTTTTTTGAGGCAGGGTCTTGCTCTGTTGCCTGGGTTAGAGTGCAGTGGTGTGATCATAGCTTACTGCTATCTCAAACTCCTGGGCCCAAGCGATCCTCCTGCTCAGCCTCTGGAGTAGCTGGGACTATAGGTGAACACCACAATGCCCAACGACTATTATTTAACATAACTTTAGATTTCAAATTACATAAAAAGTGCATTTATAGATGCCTATTCTATTTACATGTACCTAACTTATTTATTTTTTAACAGTTTACTTCGATTACTTATGATAACTGAGATAGTAGACAAAGCTAGTCATCATTTCAAGTTAGTTTTCTATTAACCATATCTATAACCTGTAAATATAAGGTGTTCACCTAAGTAGGAACCTTAAAGTTAAATATGTGGGTATTTTGCCAGTAACTTAGAAGATACAGCTGTTTTCATTAAACCAACATTAAATTAGTCTTATCCAAAAATTATACAAAGATCATTTTGTTTTAGGCTGGGTGTATAGTTTTATAACCTTCATGTTAAACCCTGACACGACACCTTAAACTATATATCAGAGACAAATATAAAACTGACTAGTAAATCCTGGCAAACATGTCTGCTGACAGTTCTGAAGACATTTCTATTTTTATTTAATTAGCAATTTTAAAACCGGCTTATTTATTAAAGATTTACTAAAGTCATGTGAACTAACAGGCACTTTGGTTAATTATTATATATTTTATATGAGCATCTATCTAAATAGAATTTCTTAAGAGATTTCTGGCTGATTTTGCCAGGTTTTACCATGTACACCTATATAATACATTTACGTATACATAAAAAAATCTAGACACATATACACACATAAATATCTTACAGCTTTCTTTTTAGAATTTTAGTCATTAAATGTCTGGATCATTTTCAAATCATGTAATACACTAGTTTATAAAAGACAGTTGGATCCAAATTATATTTCTGACAAAATTGAAACCAGTACATATGACTAAACTCTATTTGCCCATATAGGTAATCTAATGAAGGCTGTGGATCAAAAGAAAAAAAATCCCACCTAAAGTTATGACAGTGAAATTAGAGAACACTGAAAATTGGAGAGCTGAGGCTGAAGAAGTAAGCAGGAGCCTAGTGAAAACACCATTTTACACATTGCTCTTAGAGATAAAAGCTATGGACTTAGTCAGCAGTACGTATATTAGATGATTTCCTCCTCACAGCAACTGTATTAGGTAGATTCTATTATTACTTTCACTTTACAGATGAGGGAGTTGAGACAAGTGAAATCTAGTTACTTGCCCCAGGTGGCACATTTTATCAATGCAGAGGTAGGATTTCCAACAGGTAGTTCTGCCTCCAGTTTGTGCCCTTAACCCCTACACATACTTGTCTCTCTAATGGGCAATGGGAAGCCACTGAAAGGGTTTTTTTTTTTTTTTTTTGAGACAGAGTCTCGCTTTCTTGCCTAGGCTAGAGTGAGTGCCGTGGTGTCAGCCTAGTTCACAGCAACCTCAAACTCCTGGGCTCAAGCTATCCTCCTGCCTCAGCCTCCCGAGTAGCTGGGACTACAGGCACAAGCCACCATGCCCGGCTGATTTTATATATATATTAGTTGGCCAATTAATTTCTTTCTATTTTTATGGTAGAGACGGGGTCTCGCTCAGGCTGGTTTTGAACTCCTGACCTTGAGCAATCCGCCCGCCTCGGCCTCCCAGAGTGCTGGGATTACAGGCGTGAGCCACAGCGCCCGGCCTGAAAGGGTTTTTAATGGGGGAGCGATAGCACATTTGTTTTTAGAAGATAATTCTGGTACCATTGCGGATAAAGGATTAAATGGGGCTAAGGGTGAAAATAAGGAGGCTGTTGGAATAATGTAGCCCAAAATAGGGAGGGCCTGAATAAACTAGGGAGGTGGCAGAGGGGAGCTGATACAAGCAAATGGATTTGGGAGCTGTTTCGGAGTCGAGTCCGCAGGACTTACTTGATTTTGAATAGATTTTAATCCTGGTGGACAATGAGAACGATAAAACCAGGTTTCTGACTTGGGCAATTGGGTGGATAGGGAAAGTCATTCACTGAGGTGGGCTAAAGTGGGGCACACAGGAGACGTGGGAGGCTTAAGGACGAGCTTGTCTTTGGACGCGGTGAACGTGTGGTGTATATAAAGCACAGCGGCCAACCGAGGGGCAGATAGGCGAAAAGTACCAAAAGCAGCAGCCCCATCACCAGGGACTCCAGCTCTGGATGCACAGGCGCCGTGCAGGACACCCCTCCGGAAGCCGCGCGCGCAGGCGCAGTGAGGCCAGTCGCCCCCTGGCGGGCGGCGGCGCGCAGGGACCGCCCCCAGCTTCGTGCTGCCGCCCGCCTCAGCCCAACATGGCGATGCACAACAAGGCGGCCCCGCCGCAGATCCCGGACACCCGGCGGGAGCTGGCGGAGCTCGTGAAGCGGAAGCAGGAGCTGGCGGTGAGGGGCTGGGACCGGGGGCGCCCGGCGTGGGGCCCCGAGCCCGCCCTGCCTCCAGGCCCCGGCCGGGCCTCGCCAGGCCATTCGTTGCCCCGGGGGACGCAGCGCCGCGGGCCGGGCGTCCGGCGGCCTGAGGCGGGCAGCGCACCCCGCTGCCCGCCGGCGGCTCGGCTTCCCGACTGTGCGAAGCCGGAGCTGGGAGCCGGGAGGGGGAGGGGCAGCGGCGGCGGTAGCGGCAGGGCTGGAGGGGGCGTGGAGGGAGGAGGGCGCCGGGGCCGGAGGCCGGCGCTTCTGAGAGAGCGCTAGAAAGGGCCAGTGTCTGTCAGCCTGGGAGGTGGGTGAGAGCGAGCGAGTCCGTGATCTTGACGGCCGGGGTGCGGGCGTGTCCGTGGGCTGTGGGGAATGAGGCGGCTGTGGGAGGAGGACCCACTCACTCAGTCTGGACTCGGAGGATGGTGGGGAGCGTGTCCTTTTTGGTACTAGGAGTTATTGAATTGGGTTTTTGATAGGCAGGGATGTGATTTGGGAACATCTAGAGGGTGACAGGCAAGGGCAGAGGACTCAATCTAGAGAATTCGGAATTGTGACATGCTCCCAAGGCCCCGTGTACCCTGATGGCAAAGCTGTCCATCCCCCCGCATTTTGATTTGAGCACCCGGGAGGCTTATCTCACCTGAAGCTGCCCTTCTAGGTTTCCATAGCAACTGGCAGCCCAGGACCAGCGGCCTGTCTGAGCCTGCGGGGAGGGGAGCGAGATGATGCTGAAAGGCTGCTCACTCTTCCCTCTCCTGGTAGCGATACCTTTTGTGCGTGGGAGTGGAGACGGCCCCACGTTCTGCCTTAACCTGGGTTCTTGACGCTGGGTTTCCACGAACTCTCTGAAGTATATGCAAAATTTTCTCATGTGTGCATTTTTCTGGGGACAGGTTTTATACATTTCATTCTGTTCTCAAGGGGTCCATCACCCCCAAAGGTCTACCAGCGGTCCCTAACCTTTTTGGCTCCAGGGACCGTTTTCATGGAAGACAGTTTTTCCATGGATCGTGGGGATGGTTTCGGAATGATTTAAGCACATTACATTTATTGTGTACTTTATTTCTATTATTATTATATTGTGATATATAATGAAATAATTATTCAGTTCATCGTAGGTTGGAGACCCCGGGTCTAGACTGTCCGGTCCTAAATAGTCTGCTTCTCTCCGAGTCATCCATCTCTCTGCAAGGGTGGTTTAGTGTGGGCGAGCTTGGGTTTACAAGTCTAATATCAGGATTTCAGTTTGGTTAAACTTAAATGTTTATATTTAAAAGGCATTATTTATGTCCTTGTTTGGCATCTCTCAGGAAACACTGGCAAACTTGGAGAGACAGATCTATGCTTTTGAAGGAAGCTACTTGGAAGACACTCAGATGTATGGCAATATTATTCGTGGCTGGGATCGATACCTGACCAACCAAAAGTGAGTGTCAGAAGCCTGTACCAGTTGTGCCCTAGTAACATTTGTTTGTAGGACTATATGCTCTTGGTAGCAGCTTTGCAGAAGGCAGTATTAAAGTGGTTTTGTGGAAAGAGGTTTGGACTTGAACTTGGACTCTGGCTCAGCTACTGCCTTACTGAGTAATCTTGGCAAAGCCCACCTCTGTAAAATAGGGACAGTCAGGCCTATGACACAGAGTTATATGAGGCTTAAAATGAAATACAACACATGACAATACTTTACACAACAGGGTTGTGTTCATGTTTTCCACATTTTAATCAGTCATGAGCTCCACCCTCACAATTTTTGCCATACCTCTGTGCCAACTGTACGGCTATTTACTTAGTAATAATACTCTTTAAAAATTTCTAAACTTTTGGAAAATTTTCAAATCTGTAGAAAAATTAAAAGAGTAGTATATGAATACTTGATACTATCCACCTATATTCATAAATTGTTAACATGTTGCTACATTTTCTTTATCACTTTCTCTCTATAATACATATATACACACACTTGTATCTACACTTAAATTTATTTTGAAATAATTATAGATTCATAGGAAGTTGCAAAAGTAGTACAGAGCTGGGCATGGTTGCTCATACCTGTACTCCTAGCATTTTGGGAAGCTGAGGTTGGAGGATCTCTTGAGCTCAGGAGTTTGGGATAAGCCTGAGGAATAGCAAAGACTCCGATCTCTACAAAAAATTTTTAAAAATTAGCTGTGTCTGGTGGTGTGCACCTATAGTCCCAGCTGGGGCAAGAGGATCACTTGAGCCCAAGAGTTCGAGGTTGCGGTAAGCTATGATACACGCCACTGTACTCTAGTCTAGGCAACATAGTGAGACCCTGTGTCAAAAATAAATTAATTAATTAAAAAAAAATAGTACAGAGAGGTCCTTTGTACCCTTCATCCAGTTTCCCCCAATGGTTGTGTTTTATGTAACTATAATACAATATCAAAACCAGGAATTTGGCATTGGTACAATGTTTATATATAGTTTTGTATCAGTTTATCGCATGTGTAGATTCATGTAACCACAATCAAGATACAGAACTATTCCATCACCACAGAGATCTTCATCCTATTCCTTTATGGTTATGTCCCCTTGTCCCCCTGTACTTTTTTTTCTGCTAAAGCATATGAAAGTTAGATGCAGATATCCTGACACTTTACACCTGAATATGTCAGTAGTTACTATCCTGAGAATAAGGACATTTCTCCTACCTAACCATAGCTATCATACCTAGAAAACTAGCACTATGTTAATAGTATCATCTAATATAGTCTTTTTTGTTTGGTTTGTTTTGTTTTTGAGACAGAGTCTCACTCTCTTGCCTGCGCTAGAGTGCCATGACATCAGCCTAGCTCACAGCAACCTCAAACTCCTGGGCTCAAGCAATCCTCCTGCCTCAGCCTCCTGGGTAGTTGGAACTACAGGCACGTGCCACCATGCCTGGCTAATCTTTTCTATTTTTTTTAGTTGTCCAGCTAATTTCTTTCTACTTTTAGTAGAGACGAGATCTCGCTCTTGCTCAGGCTGGCCTCAAACTCCTGAGCTCAAGCAATCCTCCTGCCTTGGCCTCTCAGAGTGCTAGGATTACAGGCATGAGCCACTGTGACCAGCCCTAATACAGTCTTTATTACAATTTCCTCAATTGTGCCCCAGATGCTTTGCTGCTTTGTTTTGATCCAGCATCCATTACGCATTCATGCATTGAGTTTGGCTGTTAATGTCTTACAGAGAGTCACCCTTTTTGATGGTTGTTATAGTGGTGTTCATGACATTGCCTTGTAGAATGTACCAATTTCAGATTTTTATTGTGACCTCATGAGAGATCCTTTAAACATTTTTGGCAAAAACATTACATAAGTGATTTGTATACCTTTTGTTGTCTACCTCTGTTTTACCAGTGGGCACATAATGTCAGATTGTCCCATTATTCGTGCTGCTAAGTTTGATCATATGATCTCTGCTATAAAAGTTTATTTTTCCTAGTGTGATTAACGAATAATTTTGGAAGTTATACTTTTATTCTTTTTTTTGAAACAAGGTCTTGCTCTGTTGCCCAGGCTAGAGTGCAGTGGTGTGATGACAGTTCACTGCAACCTCAAACTCCTGGGCACAAGCGATTCTTTTGCCATATGCTCCTGAGTAGTTGGGACTATAGGTGGGTTCCACTACACCCTGCTAATTTTTCTTTTCTTTTCTTTTTTTTTTTTTTTTTTGAGGCAGGGTCTCACTTTGTTGCCCAGGCTAGAGTGAATGTCGTGGCGTCAGCCTAGCTCACAGCAACTTCAAACTTTTGGGTTTAAGCAATCCTACTACCTCAGTCTCCCAAGTAGCTGGGACTATAGGCATGCACCACCATGCCCGGCTAATTTTTTCTATATATATATTAGTTGGCCAATTAATTTATTTCTATTTATAGTAGAGACGGGGTCTCACTCTTGCTCAGGCTGGTTTCGAACTCCTGACCTCAAGCAATCTGCCCGCCTCAGCCTCCCAGAGTGCTAGGATTACAGGTGTGAGCCACCGCCCCCAGCCCCTGCTAATTTTTCTATTTTTTTGTAGAGATGGAGGTCTCACTATATTGATCAGGCTGGTCTTGAACTCCTGGCCTCAAGTGTTCCTTCTGCCTCGGCCTCCTGAATTGCTAGGATTATAGACATGAGCCACCATGCCTGGCCATGTTGTTTCTAAATGTTATACTTTTAGACATTGTGAATATACTGCTTCCTCTAAATTTTTATTTAGTTGTTTTAATATCCATTGTTGATTCTTATCTGACTCAGTTATTACATTGGAAGTTGCAAAATGGTTATACTCCAATTTTATTATTCTGTTTATATTTATTACTGGCATTCTGAACAGGAGTCTTCCTTTTTTAACTTTTCTCCCTTTTGTTCTTCCACATTTGTCCCAAATGTGGTCAGAGGGAGCCTCCTCAAGCTGATTCCTTTGTCCTTTTGACATGACACCATTAGTCTTGTAGTACTTTGTTGCTTTCTGGCCCAAAAGATGTTCTATACTCACCTCGTTCCCCCCACTCCAGACTTAGTATTAGCCATTTCTCTAAGGAACCCTGATTTTTTTCTTTAAATTTGAAAATTAAGTTTATTTAAAAGACACTTCACTAGTTTTTGCTAGTCTTTTTTAATAATAAGCATTTTTTTTTTTTGAAACAGATTCTTACTCTGCTGCCCAGGCTAGAGTGCCTTGGCATCAGCCTAGCTCATAGCAATCTCAAACTCCAGGGCTCAAACAATCCTACTGCCTCAACCTCTTTATTTTTATTTTTTTATTTTTTTATTTTTATTTTTATTTTTTTTGAGACAGAGTCTTGCTTTGTTGCCCAGGCTAGAGTGAGTGCCGTGGCGTCAGCCTAGCTCACAGCAACCTCAAACTCCTGGCTCAAGCAATCCTCCTGCCTCAGCCTCCCAAGTAGCTGGGACTACAGGCATTCGCCACCATGCCCGGCTAATTTTTTGTATATATTAGTTGACCAAGTAATTTCTTTCTATTTATAGTAGAGATGGGGTCTCGCTCTTGCTCAGGCTGGTTTCGAACTCCTGACCTCGAGCAATCCGCCTGCCTCAGCCTCCCAGAGAGCTAGGATTACAGGCGTGAGCCACCGCGCCCGGCTTTATTTTTATTTTTAATTTTTTTTATTTTAGTGTATTATGGGGGTACTTGTGTTAAGGTTACATATATTGCCCATGTCCCCCTACCCCCTCGAGTAAGGGCTTCAAGCGTGTCCATCCCCCCAAAAAGTTGCATATCTTACTCGTTGTGGTTGTATATACCCATCCTCTCCTCCTTGCCTCAACCTCTTGAGTAGCTGGGACTACAGGCATGTGACACCATGCCTAGCTAATTTTTTCTATATATTTTTAGTTGTCCAGCTAATTTCTTTCTATTTTTTTAGTAGAGATGGGGTGTCTCTCTTGCTCAGGCTGGTCTCGAACTCCTGAGCTCAAACGATCCTCCCACCTGGGCCTCGCAGAATGCTAGGATTACAGACATGAGCCACCATGCCTGGCCAATAATAAGCATTTAAAAATAAATATTAAAGTGAAAATGTTTGTGAAGCAACTAAATCTCATGTCCCACAGTGGAGCACATACCATACATTAGAAAACATTGCTTTCTATGTAGTCAATCCGCCTGAAGGTTATTTGGGCCAACCTAAGTGACATAGAGGCTTCCTGCATGAAACTTGGTTTAAAAAAAAATGGTTCTTTACATAAGTCCTGGGGCATCCCCAGCTTGAGCTATACACATAGCTTGGTGCTTATAATGAATTTCTTCTATGTGTTGTAGAAACTCCAATAGCAAAAACGATCGAAGGAACCGGAAGTTTAAGGAAGCTGAGCGGCTTTTCAGTAAATCTTCAGTTACATCAGCAGCTGTAAGTGGTGGTGGGGGTGGATCTTTCTGTGGCCTGTTGTAGGGGAATGTGAATTTTCTCTTTCCATTCCTCTGGGAGTGCTCTCCTGAGGTCTGTGCTTGCTTTTCCAGTAATTGGTGTGTTTTTTTTTTTTTTTTTTTTTTTTAGGCAGTTAGCGCATTGGCAGGAGTTCAGGACCAGCTCATTGAAAAGAGTAAGTTTATGTTTTTACTTTTCTCGTCAGTTTATTTTTAAACTACCAGAGTGCCTATATTTAACCCATATCCAGTTGTGTATCTGAGGACTACATCTCTTGTACTCTTCCCTCTTCTTTTTAGCAGTTGGGAAGCCTTTCAGGTAGACTTAATCATGCTTTTCTTTCAAGGAAGAAATTGCCATTTCTTTCCTGCCTCTTCTGTCACATGAAGGTTGGTTTTAGCATCTCAAATATTCAGATACACAAAGATGTCTTCACTCCAGATAAATCTTATAAATTCTTAGGGAATTTTAGAAAAATTAAAGCAATAACTTTAATGAAAAACTTCAAACATACCTAATAAATCCCCTCAGACCCAGCTTAATAATTCTTAGGAAATTCTCATCCTATAAACAGAATGTACTGTGTGTTCTTAAATATATAATGGAAAGTAGGTACCTTTTACTTTGTAAACAAATTATATCATTGTCTGTTCATAAGCCATACAATTTCATTCTGTTCTAATTTCTAGTGATGGGATGTAGATCAGTACATTTAACTTTCTGAGTTTGTGTAGCTGTTTGGATGTTTTCCTCTGTATTGGATCACTTTGAAATACAGCCTGGTTTTTTTTTTTTTTTGTATTGCTGTGTACTTCTTTCAGGTGATGTATCTTGTGAGATCTAGTTCTTTTGTTTGCATTGGGGCAATAATTTGAGGAAAAAGGATTTTAGTAGTTTGGAAACTAGAACTACTCAGTTATTATCTCTCTGTACGGATTTCTAAATTTGTTGCTGTATCCTTAACTTATTTCCTGAGCTTTAGTCCCACATTTCCTTCTAGACATTTCTACTCAGATCTTTAAACTCAAAACATTTTGTATAAAACAGAGTTGTTTTATTTCTTTCAAAATTTGTCTACCCAGTTTTTTTGTGATGGTACTTCTCTTCACACTCATTCAGAAATCTGTGGACATCTTTGACTCCTTTCTGCCAACCTAATCAGTTGTACCAAGCCGTTTTTTTTTTTTCAAGAACCATTTTGACCCAGTACTAATCTTTTTGATTTTTCTTTTACTGTAACTCTTAGCCGTGTCTTATTTCTTTTCAATTAATACCAATTCTAGAATGTAGAGCTGTGTCATCTCCTTTGTAGAGTAACAAGACTGGTTAAGGAACATCCTAGGCCTCATTCCTGTAAGTTGAGATGGAATGATGTCTGACTTGGTTTTCATAAGAGCCTGTAATCCCACCCTGGATGAGATGAGTTTATAATTCAGTATATGGTTCTGTATCTGTCTAGTTATGCAGAATAGCTATGTCTATGTACTGGTGAGGAAAAGACTCTTATTATTATTATTTTTTTTTTTTTTGAGACACAGTCTCGCTTTTGTTGCCCAACCTAGAGTGAGTGCCCTGGCATCAGCCTAGCTCACAGCTAGGGGTCTCACTCTTGCTCATGCTGGTTTCAAACTCCTGACCTTGAGCAATCCGCCTGCCTGGGCCTCCCAGAGTGCTAGGATTACAGGTGTGAGCCACCATGCCTGGCCAGGAAAAGACTCTTAAAGTCACTACTCTTAGAAATGAGACACTTATGTATATTAAAGATTTTAAGGTCTTTGGCCAGGCGCTGTGGCTCACGCCTGTAATCCTAGCACTCTGGGAGGCTGAGGCTGGAGGATTGCTTGAGGTCAGGAGTTCAAGACTAGCCTGAGCAAGAGCCAGACCCCGTCTCTACTAAAAATATAGAAATTAGCTAGCCAACTAAAAAAATATATAGAAAAAATTACCCAGGAGGCCTGGCGTGGTGGCTCATGCCTGTAATCCTAGTGCTCTGGGAGGCTGAGGTGGGCGGATTGCTCAAGGTCAGGAGTTGGAAACCAGCCTGAGCGAGAGCAAGACCCCGTCTCTACTATAAATAGAAAGAAATTAATTGACCAACTAAAAATATATATAGAAAAAATTAGCCGGGCATGGTGGCGCATGCCTATAGTCCCAGCTACTCGGGAGACTAAACCAGGAGGATCCTTGAGCCCAGGAGCTTGAGGTTGCTGTGAGCTTGGCTGATGCCACGGCACTCACTCTAGGCTGGGCAACAAAGTGAGACTCTGTCTCAAAAAAAGAAATTACCCAGGCATGGTGGCATATGCCTGTAGTCCTAGCTAGTCAGGAGGCTGAGGCAGGAGGATTGCTTGTGCCCAGGAGTTTGAGGTTACTGTGAGCTAGGCTGATGCCACAGCACTCTAGCCCGGGCAACAGAGCGAGACTCTGTCTCAAAAATAAATAAATAAATAAAAATAAAGTCTTCATCCTGGATTGAGCCACACTCTGGAGTATATCATGTTGGTATCTTGGTTTTCCCTGTAAAATTATTTTTGCTGAATTATGCTCTAGTCCTGTAAAATATGTTACTGTATATTGTGAGAGGATGTTACAGATGTTTATTATCATTACTAATTATCTCCTTTAGAAGTAATTTTCCCTGAACAAAGTTGTTTTTTTCACTGAAAAATCTAGTAATTGACTGTTTTCTTCTTTGTGTGGGTGCTAAAATGCTTAAAGCCAAATTTGTTTTTCCCCTCTAGCAACCAAATAGATATTTATAGGATACATTTTGGGAATGAATCTTAAAACTATATCCAGCTTATTTTCCTCTTCTGTTTATCTTTGCCTTACTTTTCTCATTTTTAATTTATTTTATTGTATTTCATTATATAAGTCTTGGTAAGCTGCCTTGAATTCTTTCAGAGGCCCTTTACAGTAATTCTGTTGCATTATATCCCACACCTCTGTCATTACTGTCCCTCACTGCTCTTTTTTAAGATTTTGTTTTTGTCTTGATTTTCTACAGCTAACTACAATGTGTCTAAGTATGAATTTTTCATTTATCTGGCTGGCTTTCTTTAGACTTCTTAAAACTGTGGTTTGCCGTTTTCCTCTTTTTCTGGTACTTTGGTTAAATGTATTTAAATCTTCCCAATTTATCCTTTATGTTTTTTATTGTCTCTTCTATCTTTTTGTCTCTGTGTTACATTGTAAGACCACATTTTTTCCTCACATATCTACCAGTTCGCTAATTCTCTTTGTAGCTGTGTCTGATATGCTGTTAACCCTTTTCTTGATTTTAAATCTTTGTTTTTGCATTTTTGATTTCTAGAAAATCATTCAATTATTTTAAAACTCTGCCATTTAATTTTTTAATAGCTTTCTCTGCAGTTATTTTCAAACTTGTCTTTTACTTCTTTACACATAGTAAGCATTGTTGTTCTATAGTCTGTACTTTATTTCAGCCTCCAAAGGCTTTCAGGGCCTGTTTCTATTGTCTATTGTTTCTGTTGGTTATTGCTGATGAAATCTAATTTCCTTGTATGCTAGGTTATTCTTGTGTATTGCTCGTTGTAATTTAAAAAGTATTTAGTAAAATAATTTGAGGGCTAGGATGGAAGGTACTGCCTCCCAGATAAGAATGTTTGCTTCTGTTAGGCACTTGGACTTCTTTAAACCAGGTTCAAGGCTTGAGGGTCCCTGGAAGGCCCACATAATTCAAACCAAACTTTAATTCCATGAAAGGAATGGTTTAGTTTGCTTTTCACTTCTTTTCCTTTGTATAGAGTCCTTCCAGTGTTTTAGAATTTCTGTGACAAATTTTGTGGAATGAGTTCTTGTTCATAATGCCTTTGATCTCCAGTGGGGATGAAGCAAACATTCTTTTTTCTTAGAATTTTTACTTGGCATATTCTTAGATTTAAAGGATTTTGGAGTTTTGTACTTTTAGCATTCTGAAATTTTTTCTCAAAAATGCATTACTTTCTGCTTTTTTTTTGCTTCATTTGTACACACACTAAAATGATAGAGAAGATTTGCATGATCCCTAAAGGAGAATTTTGTGCAAATTTGTGAAGCATTGTATATTTTGTAAAAACAATAAAGTAAAAGAAAAAGAAGGCCAGGCGAGGTGGCTCACGCCTGTAATCCTAGCACTCTGGGAGGCCGAGGCAGGAGGATTGCTCGAGGTCAGGAGTTCAAAACCAGCCTGAGGGAGACCCCGTCTCTACTATAAATAGAAAGAAATTAATTGGCCAACTAATATGTATAGAAAAACCAGCCAGGCATGGTGGTGCATGCTTGTAGTCTCAGCTACTTGGGAGTCTGAGGCAGTAGGATTGCTTGAGCCCAGGAATTTGAGGTTGCTGTGAGCTAGGCTGACGCCACTCACTCTAGCCTGGGCAATAAAGTGACACTCTTGTCTCAAAAAAGAAAAAAGAAAAGAAAAGAAAAAGAAAACAGGCAGATTTTATCTAGTCTCAGCACAGGCTCTGTTTGTTTGAAGCTTTCATCAAATCAGATCTCTCTTCAGCATTTAAATCATTCCAGTGGGTAAGTAAGCATTGTACTGGGTATCTTCTCTTCCTCCTTTAAACCTTTTTTGCTGCTCCGAAGTTAATGGCTTTGGAAGCCTGAGATGGAAGGATTGCTTGAGGCCAGGAATTTGAGACCAGCCTGAGCAAAGTGAGACCTCATATATATAAAAAATAGAAAGATTAGTTGGTTTTGGTGGTGCATGCCTATAGTCCCAGCTACTTGGGAGGCTGAGTCAGAAGGATTGCTTGAGCCAAGGAGTTTGAGGTTGCAGTGAGCTGTGATGACTCCACTGCACTCTATCTAGCCTGGGAGACAGAGCAAGACCCTGTTTCAAGAAAAAAAAGAAAAAGTTATTGGCCTTAATAGCCATTTCTTTCTTTTAGTAAGTAGAGCAGCACCTCATTTATGGCTTTACAAATTAATCAAAATTTCCCCTAAAATGAGTTGCTTATTTTTATGCCAATGAGAAACAAACTTGTGTGTTTTTTCATGATGGCAGCATCATACAGTTGATTCATTTGCTGCTGCACTTTGAGGCGTAACCTGCCCATTTTATGATCATACCTCTTCTGCTTCCATGAGCCAAGGCAGAAGATTATTCTCACTTTGTCCTTCTCACTTTGTATGTTAATAGTGTTTAATCTAGTCACCCTTGTTCCTGGTTCTTTTCATAAACCACTTCTAGCCTAGTAATCCTAAAACGTGGGTTTATACAGAGAACTTACAAAATATTCATTGTTTTATGTGGCTCCTCTGTTCAGAAATTCTTTTTTTTTATTTTTTTTTTTTTGGAGACAGAGTCACACTTTGTTGCCCAGGCTAGAGTGAGTGCCGTGGCGTTAGCCTAGCTCACAGCAACCTCAGACTCCTGGGCTCAAGCGATCCTACTGCCTCAGCGTCCGGAGTAGCTGGGACTACAGGCATGCGCCACCATGCCCGGCTAATTTTTTATATATATATATATATCAGTTGGCCAATTAATTTCTTTCTATTTACAGTAGAGACGGGGTCTCGCTCTTGCTCAGGCTGGTTTCGAACTCCTGATCTCGAGCAATCCGCCCGCCTCGGCCTCCCAGAGAGCTAGGATTACAGGCGTGAGCCACCGCGCCCGGCCCAGAAATTCTTTCTTGATGGCTTTCCCTTGTTATATCTTGCTCACAACTGTTGTGCTAGAAATAATCTTTATTGTTTGTTTAAAATTTGACTTGCATGTTTGTAGATCTCAAGAATATTAAGATCTGAACACAATTTATTGTGTTCCAGACTCTGAGCAAGCACTTTGCTTGTATTATCACCTTTAATCCTTAAAGCTACTTACTCCTTAAAGATAGGTACAGAATTGTAAGCTCCATGAAAGTAGGGAACATTGCTATAGCTCCAATGTCTAGGTTGATGCCTCATCCATAAGAGATACTCATAAATATTAATATTTGTCATATGTGAGAAAGAATTGCTATTTTAAAAATGAGGAAACAGACTCAGAAAGTTAAGTGACAAGTCAGTTCTCTTAACCATCCCCTCACACTGTTTGTGTAGATGAAATTCCCTAGTCAGGTATTTATGACCCCTGTTAACCTGTCTTTCCAGTATATCTTTCATTTTTCAAGCTTTCTGTTTGAGAGATATTGTTAGATTCATTTGTACCAAATATACCTTGTGTTTCTCACCTCTGTACCTTTGCTTGTGCTATTTTTTGTACTTATCTTGGCTTCTCATTTTTCAGAGTCTAGTTTCAATTCCACCCTCTTAATGAAGCTTTTCCTGGATAATCTGCTCTTTATTCTCTCACTCTTATGGTGCTAACGTCCATATCAGTCCTTTGGGACATCTGTTAACTGCCTGGTATGTTACTTCAGAGAGGTAACACAGGTGAATTCTCCATTTATAGGGCTTTGATTCAATTTAAACTGTTTTATATATGTTTGTACACATGTGTATGGACATATGGATTTGCAGAGTGACCAACTCATCCTTTTACTCAATGCTCCCATAGTAACTGGCCCAAAATGAAGAAGCAGTTGGTTTTGCTCATCAGCATCTTTTAGTAGAATTGCAACATAAAAAAAATTTGTGGCATCTAACTTGCCTTTCTTACCTGTCTCCCACCTTTTAGTTATCTCTTCCCTCTCTCCCCCTGTTTCCACCCTCCCCCCCTTAGTCCTGAATCCCTTCTGGCATGATCCAGAGCTTTTGTGGCTTCATGCCCTGTCAACCTTTTCTCACTCCAACCAGTGCTTCTGCCATTTGCATTCTTAGAAATGATATTTCTTTACCTATGTCAAAGTAGGAGTGACTGGGTATGGGAGAGGAGGGTTCACTGTCCTGACCACAGTTCTCCCTTTCAGATGTATCTTTTTATATTTCATTAGATTATTCTTCTTCCCTTTCCTTTCTTTTCCTCTTTCCTTTCCCCCTTTCTTTGACAGGATCTTGCTGTATTGTCCAGCCTGGAGTGCAGTGGCTAATCACAGGCATGATCTTAGTACAGCCTTGAACTCCTGGGCTCAAGTGATCCTCCTGATTCAGCCTCTGGAGTAGCTGGGACTACTAGTAGATTTTTTTTTTTAAACTAGAAAAGCAATACATTCTCAATGTGATAAGTCAAGTAATTCAAAAATGAATATGAAAAAGGTTAATTACCTTCTGTTATACTTCAGTCCCAACTTTCTGAGGGAGGTAACTAGCATGAAAAGCTTTATATTATCCTGACACATCTTTCTGGATGGCTTATTGGCCATTTTGTCTATCTTTGGAGAAATATCTATTCCAATCCTTTGCTAACTTATAAATTTGGCTTTGTGTCTTTCTACTATTGAGTTTTAACGGTTCTTTATATATACTAGATGCAAATCTCTTAGCAGATATATAATTTGCAAATATCGTCTCCCATTCTGTGTGTTGTCTTTTCACTTTCTTGTTATTGTTTGCAGCTCAAAAGTTTTTTTGTTTGATTTGTTTTTTTTTAAGTTTTTTGACAGAGGTGGGGTTTCCTTATGTTGCCCAAGCTAGTCTTGAATTCCTGGACTCAAGTAATCCTCCTGTCTCAGCCTCCAAAAGTGCTGGGATTGTAGGCTGTTGTGCCTGGCCAAAAGTTTTTATGTAAATGATATAATGCAATTTATATATTTTTTTCTTTTGTTACATTTGCTTTTGTGGTTATGTCTAAGAAACCATTGCATAACCCAGTGGATTCTAGGAGCTTTAGTCCTAGCTCTTACATTTAGGTCTATCTATGATCTATTTTGAGTTATTTTTTACATATGATATGAGATAGCAGTCCAACTTCATTATTTTGCATTTGAATATCCAGTTGTGCCAGCACCATTTGTTGAAAAGACTATTCTTTCTTTTTTGAATTGTCGTTGCCCATGTTGGAAATCAATTGACCAAAAATGTAAGGGGTTTATCCTGAACTCTGAATTCTAGTCCTTGACCTATATGTCTATCCTGTACCAGGACCACACTGTTGATTACTGCAGCTTTGTGTAGTATGTTGTTTTTTTATGTGAAGTCAGTTTTCTTGAACTTCAGAAGGACAAAATTGGTCTAGTCTACTTTTTCTAGCTTCATAGCTCTAGAGCTTCGTTTTTTGTTGTTTTTTTTTAAATGTGTTCAAAAATAGGATTTCATGATTTCTGAGATTTGGCTGTTTATCTCTTCTCCTTTTTGGGACTGTCTCTTTCCTTTACTTCTTATATCCATATGCTACTCAATTTAAAATCTCCTCCCAGCAGCTTATAATATGAAGACCATAAAAAGAAGAAAATTGGTCCCTGGTCCTGCTATCCACATAATCCCTTTTGACAATTTTTAGAAACAGATAATGTATATATTTGGGATCCTTCGACATTTGAGTAATGTGAAAGTCTTCCTTCATCCTTATCGGAGTTTCAAGAAATTCCTTTCAGCAAAAACTAATATACGTATATAAAAATATATGTAATTATATTCTTAAAAATATGTATTTTTTTATTCAAGTTTTTCTTGAACTTGCTTTTGTTTATTATATCTAAGTGAGGCTTTAATATTGAGAATATGTGTCAGCTGAAGAGTATTAGTACTTTTTAAAAACATTCTTAAGACTTGAGTAGGTCGGGCGCGGTGGCTCACGCCTGTAATCCTAGCTCTCTGGGAGGCCGAGGCAGGAGGATTGCTCGAGGTCAGGAGCTCGAAACCAGCCTGAGCAAGAGTGAGACCCCATCTCTACTATAAATAGAAAGAAATTAGCTGGCCAACTAATATTTATAGAAAAAATTAGCCGGGCATGGTGGCGCATGCCTGTAGTCCCAGCCACTCGGGAGGCTAAGGCAGGAGGATCGCTTGAGCCCAGGAGTTTGAGGTTGCTGTGAGCGAGGCTGACGCTACAGCACTCATTCTAGCCTGGGCAACAAAGTGAGACCCTGTCTCAAAAAAAAAAAAGATTTTAGTAATTCAGGAATGGACTCTTCTCACTCTTGGGCCCTTTTTCTTGATAGAAAGATGGGACTCCTGTATGGTTTGGGAAAAGAACCATGGCCAGCTATAGGCAGTTTTCCCAGGATCATCCCTTATCCCTCTGGAGATCTATCTGGCATTTTCAGTAATTTTTTTTTTGTATAATTATTAATCCCATGAGTGTATTTGATGTTTAAATAACCTTTATGCAGTCAGGTTATCCTGGTCCTAAGTTCGCATCTCCCAGCTGTGCTTAGATCTTTTGCCTCTGGTTATACTGTTTCTGATTACATGTTTTTCAGGAGCTCTGGTAACTTTGATGCTTTGTATGTATCTTCTCTGTCAACATGTAATTTTCTCTGTCAAAGAGAATGTATGGTCCTTGAGGGTAGAGAATGGTCTTTTTCTGCATATTAGTCCTCAGAAAATCTTTCCTGATTATGGACAGATTGCCCAAGTAGTACTGATGACGTACTTGGGGATTTGTGTTTTATTCCCTCCAGGGGAGCCAGGAAGTGGGACAGAAAGCGATACTTCTCCAGACTTCCACAATCAGGAAAATGAGCCCAACCAGGAGGATCCTGAGGATCTGGATGGATCTGTGCAGGGAGTGAAACCTCAGAAGGCTGCTTCTTCTACTTCCTCAGGGAGTCATCACAGCAGCCATAAAAAGCGAAAGAATAAAAACCGGCACAGGTCAGTGGCAGGGATCCCACTGCCTAGAGCTTCATGACCATTGCTTGTGAAGGGACTTTCCTAGAATTAAACTCTTCAGGATTGTTTCAGAGCCTTTCTGTTGCTGATGGAAGGATAGTCCTTCAGACTTCCTAGGAGACATGGAAACCAGGTATTCACAGGGTTTCCATGCCTCCCAGCAGGTTTGAAGCCAGGGCAAGATTCCTTACTCTAGAAACTATGCATTTGTCCACTCCTCTTGGGAGCCTGCATGCTGTGGAGGTGAGAGGGGGTGGGGTATGCAAGGATTGGATAGGGTTCCCTGTCTTCTAGTTTGTTTCTGGGTTTGCTTTACAAAACTTTTGGCTATTCTTTCATACATGCAAGGTAGTAAAATTGTTAGCTTCGTGGGTATGAATATGGGGATAATGTAGAATTAACTCTAACTGATTTCAACCTCCTTGGCATCAGCTGATTCCTTAATTCTTTTAAGAGTTTTTCTTGTTGATAACAGTAGTGTTTTTTAGGCTGCAGAAATAGTATTTCCTCCAAGTAGTGACTAAGAACTGCTGCTTAACATTTTTCTGCAAACCATAAGTCACCATGCTAATTTCATAACTGTAGTAAGAAATAGCAAAAATTATGCATATATATATATATTTTTTGAGACAGAGTTTCACTTTGTTGCCCAGGCTAGAGTGAGTACCATGGCGTCAGCCTAGCTCACAGCAACCTCAAACTCCTGGGCTCAAGCAGTCCTACTGCCTCAGCCTCCCGAGTAGCTGGGACTACAGGCATGCGCCACCATGCCCGGCTAATTTTTTATATATATTTTAGTTGGCCAATTAATTTCTTTCTATTTATAGTAGAGACGGGGGTCTCATTCTTGCTCAGGCTGGTTTCGAACTCCTGACCTCGAGCAATCCTCCTGCCTCAGCCTCCCAGAATGCTAGGATTACAGGCGTGAGCCACCGCGCCCGGCCGAAAATAATATTTTTTAAAATTGTCAAGATAATTAAATGTCATGCTCTATGTTGCTTTTATTGAATTTATTCCAGTGTCCTTTTAAAATAATAATTATTTAGTTATTTCATAATGTCTAGAGTAGGAAGGAAATTCCTTGAAAGTTTCTGGGACTTTTTTTCCCATTACTGATCAATAGACTCTCTAGATACCTGTTTATTTCAGGTAATACCTCATTTCCACTAGTGACATGATCAGCTGATGACTGATAAAAAGACATTAGAGAAGCATTGAACTTTACTTTCTTCTTGCAGATTTCTAGTAAATTTCCATAGGAATACTTCTTGCTATCTTTTCTTCTCCTGGCCCTAGAAGCTAACTCATTCCAGAAAAAATACTAATAGTTATAAAGATCTTTGATATTAGTTATTGCTTTCACAAATGGTGTTTTCTGTTCGGAAAGCAGAATCCTGGGTTTTATAGCTGTCCTTTGTCTTTCCTCTGATTTAGTATCTGGCTGATTGTCTCCTTTGACCTTAGGAGAGGCCTTTGCCTTAGCACTCATCTGCCCTAAGAGAGGAGAGTAGAGCTGATTTGCTGCTTTTTTAGGGAGTCCAGATTCAGTGTGACTGAGTGGCACTTCAGTGGCTAGTTAAGGTTCTTGAATTCTGGCCATCCTTATTCAGGAATTATGTCTGTCCAAGTCTCTTACCCCCCTGACTGATAGCTTAGTGGAGCGGGGATAAATATTGTCCCTGCATATTGAGAAGTTTATACCTAGTACAGTGTGTTTCTCCTTCAGTGTGCCATACTCTGTATGGTCAGAGAGAGTCAATAGTAAATTATTTGAACAAATATTTGAGAACTTACTATGTGCTAGGTACCGTTCACTGCTGAACAAAGCAAAGTGGAAATAAGCATGGCACTTTAACAAAAGGAAATAACATTTGAATTTGCCCTCTTCAGGAATATGAAAATATATCAAGTAATTTTTAGCCTTCATGGTGATCACAGTGTTCTTAATCTTATACTTTAAATGATAACCTGAACAATAAGTGAGTCCTAGTGTCTTTAAAGAAAAAGTTGAGGCTGGGCACGGTGGCTCACGCCTGTAATCCTAGCACTCTGGAAGGCTGAGGCGGGAGGATTGCTCGAGGTCAGGAGTTCGAAACCAGCCTGAGCAAGAGCGAGACCCTGTCTCTACTATAAATAGAAAGAAATTAATTGGCCAACTAATATATATAGAAAAAATTAGCCGGGCATGGTGGTGCATGCCTGTAGTCCCAGCTACTCGGGAGGCTGAGGCAGAAGGATTGCTTGGGCCTAGGATTTTGAGGTTGCTGTGAGCTAGGCTGACGCCATGGCACTCACTCTAGCCTGGGCAACAAAACGAGACTCTGTCTCAAAAAAATAAAAATAGAAAAAAATAAAGAAAAAGTTGAAATAATAGCATATAGCTGCTCTTGCAGGTTTCTGCTTCTATAGTAAACCCTAAAATTCTTCTAGGTAGTTTGTGAAGTTTTGATTAATTAGGTACAGTCTATTTTAATTTTTGAGCAAAGTTAAGTCAGGCTGAAAATGAAATATTTGATAATTTCTGGTTTGTATACTTACTGTATATTCTTCCAAATGTCTTAAGTGAAAATATTGTGTCAAGGATATTGACATTAGCTTTCTTCCTGCTTCATTCTTGCAGACATTTTTAGGAGAAAAATGTAGTGATTTGTATATTGTTTTGCCACCTGTTAAAGCCTGGGGTGTTGGAGCCAGCTAAGAAGCAGGTATCATGCTCTGGGTTAATGTTTGCTTTGGAGGTCTGCCCAGACCATGGTCTGTTAGCAGTGATGGCACAAAATGGCCTCCTCCTCTGTACTTCCATCCAGATCCCTGAGGCTTGGGTATTTGTGGATGTCAACAAATAGGGGCACTGCAGATTTGGTGTTCCTTAATTGTAGTCCTGGCATAAACAGTTAACTGCCAGCACCAACTTAGGCTACAGAGTAATATTGCTCTTCAGTTTTTGGAAAAAGACTCTCCCACTGAAGTTTATTCATTCAACCCTTGGCTTCTAGGATGAAGGCTGTAGAAAAGGAGCACCATGTTCCTTGGACACGTTTAGAACATATAACTTGAGTAAAAAGTTGTAAAATGTTTTCCTTTTTAAAGTTTAGAATGTTTTTGTCATCTTTTATTTTAGTGAAAGTGTATTATGCTGAGTTGTTAGCACTGTCTTCAAAGTGCCCTTCATTATATGACTAAACCCTTCTTTCTGTGTTTTCTTCTAATGCCCTAATTATATTTTTAAATACAGTTAAATATCATTAAAATTCTAACTCTGAATCTGGCAGCTAATAAAAGGGCTCCAGGTATTTGTAGTTTTCTAATGAAATAACTTTTCCTTTCATAGTCTATTCTTCTGATATGAAATCTACTGAGGGAAGGGAATCTCCTGGCCACAAAATCTTTGGTGCTATGATGTTTGAAACTCTATGGCTTAAGATTCTTAAAGCTGTTTTGTGTCTACAATTCTTGCTAGGGTGGCTAATCGACTAATTTTTTCAATTAGTGTATTAATTTCTATTGCTTTCTTCCTTTCAAATGCTGCCCCTCAGCCCGTCTGGCATGTTTGATTATGACTTTGAGTAAGTTTGATTTGAATTAGTATTTGTGCTGTGTTGTTTAGTGTGTAGACACCAGTATGCCTTTTTGAGACCTTTCTAACCCATAGTTTATCTGTTTAATTGTAGGTATGTATATTAGGTTAGGCTGGGAAGTTTTTTTTAAAAACAGAAAAACGTGATGGAGGTAACATTTTATTTAATAACTTAAGCAAAATTAAGTAAACTTCACTTTTATGCATTTTAATTTCCTTTAAAATAGATAATCTTTACTTTAATTCATATTTAAATTGATTTTCTGGCTTTGCTTCATAAGGAGATTAATAGTTTCAGATCTTGATATTTTGCTTTGGAAAGATTTAAAAATTGAAATTCATTTAATTTCTTTTGTGTTTCATGTCCAGAAATACAAACTCCTAGTCTCTTTCCTGTTCTTAATCACCATATGTCTCAGTAATTTTCAGTGTGATATAGTTAAAGAGCTAACATACTAACATAGAGCATGCCCTTTTAATTCAGTCTCTTTAATATGTAATTTTGGGATAGTTTTTAAAAATTATATGGCTTTTGTAACCGCTATATACATTTCTTTTTAGAGTCATCTAAGTTTGCCTATGGCAAAAATATCTGCTCTTAATTTTTAATACTTGCTTAATAATATCTGGGTAAACAACTAAATATGATATAGCTTAATGAAGAATGTGGATTTTACTTAACCAAATAGTCTTTGTTATAGCTTGTGCCCTATGCAGTAGGTGATTGTTGGACTCATTTCTGTAAATTAAAATCCAAATATCTTTTATCTTTCCTATCACAGGATTGATCTGAAGTTAAACAAAAAACCACGAGCTGTAAGTATCAGCCAGACCACTTCAGAGGGGTGGCAATTTTGTAGATGATTAGAAAAATGTATTCATCTTTAGAGCTTGAGTGTTCCTAACCTGGGCTCACAATTCTTGTTTTAAAGTCTGGGGTGTCCTTCTGGATATACTTCACCTTTTAGATGTTATTTACATTTTTTATATTTTGGAGAGAGAAGGAGGTCACATTTTTACTGAAGAAAAAATCCTTTTTATTAAATAATAAGTTTTTTGTTTTTGTTTTTGAGACAGAGTCTTACTCTGTTGCCTGGGCTAGAGTGCCGTGGTATCAGCCTAGCTCACAGCAACCTCAAACTCCTGGGCTCAAGCAATCTTCCTGCCTCAGCCTCCTGAGTAGCTGGGACTACAGGCATGTACCACCATGCCCGGCTCATTTTCTC
Source organism: Microcebus murinus (assembly GCF_040939455.1). Lineage (NCBI taxonomy): Eukaryota > Metazoa > Chordata > Mammalia > Primates > Cheirogaleidae > Microcebus > Microcebus murinus. The sequence continues at coordinate 27,110,413 of NC_134105.1, read as the reverse complement.
TATATATTTTTAGTTGGCCAATTAATTTCTTTCTAGTTTTAGTAAAGACTGTGTCTTGCTCTTGCTCAGGCTGGTTTTGAACTCCTGACCTTGAGAGATCCTCCTGTCTGGGCCTCCCAGAGTGCTAGGATTACAGGCGTGAGCCACTGCGCCTGGCCTAATAAGAAGTTGTTAATACTAGCTCTTTTTCTTGACTGATAAGTTCAGGTGGTCTAATAAGAACAGAATTGATGGGCCAGGCACTGTAGCTCATGCCTGTAATCCTAGCACTCTGGGAGGCCAAGGCAGGAGGATTGCTTGAGCACAGGAGTTTGAGATCAGTCTGAATAAGAGCAAGACCCCATCTGTACTAAGAATAAGAAAAAGTAGCGGGCGGTGATGGCACACGTCTAGTTCCAGCTACTCTGGAGGCTGAGGCAGGAGGATCACTTGAGCCCATGAGTTTGAGGTTTCTGTAAGCTAAGCTGACATCATGGCACTTTTTTTTATCACAAAAAAAGATTAAAAAAAAAAAAAGAACAGAGTTGATGTTTCAATCCCTTTATGGACTCAGAAGACATGCCATTTTCAGATGCAAAATATTGTACATTACATTTGAAATAGAATCTTTAGCTATAGAACAGTCCCGTAGTAGGGTTTTTTTGTTTGTTTGTTTGTTTTTTATGAGATTTTTTTCCCTTAGGGTCAAACTAATGTTCTGCTGAGAGTAAGTTGGGACTTTGTTTTTCTCTCTTTAGGACTATTAGAAGATGCGTTAGTGCAGAAGCTTCCAGGCTGTAGAGCCCTGCTTCCCTTCTCCGACCTCACAAAGATAAACATCCCTCACCTGAGTGTGTGGCCATCCACCTCCGCTCTCCCAGACCCAGTGCCTGTGACTCTTGAGTAGTTTGTTCTAAATGTGGTGACAAACAAGTCATTTCTCTAAGACATTGGATCATTTACTTTGTGTCATTTTTAGTAACAGAACTGCAGGAAGACCAAGACATGGTTATAATCCCAGCAAATTGCTAACTGTGCATTTCTCCCTTCTTAGAATGAATGTCTCCCCCCAAACTGGCTGGCACCAGCTTCATCTGTGATACCCATCAAGAAATGTTCTCTGGTTTTATTTTATGCTGAAAGTAGAACACAAGTCACATTTCAGATGGAGGCTGTAAATATCTGGCATTTTCTTATTTGGTTTTGTGCTTTATTATTTTTCTATTGTTGTTTTTATCATCGTATTTTCTTTTGGGTCTTTTTTGTAATGCCTTTGTACAGCTCGTACCTTCCTGCTGGCATATCTGATAATCTTTTTCATGCAGTTGCCAATATTCTTAACTGAAAATAATCTGGTTTATTATAAGTAAAATGGGAAACTTGGCTCTTTGGTTTTTTGCAAGGGGAGGTAAAGAGTGTTTATTTAGAAATTACCTATCTTTAATCTTTCTGAGTTGGAAGCAAATTCCTGTTCAAGGAACAAGAAAAATGGAAAAACATAAGTTTAAATCAATCCTTTCTAAATATTTTTATTCTTTTGTATAAATAAAATTTCACAGGCTTTGACTTCTCATGCTTTACTTTTAAGCCTGTGATTGTTTTTTCACTTATTTATTCATATCATGCCTTATGGAAATTTCTTTCTTTTTCTATATTTTCTCTCTTTGCTGGTATTCACCTGATTAAATAATTTTTCTAAAAATCAACATGGCATATGGAAAGACTCAAAATGACACCAAAAGCTGATAATGTGTGGAGTTCTTAAGTGGAGTGAAAGATTGTATCAGTGAAAGCCAGCGTCGCCCAAGAGAACCCCCTTCCTTGCCGGAGTTGACGGGTTTAGGGACTTGCTGATAATAGTTACCTGTCTTTAGTGCCTGGTGATCGGCTACGCATTGGAATCATCTAGGAAGCTTTAAAATGTACTGATGCCTGGGTCCCATCCCCAGAGATCTGGGGCATAGCCTAGTTATTGGGATTCCCTTTCAAACAGTTCCAGATATTCTGATAAGAAGCCAAGTTGAGAACTACTGCATTAGGAGACTTGAATGGTTTGACTTAAATTGTATGTTATGAATCAGTCTAATGAATAAGATCTGGGGCCTGACCTTTCCTTTGACTCTAGTTATCATACTCCTTTACTCATGACCGTATCTTTGTAAGAAACAGTTTGTTCCATTTGTGATAATATTGGTAGAGCTCAATATGGATAGCATCTGCTGTCATAACAAGTCTCCCTTGTCAGATGTGTAAAAGCTTTCACTCTTGTTCTCAAATAAACTTTTTTTTTTTTTGACTCTGTGACTATTTAGATGTCTTTTGCTATGTCTTTGGTAGCAGAACTTCAATGTCAGAGTTTTTAAGGAAGTAGTTTCTCAGATTGTTCCATATAAAAACTCAAATCCCAGAAGCATTCTGTATCCTTTGTCTCCTTTTCTGGGAGGGAGGAGTGGGTTGCTTGCAGTTTCCTTAACTCTGAGGAAAGCACACAGCAGATGTTATAGTTTGACTCTTATAGTTCAAAACATTTGCTGGAGAGGGAATAGTATTGTTCTTTTTTTTAAACTTTTTTTTTTCTAGAATAGCACTCTTAAAAAGACACAGTATTGAGGCCAGGCACAGTGGCTCACACCTATAATCCCAGCAATTTGGGAGGTTGAGGTGGGAGGGTCACTTGAGGCCAGGAGTTGGTGACCAGCCAGGGCAACATAGTGAGACCTTGCCCCTACAAAAAAATTAAAAAATTAGCTGAGCTTGGTGGTGCACACCTGTAGTCCTAGTTACTCAGGAAGCTGAGGCAGGAGGATTGGTTGAGCCCAGGTGTTTGAGGTTTCAGTGAGCTATGATTGTACCACTGCACTCCATCCTGGGTGACAAAGCAAGACCCCCCCCAAAAAAAGTTATTTAAAAGCATATTTATGTGTGTGAATATACCTGTGTATATATGTAGTTATGGTTAAAGACAGGCTACTTGCTTTATACTTATTTTCTCTATAAAGTTTAATCATTGAGTACGGGACCTTCCAGTTTTCCTGTAAGTTGGCTAGGCATCCTGGAGATTTTCAAGCCTGAGCTTAGCTTAGCTTCTCTACTTTGGGGTGTTTAGAAAAAGGCACCAAGGGTTCCCTGCCATTGTGCTTGTCATGTTTAATTTTAGTTTTAGTTAAAGTTTTGATTTTAAAAGTGGTTGAGGTAATTAATGACTTTGGTCAAAAGAGCAAATGTGCTAAGATGGATTGACATAGCAATTTAGGTGGCAGTTGCCCTCACAGTTGCTGCCTGTGACACTTGGCAGCGATTGTCTGCTTGGTGGCCTACCCCTTCCCATCTTAGCAGCCTCATCAGGTGTCCCTGAACTGGAATGCCTGCCAGAACCACTGAGAATGTGCTTCCTCTGAAAATGCCTTCACAAGTTTAGTTGTGTTTGGAACAGTACTTTACAACATGCTATAGGGACAGAATGAATTGGTTTAAAGAACTAGAGCCAAATTGCAAAAAGTTGGCTCCCACGATGTGTCCTTCTTTCTCCCCTTTCTTGTAATCCAGAGGGACCAAAGAGGGAATGAGAGGACTGAGGGTAGCCCTATTAGTTTATTTCTACTATCTGGATAAATTTGTTTTTCTGGATTTATCCTTCTCTAAGGTGGTAATAGGTTGTCTTTTGCTCTTTTTGGTAGTTATGAGACGTTAAAAAAAAAGTCCAGGCCCTTTTTAGTTACTTTTTTTTTGTCTTATACTGGGAGGTGGTGCCAGTACTCAGCTTCATGGGGAGTATATTTCTCCATGGGACTGAGGAAATAGTTCACTCTGTTTAAAATCAAAATATTCTTATCACTGTCAGACCCTACAAGTTGAAGATGGAGAGCAGGAACAACCCATGACGTTCAGAAGCCATTTGGGACCTAGGGGAGGGACTGACAGGAGGCTTCTGAATTCGGACAAGGCCAATGTGGGGTGAGAGCGTGTGGAATTCAAAGCTGCTGTACTGATCTGGAGAGGCCACATGGCTTAGGGACCTCTGGGCGCCAGAAGGAACTGATTAGTAATTATGTAGGGTAGACATTCTCCCCACAATCAAGTTTATACTGTTTGCTTAGAAGAAAATCCCTCACTTTGAAAGAGTAGGAAGCAGGCATCAGACTTATTTCCAATTCTAAGCTTGAGCCTGTGGGTGGTGGGGTGATGTGAGTACTCTGTAAGTTATCTATAAAGAGTACTCTTGACATACTGACCTATGTAGTAAATGAGAGAATTAGAACAAGTATTAAATAGCCTACATTTGAAAGCAGTTAAGTATGTTGTTTTGAAACACTGTGACTTAGTTTTTGCATTTATTCTGTCTTCTCTACCCCTCAACCTTGCTCCATATTACTGAGGCATTATTATGCTTAAAAATTCTCATTGACCTGGGCTTGGTGGCATGCGCTGTAGTCCCAGCTGCTGCAGGAGGATTGCTTGAGGCCAGGAGCTCGAGGCTGCAGTGCATTATGAATTGTGCCTTTGAATAACCATTGTACTACGGCCTGGGCAACATAGTGAGACCTAATCTCTAAAAAGAAAAAAAATTCACATCTGAAACCCTGACTACAGGGACACTACACTGGTTTGTGTGAAGTGTGTAGAGAGCAGGATTGGGTTTCTTTGTACACATTTACTTCTTTCAGGTGAGTGTCATAGTGCTTAGGAAGGTGATGTGCGTCTAAGATGCAGTGATAATGAGAAAAAGGATTGGAATTTTCATTCCTGTGTCAGTCTAAATTAGTGTTACCATGTCTGAATTGTGGTAAGCTGCATGATTTGAAACAAAGTTTTCATTTTGAAAAACTCCCTCTGCTGGGCACGGTGGCTCATGCCTATAATCCTAGCACTTTGGGAGGACAAGGCAGGAGGATCTCTTGAGCCCAGAAGTTTGAGACCAGCCTGAGCAATGTAATGAGATCTCGTCTCTACAAAAAATAGAAAAATTAGCCAGGCATGGTAGTACATGCCTGTAGTCTCAGCTACTCTAGAGGCTGAAGCAGGAGGATTGCTTAAGCCCAGGAGTTTTGCACTCCAGCCAGGGTGACAGAGTGGGACCCTGCTTCTATAGACTGAAAGTTGTTACCACTGAAGTGAGATGTGGGAGTTGATGCTGACCCTCACTTAGGACAGAGGTCTCCAAGGGAGAGAACATGTAGGATGGCAGGGGTTGGTAGGAAGAAAAGATTAGGTCATTGATTTATATTCACTTTCAGGGTCAGCCTTATTTATAATATACATTGTTATATAATAGTTCATGAGTACATGTAGATAATTTATAAATATTAGGTTGAATCACAAGACATTACTGGTTCAATTGTATTTGACCTATAAAGGTGGCAGTTATCATAGTTTAACAACATACACATATTGAAGGTATTGCTTCAAGTTTTTACTGTTCGTGTACCAAAAATAAAGTTTGGAGACCCCTGGCCAATACAGCCCTTCTTAGCGCCACACACCCACCCTATAACTTATTTCTATATCCTAGGCACAGGGGTGAGGAGACTTTAAAATATTTAATTCATTTGAATACATGTGTCTTAGTCTGTTCTGGCTGCTTTAACAAAAACAAACTGGGTGGCTTATAAACAACAAACATTTATTTCTTATAGTTCTGGAGGCTAGGAAGTCCAAGATCAAGGTACTACCAGATTCAGTGTCTAGTGAAGGCCTGCTTTCTGGTTCACAGATGGTGCCTTCTCTCTGTGTCTCACATGTGGGGAACATGTGAGAGGCTCCCTCAGGCCTCTTTTATAAGGCCTCTAATCCCATCTATGAGCACTCTGCCTTGTGATTTAATCACCTTCCAAAGCCTTGCCTCTTGGTGCTATCACCTTGGAGGTTAGTATTTCAACATATGAATCTTGGGAGGATATAACCATTCAGACTATAGCAACATGCAGCTAGCATACATTCAAATGGTACTGAACTGCATTCAGGATAAAGTAAGTACTCCTATCTGTTAGCTACTAGTTCCTCTTCCCAGAGGCAACTCCAGAGATTTTATCCTTCCAGAGGAACTTTGTACATGTATGAGGAATACTCACACATACTTGTGTCTGTTTACAAAAATGGTAGCATACTATGCATGCTCTTTCTTCTGCCCTTTCTTTTTTCATCTAGCAATCTAGCATAGAAAACATTCCATATGTATAGCTACCTCGTTATTGTTACTGGCTATTTAATATTCCATTGTATGTGTGTATGAAAGTTTAAGCGTATGAAAGTCCTCTCTTTTTTTTTTTTTTTGAGACAGAGTCTTGCTTTGTTGCCCAGGCTAGAGTGAGTGCTGTGGCAGCCTTAGCTCACAGCAACCTCAAATTCCTGGGCTCAAGTGATCCTTCTGCCTCAGCCTCCCGAGTAGCTAGGACTACAGGCATGTGCCACCATGCCCGGCTAATTTTTTCTATATATATATTAGTTGGCCAGTTAGTATCTTTCTAATTTTATAGAAGAGACGGGGTCTCGCTCTTGCTCAGGCTGGTTTCAAACTCCTGACCTAGAGCAATCCTCCTGCCTCGGCCTCCCAGAGTGCTAGGATTACAGGCGTGAGCCACCGCGCCTGGCCCCAGTCCTCTCTTGATGGTGTTAATATTATTTCCCTTCTTTTGCTGTTTGAGACAGTGTCATGGTGAATAGCCTTACCCACATCATTCTGCAAACACAAGTACCTGTAAGATAAACTCTTAGCAGTGGGTTTTCTTAGTCAAATGGTGTGTGCATCTTTGGTAACCTGGAGCACCATGTTACCCTCTATTGTTGACACTCCTACTAGCGATAGGATGATGCCTTTACCCTGACAAAGTGTCTGGGTTAAACAGTAGTATCTTCTTGTGATTTTATTCTCCAGGTCACTTTTTAAATATGAATACTTGGATTTTTTTTTCCTCCTTTTCCTTTCCTCCTTATTCCTCTAGTTCCTGAGAATTTGTCTTGGTTTTTTTTTTTAACCTGGAATAGCTGGAACTTTCTGGAGCTTTAGATTTTATAGAAGGCATGACAGTGACCTCTGGTGTTGCTTTCCAAGGTGGAGCTGCAAAAGCCATTAAGAATTCCTTGCTTTTGGCTAGGCATGGTGGCTCACGCCTGTAATCCTAGCACTCTGGGAGGCTGAGGCAGGTGAATTGTTCAAGGTCAGGAGTTCGAAACCAGCCTGAGCAAGAGTGAGACCCCGTCTCTACTAAAAATAGAAGGAAATTAATTGGCCAACTAAAAATACATAGAAAAAATTAGCCGGGCATGCTGGTACATGCCTGTAGTCCCAACTATTTGGGAAGCTGAGGCAGGAGGATTGCTTGAGCCCAGGAGTTTGAGGTTGCTGTGAGCTAGGCTAACGCCACGGTACTCTAGCCCAGGCAAGAGAGTGAGACTCTGTCTCAAAAAAAAAAAAAAAAAAAAGAATTCCTTGCTTTTACCTTAGCACTTTACCTCTCATACTATTCTCCTTAGACTCTTGTTTTCAGATCCTGCCAGAAGATGCTTATCTCCAAGCCAGACATGGTAGCCAGGAGGCCTAGAGAGGCCCATGCTCCACAGGCAGTAGTACCAAGAGTCGCCAGCAGGTGTCAGGCAGGGCACCACAGACACTGGGCTTTAGTGAGGCACTTCTGGAGAACAGCCAGAATTGGAGCCTTTGGATGGTTCCCAGTGACTTGACCTCCCAGCACTGTGCCTAGCTGAATTTGGGGCGGGTGCCTGATCCTTCTCTCCCACCTAGTTTTGCTGTCATTTCTTAAGTGGATGAGCAGCTGCTGCCTTGACAGGAGCTTCAACAGGCCACACCCCAGGTGACAGCCTGGGGCCTCTTCCCTTTCAGGAACTAGCTGGAAGGATTTACATGCCATGGCCTGGGATGACTTGGGTTTCCTTAATTGTAGGGCACTACTTCCTGCCCTATCAGCCAAATCTCCCACACCCTTCCCATGAACTGGGAGGTCCCCAGAACAGGCTCTTACCACCTTCCACCCACTCTGCTACAGTCTAGGGAGAAAAAAATGAGCCAGAGGTTTAAGAAGCCCTGGGACAAAAGTGCTAGGATCCTTGGGCTGCCTTCTTTTGGGAGGAGCCCCTAGGGACCAGCAGGGACCAGGGCTCAGGCTGATGGCACCACTTTCCTTCCCCCAAATCCTAGATATGTGCCCCCTGAATCCCATTTTCTCTGTTGCTTATTCTCTGTCTTGGTAAAGTCCTTCCCAGCATCTCCCTCAGGACAGGGGTCTTGCTCTTCTGCCTTTGCAGGAGGCATGGGGGAGGAGGGAAGGCAGAGAACTTTGCTGGTGGGAGGAGGAAGGAAGTGGCAGCTGCAGTGATGAGTGCTGGCCGCTTCCCAGGCACTACCTGTGCTCTCCCCTCACAGGAGGCTGGCAGTGTTTATTTGGGATGTTAGCAGCACGCAGGGTGGGGGTGGGGGCTTGAGAGAGCTGCTCTCCTGCAGCCCCAAAGCTCTGCTCCTAGTTTAGGTCTATAGATCTTTAGGGCCTGCTGAGTTTTCCCCTAGTTTGGAGGAGTGGGATGGGGATTGAGAGGGCCTGGATGTCCAGAGCAGGGATATTTCATCCCTTTGTGAGCTGGTGTGTTCTCTGCCAGGGAGGCTGGAGTTTTCCCGAGGATAGAGCAGCCATAGTCATCTTGGTTGCACTCCAAGGGAGGTTAACCCATGTGTGTGAGACAGAACTTGCCAGAAAACTCAGGGTCAGGCCCCTGCTAGTGAAGCCACAGGGTTGGGGGGGTGGGGGGGGGAAGGGCAGGCAGGAGGCTGTCCTTCCTCAGCTCCCTAGGATCATTTCCCAACAGTGCAGGAATTTGCATACTCATGAGTTTCCCCATCAGCTTCTTGGCTCCAGGAACCAGGAAAACAAGAGGAGGAAAGAGCAAGTGGGGCAGCTGCCTGGAGTTCAATCCAACACGCTCAATGGCCTGAGCTTCTGGTTCAAGGGTTATATTCCATCCCTGTCACCCCCTACCCTTTCAAAGCTCACACAGGGAACTTGGGCAGGCCAGGAAGCTGAGGCTCTGAGAGGGGTAGTAAGTTGCCCAGGGCTGCACAGCTAGTGACTGGGGCTTGAATCCAGGCCTCCTCCCTCTCCTGTTTGCTTCTAAACTGAGGCATCTTCTCACCAAATCTAGATAGGGGCAAAGACCATTGGGTCCCTTCTACAGGTGGGGAGACTGAGGCCCTGTGAGTAAATGCCACCTACTTAAGCTGCCTGAGTGGGTGGTGCCAGGGAGAACTTGGGAGTTAAAACCCAGGTTGTAGAAAAGAAACGTCTTGAGCATTGGGCCTGGTAACCTCTGAGTACCTCTGCCCAGAAGCCAGATTGAGAAAGAGGCCTGGATAGCAGGCCCAGCCAGTTCGAGGCTGCTGAGAAAGCGTGGGACAAGCTCAGGCCAGCAGGAGTACTGAACTGACCCAGTCCTCCCTGGAACCCAGCACCTGGCACGTGGCTCCACTGTCCTTGTTGGTGCCTGTCGATGGACCAGCAGGGCCAGACATGGCCTCCAGACATTAGCCACAGCCAGCCAGGAACTGCTGCCCACTGCCCATCTGCCTGTAGGATCACCCCTCCTCCCCTGCTCCCATAAGCAAAAGCAGCAAATGACCAAGAATACAACTCAAGAAGCAAGTGTGAACTCTCAAGTCTATGGCCAGCTGTCAGGTGAGCTGGGGTGAGAGCACTCCCTGCTTCTTCTAGGCAATGACCTCTGAGGCCTCCAGGCCTCCAAGTCCCACTGTGGTATGTAGGAGGCTTGGTGGGGGGCGCTGTGGGGCACCTGTCCCTGAGCAGGTGAGCGTGGTGGTCATTTCAGCTGTGATGCTGGAGGGATTCCCAGGTGAGTGTTGTAAACCTGAGCGAGTTGTGAGGCGTGGGGCTGAGGGGACCTTCACTTCCCCGATCCCTGCAGAGGTCTAAGTCGTGCAAAGTAGTATCCACGGCCCGCCCTCCATCAGGTTTGGAGGCCAGGGCACCAGGACTCAAGTCCCTGCCCCAGTCCTTCCTCTGCAGGACCTTGGGCAAGTCACTAAGCATTGCCAAGTGGCTGATAGTGAACTGGACAGTCCGGTATTTTAGCTTCCTGTCCCATAAAAACCAACAGAGGCCATAAATAGCTTTTTAACCCAGAATACAGTTCTTGATTCGAAAAGTATTTTATATATAAGGCAATGACATTTCTTTGTGCAGATAAAACCTGAGGAGGCTGGAAACAACAGGCATGGGTCACCTTGAATACCATGCAGGAGCTTCAAAGGGTTTGCCGAAATCATTTCCATATTGTGCATTGATTCCTGCCTTAAGTGTAGGCTTCTAAAGAATGTTTGGGGTAAAGAGTGAGGTGGGGGCCTTGTGTACAGGGGATCACCAATGTGGCATTTTCTTCAACATGCTGTACAGTTGTTCTGTACTAAGGCAGTTTCTAAAAAAATTAGATATAAAAGCTTCACAAACAATAAGTACAAATCAGGTGAGATGTTCAAAGATATATTAATAATATTAAGACTATTTTTTCCATTTTACCTGGTGGTGTGTGTGGGGGGGTCATCTTGATAGGCCAGCTTTTCACTTAAAATTTAACATTCACACTCCACTTTTCATCTAAAAAAAAAAAGAAGAGCTATTCTTTTCTTTTAGGGTCAGATGAGACATCTGAGATGGCAGATGGAGGTAAAACCCTGTGAACACAGCCCACGGCGGTAACACCACAGGCATCTCAACGAGCCCTGCTACCATTGGGTCATGCACCCTACAAGCATTATTTCATGTGATCCTGACTACAACCCTATAAGGTAGGTACCATACTTACTCCCCATTTCACAGATGAGGAAACTGAGATGGAGATAGGGGTAGTCCCTTGTCCTAGTTGACATAATCAGTGGTAGAGCCAGTTCTTGAGTTGGGACCAGGGCCCCTACCCTCCTGGAGGGTACCCTGGCATTGCCTCCCCAGCCTGCTTTGTGACCCTGGTCTAGAACACAGCAGTATCTGGGAGGACAGGCCAGAGCTGAACACTCAAGGACTCCCCCTACACCCATCTAACCAGTCTCTCCTGGAAGCCATCTTCTCAGCCAGGTCACAGCACAAAAGAGGGGAATAGCCCACCCTAGAGCCCCCTCCCCTGCTGCAGTCACAAAGCTCCAAGCCCTTTTACACTTCTGTTTCCCCCCAGCCTCCCAAGGCCCCTGTCCATGTGTCCAGGGCCACCTTCTAGCAAGGCCCAACAAGACCTCAGGAGAGATGCCCCAGCCCCAAAGGGACTGGGCACTCTTGGTGAAATTTGGATACCTTCCTTCCAGAGAAGGGTCAGAGCTGGCGTGGAGTGGCTACCCCCAGGGTGAAGACAGGTAAGGGGTACATACCTACTGGCCTTCCATCATGCAAAGGCCAGCTCAGCACCCCCTCTCCCGAGTGCAACAAAGATAATCACTTCTTAAAAGGGCTCACATAGACTGTACTTTATTGATGTTACAGACTTTCCACTTAAAATACTTAAAATGTACACCTTTGCACAAACATACACATGCGTCCCCATCCATGGGGAAGGGTGAGATAACTCTTGAGTACAGAGGAAGAGAGGGCAGAGATAGAGGGCCCTTCACCCCCAGCAGGGACAATGGGACAGGTGCATAGAGGGGTGTGGAAAGTAAGTTATTAAGAAGCATCTTGCTTACTAACATGAAGCCTTGTGCCCAACAGGAACACGCAAGAGGCCTCATCAGTGTAGGGGGCCCTCGGAGGGCAGGCACACGGTGCCCAACTAGCCAGCCCAGGCTGGCATCCCGGGGGCGGGGCGGAGGTGGAGGCGGCACACAGGGTCCCCAGCCTAGGTCTCTGCTTCCCTCGCCTCCCTCCCCGCCCTCCGAGAGAAAAGAGGGTTTGGGCCTCAGCCACAGACAGACGCCATTACTGACAGCGTCTCCTTAAACTACAGAGATACAATGTGTATCAACAGGGTGATCGCTTCTGACCACTCAGGCAGACGGCTAAAGGTGCTGCATGGGCCAGAACCAATGCTACAGTATGTTTGGTTTGTGGGTTCCCTCCCTACTTTAATCCTCCCTCTGTCCAGCCTCCAGGGTGGGCCTCAGGCTGGGAATGGGCTGCTCAAGGGCCCAACGCCCAGCTCTTGCAGGCCAAGGGGCGGCTTACTCATTGGGGTGCTGGGACTTGTAGGAGAGGATCTCGGCAGCTAGCTGCTGGGGGTCCAGGAGCTGCGGGAAGCGCCCCATCACAGCCTTCACCAGGTGTGGGGGGAAGACGCCACACAGCTTGGTGTACACACTGGCCTGCTCCTTTGCCAGGCTGCCTGCCCTGCCCCATGGGCCCCCGCCAGCCCCTGGGCTTAGCACCTGGGGCTCCTGAAGGACTGGGGTGGGTGGGGGCAGCGGGTACGGCTCAGACCAGTACTCCCGAGATGGAAAGGCCGGTGGTGGGGGTGCGTAGTCAGGGACACTGAAGTGGCCAGCACCCACGGGCCGTCCAAACGCAGGGAAGGGTGGGGTGGCTGGGAGCTCAGATCCATAGGGGCTGTAGGCAGCGTAAGGGCCCTGAGGTGGGCCTTGCTCACCAGGGCTGCCGCCTCGAATCCCCCACAGTTCTGACATCTGGCTCTCCAGGGAGCCAATGCCCGAATCCAGGCAATCCTGGGAGGTGTATGGGAGTGAGTCCAGGGTCTGTGGGAGCCAGTCCATGAGCCCAAAGCTGCTGCCACTGCCCCCACTAGGTGGGTGGCTCCTGCCTGATGGGGCGAAGGTCTGTGTTGGACCTTCCCGGCAGGGCCCTGGGGATGCTCGGGTCCCCAGCTTCTTCCCATCCAGGCTGCACTGCTCACTCTCTGTAGTTACAGAGTCGGACTGAGATGAAGGTGAAGGCCGCCGGCCACTTTTGTCCTTGCCCAAGGCCCTGGGAGGTGAGAGGAGGGCGTTGGCACGGAGCTCATCAGCCACAGAGCGCTGGGGGCGGCTTGGCCGCTCTGGGTGGAAGAATCGGCACTTGATCCCATACGTGCATTTCCTCCCTGGAAAAGGAATGAAGAGGGACTCTAAACAGGGGACTCCAGAGCAAGGGGCAAGAGCAGGGAAGGGGTGGCACGGGAAACGGGGTTGGGTGGTCTAATCGTGGTTGTCCCCAAGAAAAAGAACTTGGGCACAGGCCAACCTAGGTGGAAGGAGGGGAAGGAGTGAGGAGGGCTGTGGAGTGCAGGCCTGGGCCCCATACCGTAGGGACATGGCTGCTTCCTCTGCTCAGAAGTGAGTGGCTTCTTACGCAGGAAGTTGTCCAGGCTGGGCCCATGCCGGCCCAATGGGTCATCTGGCGGCATGAACCTACAGAGGGCAGAAAGAACTCTCAGGAGACATGGGAGACATGGAAGGGGACTTCTAATTGCTGAGTGGGGGCTGGATGGCAAGCCTTCCTGGGAAGAATAGGAGAGTAACCCCTAAAACGGTCCTGTCCAGCAGGACCCCCCAGAACTGTTCTCGGTGTGATCACCCCAAGAAAGGAGAGAAGGACCCCTTGGTCCAGAGGGCCACAGTCCGTGGCCCTTAGGGTGACTTCCTTCCTGCTGTTGTTGGGAGGCCAGCAGCCTGAGTATCTAAATCTAGGGCTCATCCTCTGCCCCACAGCTTCTGCTCAAGAGATATGGTGCTGGGGCCAGGCATGGTGGCTCATGCCTGTAATCCCAGCACTTTGGGAGGCTGAGATGGGAAGACTGCTTGAGCCCAGGAGCTCTAGACCAGCCTGGGCAACATAGTGAGACTCTGTCTCTACAAAAATAAAAAAAAATCAGCCAGGCATGGTGGCATGAACCTGTAGTCCCAGCCACTTGGGAGGGTGAGGCAGGAAGATTGCTTGATCCTACAAGTTTGGGGCTGCGGTGAGCTGTGATCATGCCACTGCTGCCAGTCTGGACAACAGTGTGCGATCCTGTCTCAAAATAAATAACTAAATAACCACCCAAACCAAACAAAAAAAATGGTGCTGGGAACGAGAGAGGCTTTCTTGGAGCCACTGACCACATCTCCCCTCACAAATGCTACTGCTCCATACCCCAAATCAAAAGCACAATCCCCCAGGCTGCTTGGTCCCAGCATGATCTCTCTCGTGCAGCAAGCTGTCCATCTCACTCCCAAAGCTGCCTGGAGCCAAGACCACAGCCCACATGGCCACAGGGCCCAGAAGAACCCACCTCCAAGCCCCGCCCTCCCCAGGGCATCTCTGTCTGTCTGTCAGGGCCCCTCCGAGGCAGGAACATACTTGTCATTGACGAAGGAGTACATGAGCAGCCGTTCCTCGATGAAGCGCTTCCACTCCTGCCGCTCACCCTGGAGGTCACGGTACGTGTCATTGGAGACCACGACCCCGTCGGACTCAAAGGCCAGCTTCACAATGAATCTGTCATCGTAGCACACCACTCGCTTGCCACCCACACGCCGTGATGGTGTGAACACCAGTATCTTCTTCTTTTCCAGTTCCCGTAGGATGTGCTGGTCTGGGAGGTGACGGGGCGTAGGTCAGGGCCCTACAGGACCCAGAGCCCCGCAGGGCTCCCTAACTTCCTGGTGGCCAGGCACAGGGACTGTTAATGCCAAGTTCATAAGGACAGGAACCAGCTCTGCTAAAGCCACTGCCACACGCCTGCCTCCTGCCGGGGCCCTGCACAGTTTGCTGCTGAAGACCAGGAACACCTGAGTGCAGGGCTGCAGGGCCCGTCCAGCAAAGACTCCAAGCACAGAGCTGGCACCCGCCTTTCCCCCTCCAGACATCAGGCCTGTCCATGCCAGATATGGCCTTGTCCTTGGCTATTCACCCGACCTGTCCTGTAGGAGTGGTCCATGAACAAGCTGGGGCAGAAGTATCTTGGCTCTGTCCCTTGCATCGCCAGGACATGGTCACTAGATCTCATGTGGCAGGGACCCCTTTTCCTGGAGCCTACAGCCCCAGCCAGCCTGCAAGACTTCTAGAGAAAATAACTCAGTTTTTACCCCCAAAGGCTGGAGGCTCTTGCAAGAACAATGGTAACAGCTAACGGACACTGAGCACTTGCTCCATGCCAGGTACTCTTCTAAGCACTTACTGGGTATTAAATATGATCTTCGCAGCAACTCTGTGAGGACAACCCCCCACCCCTCCCCATCCTACAGATGAGGAGCAAGTGGCTCAGAGCGGTGCCAGTAGAGGTCCTTGCCCAGCTCACAGTACCAGGAAGGGACAGAGCCGGGATTCCAACCCTGGCTATGTGGGCCCAGAACCTGCAGCCTTAATCACTACGTTGCATGCCCCTCTGCCACTGAGGATGTTGAAAGGGTGACCCATCCACCAGTAGGATGAGGGAGGTGCCCAGTAACTGAAGCACAAGGCTAGACAATGTGACCTCCAGTGACCACTGTTCAGGGTAGGATTGCTGAGAACAGAAAAAAACAGGAAAAGAATGCTGGTCCCTGCTTGAATTCTAGAAGTTGTTGGTAACACCCAAAGGGTCCTTCTCGGGGAGAATCAGGGCTCCTGGGGTGGTGAGACCACCCTGCCTCCAGAGGTACCACTCACCTGTGATGGGCACATCGGGTCTTGGCTGCTCCTTCCTCCAGGATGGCACAAATACTGTGATGTCTGTGTGGCCCCGCTCGAGAAACCAGTTCACTGCCAGCAGGATGCCCCGGCAGGAGAACACCTCCTTGTTTCCATGGCTAGGAGGAAGAGGGGACAGGGTCAGCCCACACAGGCCCACCTGCTACTCACCAGGCCCATACAGGAAGGGAGGCAGGGGCCTCTGCAGCTGGGGCTCCAAGCCTCCATACCCTACGCCAGTTCCCACAGAACCAGGATGGCCAGATGCGACCGGGACTTTCCCTGAGGTTCTATCTCTCGAATGTGAGGAAACACCCAGGAATCTGGCAGCACCCGCTCCCCATGGTGGGGGAGGGTCAGGCCACTTGCAACACACCTGGGGGTGGGGGAAAGGCGCCGGAGACTTCTGGTTCCTGCCCCACCCGGGAGCCACTGGGACCACAGGGACGCAGATGTACACGCAGACTGAGTCACCACCCCTCCCTGGCTCACAGTGCTGTGGGTGGGGGCGGGGAAGTACCAGGGGGCTGACCCAGGAGAAACCAGATTGTTCCGGATTAAAGTTCAGTCCCTACAAAAACCTCAGGGGCTGAGGCCTAAGGAAGGCAAAGGGAAGGGACTGGCCATTCCCACCTTCAACCCCGAGACAGGAAGCCTTTCAGTTTGAAAGTGAAAGGGCACTCCTTTTCCTCCCAAGACAGCCAATTCCCCAAAACGCCTGGCCCACTCCTGGCCTCCCTTCACCCGCCTCTTCATCCAAGGCAGAAAGACAGTCAGGAAGACACAGGGGGACTCTGTTGGCAAGGACAGCTGACGGATGGGACATCTTCCCTGCCTTGGTCTGAGAACCAGACCTCACTCTCCAAATGTGGCGGGATTGAAAGGGAAGCCTGGAGGTGTTCTGGGTTGCTGCGGCTCTTAGTTTCTCTGTCTGAAAAATGGGCCCAGCAGCCTGCAATTTCCTTAAGAAGGGCTGCATCAGTGAGATAACCTTCCTAGTTGGCTTGAGGCCAGAGACACTGGAGCAAAGTGAAGGTTCCAACTAGATTTCCTGGGGGGATGGGGACTCCCAGGTAACACCAGGTGTCACAGAAGGGCTCCTGGGACCAGCAGTCCTGACCTCTCACTGCCCCTCAAAGAACAACTCAGACTCTCATATTTGGCAAATAAAACAGACTACGTCTTACGCAAAAGGGGCAGGTCCAGGGCCAACCACATCCTGTGGGTGGCTTTGGGGGTGGGGGATGATAGCTGGAGCCTCAAGACAGAGAGGGAGGTGAGGCAGCTGGGGGCCACAGAGGCTGTTTAGGGGTGAGGCTGGGCACCAGGGTCTGAAGGTCTCTGTAAATTGTAGGGGAGACAAAGTCCAGCCCCAGGCAGCACTCATCCCACCTGTTGCCCCCCCTAACCCGCCAGCCTGCTCATAAAAGTTAACATTTACTGAGAGCAGTGAACCAGGCCCTGTTCTAAGTGCCCAATGCTGAATCATCAACAAGCGTATGAGGTGGGCACTATCATCACTGTCCCCATTCCCCCTTTTCCAGATGAAAACTGTGGTCCAGAGAATGTAACTTAAGCACCAGGGTCACACAGCAATAAGGGTGGAGCAGAGATGCAGTCGCAGCACCTGTGCTCATAGCCACCAGGCATGCTGATGCTCAGGCAGGTAGAAAGACAGGTATAACCCTGACTTCGAGGACAGAGTGGGAATTAGCGGGTACTGAGTTCCAACTGGAGGCCAAATATGTTGCTGCATCCTCACAAGGCTTGCTACATACAGTGAAGGAAAGGAAGTTTCCCTGACTCATCCAGGGTCACTTTGCTAGTGGTGAGACAGTCAGAACTTTTTTTTTTTTTTTGAGACAGAGTCTTGCTCTGTTGTCCAGGCTAGAGTGCCATGGCATCAACCTAGCTCACAGCAACCTCAAACTTCTAGGCTCAAGCAATCCTCCTGCCTCAGCCTCCAGAGTAGCTGTAACTATAGGCACATGCCACCATTTCAGGCTAATTTTTTCTATAGTAGAAAGGGGGTCTTGCTCTTGCTCAAGCTGGTCTCGAACTCCTGACCTCAAGCAATCCTCTCACCTCGGCCTCCCAGAGTGCTAAGATTACAGGCATGAGCCACCATGCTGGTGCAGACAGTTAGAACTTGAACACTGGTCTGGGGCTACTAGATTGCCTTCCAGTCTCTGACAGAAGACCCTAAGTTTATATGGGAGAAAAATGCCCTCAAATTGAGTTTGAACCAGTGTGTTAAGAGAGGCAGGCTGGGGACAAGAGAAGGCCTTCCCTGAATGCCAGGATGGGTCAGGTCCCTGGTCTATGTCTTCACTTCCCTGGGGCTTCTGCTCTGTCTTCTCAAGACTGTGGGGCATGGTCACCCCTGGCTTGGCTCCCTGTCTCAGGAATGCAGTCAGCACATGCACCCACCTGTCTCCCATTGTATACATGTGTAGATGCATGTGCCCCATCCTAGGCCAGTATTTTCAAGACCTGGGACCTGATGGGATGCCAGGCCTCCAAGGGCATGCCCTGCCTCTGAGCATTGAAAATCTTGGCTGGAGGCTGGGCGAGGTGGCTCATGCCTATAATCCTAGCACTCTGGGAGGCCGAGGGAGGCGGATCACTCAAGGTCAGGAGTTTAAAACCAGCCTGAGCAAGAGCGAGACCTTGTCTCTACTAAAAAAAAAAAAATAGAAATTAATTGGTCAACTAAAATATATAGAAAAAATTAGCCGGGCAGGTGGCGGATGCCTGTAGTCCCAGCTACTTGGGAGGCGGCGGCCGAAGGATCCCTTGAGCCCAGGAGTCTGAGGTTGCTGTGAGCTAGGCTGATGCCACGGCACTCTAGCCCGGGCAACAGAGTGAGACTCTGTCTCAAAAAAAAAGAAAATCTTGGCTGGGGACCAGTTTGCTTGTAGCAACCCTAGCACCTGGAATATTCCTTCAGCAGGTAGTCAGAGCCCTACTCTCAGTAGAAGTAGAACATGTGAGCCTGGAGTGCCTCCCTACAGCTAACTTTAGTCCCTTTCCCTGCACTGGAGGAAGCTCTGCCGGCACAGGAAAACCAGACATCCTGTCACCTCAAGTCTTCTTTGCCTGGGGAGGTCAGGGCCCCCCCAGCCTGGCTAACCAGGCACTGATAGGATGTGTATGTTGGGGACTCCAGCGTGGCTGCTTCTGCCCCAGGACAGGACAGGGCAGGGCAGGGCTGGGCCGGCATCCCCAGGTGAAAAGATCTGCCTGGGCTGGGCCTGGCTAGTGGGGAAAAATTCCCTTAGAAGGAAACAGAGGTGAATTTCCCCGCGATTTGCATACGGTGGGGGCAAGGCTGCCTGCCCTTGGGGGGGAGGGGGTGGCAGGGCAGGAACCCAGCAGCAGCTGAGACAGGAAGTTTGAGGCTGGAATTCCCCTCCTGCCACAGCCCAGCTCAGAAACCCCCCCTGCGTGGGGCGGGTCCTCTGCCTTTCAGGAGCCAGTTCCTCTGACAACCCCCTCCACCAGTGCCCCTCCTCCTTTTGCCGGGACACAAACACACACAGCACATGGCTGCTCCCAGGGCTCAGCCATTCTTGGCCCACACCCCCCAGAGGAAGGAGTTACAGATCTTTCCTGGCTCCTAGCTCAGCGGCTGGAGGCTAGAGCCTGAGGAGACCCTTAATTCTCAAGCATAGGCAGGAGAGCCAGCTTTCTCAGCCTCCCACCCAGGTTCTGCCCAAGTCAGAGGATGGGGCTCACCCACATGCCTGCTGAGCTGTGCCAGGACAGCTGACTTGCCCCAGCTGGGCCAGGAGTAGGTGGGGCCAGGGAGGGCAGAGGCTGACATCATGCCAGCCTCGGGCAGCCCACCTGGGAAGATCCTGGGGCAGCTGAGGAAGGAGCCCTTCCCACCCCCGTGTCTGGGGTCTCCCGGTTCAGGCCAACAGGAACTTTTCCTTGTCCACCCAGCCCTGACTCACGAGCCTGCCTTGGAGGGAAGTGGGAGAAATCAGGGGCAGAGGGTGGGGCCTGTATCCTAGAGAGAGATCTGAGTTTCCCAAGGTAGACAGCAGCCCTGGGCCTGGCTTCACCCTCTGCCTCCCTCCACTCTCCCCTGTGAAAGATTACTTGGGGGCAGGGGTGGGAGTTACTGGGGCTGGGCCCCCAGAGACCAGGCCAGCCCTGCCAGCCGAGTCAGCAGGAATCCAAGTCACAGCTCACCTGGAGCCTAAGCATCAGGCCACCAGCTCACACCCATCATGCAGAGCCAGATCCAGCCTTGAGGTCATTCCTGGTCATAATTACAAAGGCCTCGGTAGCTGGGCCTGCTTCCGTGGGAGCCCGGTTCTGGGCCAAGAAGGCCTCAGAAGACCCAGCCCCTGAACAATAATAATAACAGCAATGATAACTGTTTATTGAGCACCTGCTACTTCCCTGGTTCTCTGTGTTCACTCCTCACAACCACCACCTGAGAAAACAGGGCTCAGTGAGGGTAAGTGACTGGTTCTTGTGCATGTGAGCTGGTCCCCTGAGCTATCCTGCCTCATGTCATGGGACAAGAGTTGGGATAGAGAGTGCTGGCCTCAGGGACAGACCACAGCACAAGGGGTGCTCTGGACTGGAATCCTTGTATCGCTTACCAGCACGGTAGCCCTGGCTACCTGAGTTTTGAGCCCCTCAGTGTTCATCCCTAAAGCATTTCTAACCCTCCTGCTTCAAAGGGGTCACTCATGAGGGTTAAGGGAGCCTCCTGGCAGGCAGTGGGGCCTTGTACTGAGTTTTCCTTCACTCTAGACCAGTACATGAGAAGAAGTCACTCCCGCCTGAAGGCCCCCGGACCAGAGTTGCAGAGACATGTGGCCACCCTTCCGCGTCCTGGCCACGGAAACAACACATACCTCATGGCCACATTGCTCCCGTCGATGACCACCGGCCTCAGGTCGCTGCCCTCCTTGTCCTCCTCTGGGAGCGAGGGCTCCAGGGTGGGCGCCTTGGGGGTGCCCCCACCCCGAGGGACCAGAGGGGGCTGAGGGCAGGGGTCAGGCGAGGCCTGGCGCTCACGCTCGGCAGCTGACCCGTGCTTCACCAGCTCGCCCAGCACCGTGTTGGTGTCCGCCTGCACCCCCAGCTTCTGCAGGACGCTGTGGATCTCAGTGGATGAGTAGCCCAGCTTCCGGAAGAAGTCCACCTTCATCTGTAGCTCTGAAACAGATGCCTCCTCAGCAGGGGGCTCCTGGGCCGGCCTGGGAGTGCCCCGACAGCTGTGGCTGTGCTCAAGTTCCCACAGACTCATGGCGGGGCTGGCTTCCTCGATGGGCCTCTCTCCGCAGGGGCCACTCATGGCTCAGACTCCTGGAAGGCACCGGCCACAGCTCCTACTGGACAACCACAGGGTTAGGGATGCGGAACGTGTCTCTTTTCCGTGGGCCACACGCAACAGGAGGAGGCAGCACTGACCAATGGCACTATACAAAGCTATCTTCATGTGTTAGCTCAGGCCGTCCTCTCAAAAGCTCTCCCAGCCAGCCATTATCATTCCCATTATGTACAGTGGGAAACTGAGGTACCAGCATTAAGAACTTGCTCAAGGTCATCCAGTTGTTGGCTGGCTGCGCCAGGATTTGAAGTTAGTCTGACTCCACACCCGCACGGGCACCCGCACGCCAACCCAGGGGACCCGGAGGCAGGGGCGGGGCTCCCAGATGGAAACCTGAGGTTGGAAGTGCGCCGAGGGCCGCGGGCTTCCCCAGGAGGCCGTCGCCTTCGCCCACCCGTCCCGAACTCCGGGCCCAGGACGCCCAGGGCCAGTGGCCAGACGCCCGGACCGGGGGAGGGCCAGTTTCCGGGGAGATCCACCGAGGACAAAAGTTCCTGGAAACTCCGGTTGGCCGCCGGGCGCGGGTGACGCCGAGGCCGTCCCGCCCCGAGGCCCGCGCTCCCTCGGTTCCCGTCTGGACCTTGGCCCCCTCCCTCGGCTCTCCCAACTTGGGCTAAGTTAGCGAGGGTCCCGCGGCCGCCGAGCCCCGGGCGCCGGCCCGCCTCCGGTCGGCAGCGGCGCAGCGCCCCCCGCCTCGCGCCTCACCTCGCCGGGCGCCGACCGCGGCCCGCGGCGTCTCCATGGGGCCGAGTCCCGGCGCCGGGCCGCGGCTCCTTTATACGGCCGGGCGGGCCGGCAGGTGGTGGCAGGGGCCGTGACGCGGAAGCGGGGCGGAGAGGGACGCGAGCGCCGGTGGCGGAGGCCGTCCGGGGGCGGAGCGGCCGACGCCCCTTCCTGCTCCGCCCCTCGCCGCCCCGCCCCGCCCGCCCCGCCCCCGGCGCGCCGGCCCGCCGGGCTAGGGTCCCGAGCTGGGGCCGCGGCCTCTTCCGCTGGCCTCGCGGCCTCGCCGGCGACGGGTCTGGCGGGGAGAGGGGACGGCCCCTGTGCGTAAGATAAGCACCGGCTGGAGCAGGTCCCCGCACCTGCCAGGTACGGACAGGTAGAGCCGCGGACGTTCAGATCTAAGAACGTGACAAGTACGCCCTGCCCGAGGGAGGTGCAGTCGCGGGCACACTGAGCGAATCGGGCACCCAGAGGCTGCTCCACAAACTGTTGGAGGTAGGTCCATAGTTACCCAGACAGGTACAGAGAGACAGGCACTTTCCAGATTGAGACAGGACCACTGAACAGGTAGGCTGCGACGGAAGCAGTTGTGCAGAGGTGGGGCCACGCCCAGGGCCAGGCACACTTCTTCTGAAATAAGCACCTTTTCCAGGATAGAAAGGCAGGTATAACCAGCTGATACGCAATGACGGAGGCGGGAAACCAGGAAAAGGAGGGACATTTACACTCATCGCCATATAAATACATGTTCACAGAAAAATATTGTTACCCATGCTACAAAACTCACCTGATTCTGCCCCCACTGGAGGAAGCACCCACCCGCCCCATACGGATGCTTTCAGTTTCCCAGGTCAGTAGTGACCCCTCACCCAAGCGCAGCGCTTTACAGTATCTGTCCGTGGGCGTAGGTGAGGTCAGTATGCCCATTTTACCCTTGGGGAATTCAGAAAAGGTTAAACTGCCTCAGCTAGAAAGACCTGGGACCAGGACAAAGAGCTCCCATCCCAGTGCACCAGGTGCCGTCTGCCACTTTGGAAACCACCAGTGACCTAGGGCAGAGGGGAGCTTGGCTTTGTGTGTGTGTGTGTGAGAGAGAGAGAGAGAAAAGGGAACATAGAACCCACAAGCTAGAGGGCAAAGCCTCATCAATGCCACCAGTACTTACTGTGTGCCAGCCCTTTGCTTACGCTGTCTCTGCCTTATCATAGGCGTGTGTCCTGTAAGGTAGGTGTTAGTGTTGTAAGAAAAGATTGTTTCCTGTAAAAGACACCATAAACACAACTATACATGTAGTGCGTACAGAATAATAGTAATAAAAATCCATACATCCACCACCTGGCTTGAAAAAGAGACCAGTGCCACTAGCTCTGAGGCCCTCTAGGTTCCCCCGTCACAACCTCCTCGCCTCGTCCCGAAGAATTACTTAACTGAATTTTGATTGTGCTAGACATTCCCTTACTCTTCCTGTGGTTTTACCGCCCTTGTGTGAATGCCTAAATAGTAGATTGTTTAGCTATTTTCTACTTCTTGTAAATGGAATCATTCTATAATTATATGACTTCCTTTATCACAGTGTTATATATTTAAGAATCCATTTCTGTTGCCTGTTTACCTATGATTTATTTATTTTACTGCCGAATAGTATTCTATTCTGTGAATATACCACTGGTTATTTATTCATTCACCTGTTGTTAGATGTTGTTTCTAGGATTTTTTTTTTTTAACTATTAGAAAGAGTGTGCTTTGGATATTCTTGCACATGTCTTAATGCAATTGTAGAGCTGAGGAAATGGACACTTCGGGAAAGGTGAAGTCACTTGCCCAGGGTCACGGGCTGGTGGAGCTGGAATTTACATAGCACTCCTCAAAGGCAGTGAGTCTCCGCACCCCCATGGCTAGGAACCTGCTTGTTCCCGAGGCCACAGAAGACCCCAGGGAGAGATGCTTTTCTTGGTGGGCCCTGAGGCTGTTCCTCTGGGCTTGCCTGACCCTGCCTAGCCATGTGCCTGCTTTGTTGCCTGGTCATTTTTGAAGACCCCAAAGTGTCCCCTTCTTTGTGTGCCCCTGCCCCCAGGTACAACAGCCCCAGGGGCTGGCAGCCTGAGGAGAGAGGGAACACAAGGTCCCCTGCCACATGCCAGCCCCCATGCATGCGGGGCACCCCTAGGCTGGCAGTCACTCCAGCCCAGCACTGTACCGGCTGTAGCCCCGGTCCCACAACAGCTACTTTTACAGATGAGAAGAGCTCAGTGATGTCAGGCGTTTATTCGTAGCTACTTTCAAGATAGGAAAAGTATTCAGTGACGTGTCCAGGTTAATAAAGATAATGATATCAAGAGTGAAGCACAGCGATAAGGCCTGGCATTGATAGAGAGCTCGCTGGGCGGCGGCGCCGCCTCTGCTCAGCCTCTCCCAGGAGTGCCCTCCCCTCCCACCCGCCCCGCGGCTGCCGGCCAACTCCATTCATCTCGTTGATGATGTCACCTCCTCTGTGAGGCCTGCCGAGCCTCCTCAGTGCTGCCTCAGCATCCTGCCTGTGTCCCTGCGAGCCTTGCGGGGTCATCATTGCTAGCTGGGCTGGGACTAAGCTGGGACTCCGCCCTTGCTCCCAGGCCCCTGCTGCCCAGCGCTGCGCCAGTGGGAGGCAGCGGGACGGGTGATGAGTCACGCCGCTGCCTGCCCTCCCAGAGTGAGCCGCGGTCTCACATTCTTCCGGTTCACGAAGTCTGCTTCTTCCCGGGAAGCTGACTCTCTTCTGCAGAACCCAGGGCTTCTCCGGGGAACCCCTGCTCCACTTACAGCTGGGTTTTGCAAACTTGGGCCCCAATCCCTAGGAGTACTGTGGTGTTGAGCCCACGCACCCTCCTCTGCCTCTTGCATGCCTGTCTTGGAAGCTGGGCTGCAAATTTCCTTCCTGGAACCTGCCAGCCCTCCCAGCATCTGCCTGTGTCCAGCCAGCCTGGGTGAGGTCTGCAAAGCTCCTGGACTGGCCACCCCCTGCGGGGAGGAGGGCAGGCTGGAGAGGGAAAGGCCCCTGGAATGACCTTGGACTTCAGTAGGGCACCTCAGCCTGGGGAGGACCCCGGAGCTGGGCCCCCTCCATAGGAAGACTGGGCGGCAGGCTGGCCCCAGGCCTTAGAGTGGCTGTGGAGGTTATGCTTAGATTCCACAAGGCCTCCTGAAAGTAGAGAAGGGACGAGGTCCCTCCCATGTTTTGAGGCTCCTGGTATATTTTAAAAAGCCTTGTCACAGCAGGGCTACAAAAATCAATGTATGTTTTAAATGGTAATGGAACAAATTAACTCTTTTTTCTTTATCACGCACTCAAATGCAGTACCATATATTTGGACTATTGACAAGATAATTAGAGAACCTGTTTTAAAAATACATCATTTCCTTGGAGAAATGGCTGATTCTAGGGCTGGGACAGGGAAAAGACGAGCCTGGAGCACCTTGTGGTGCCACAGAGTTGGGGAGTGCTCCAGGTGAGAAAGGATGGGGGCGTGTCTGAGGGACCCAGGAGCCAGAAGAGCTCCCAGTGGCCCAAGCTGGAGCAGTTGGAGCAATGGGGTAGTATAGGATTATAACCCAAAGTATAAAATAAATATTTTTATTTTATAAATACATTTTTGAATACATTTATTTTGAATAAATTTTTGAATAAATAACTAACTGGGGTCGGGAGCAGTGGCTCATGCCTGTAATCCTAGCACTCTGGGAGGCCGAGGCAGGAGGATTGCTCAAGGTCAGGAGTTCGAAACCAGCCTGAGCAAGAGCGAGACCTCATCTCTACTAAACATAGAAAGAAATTAATTGGACAACTAATATATAGAGAAAAAATCAGCCGGGCATGGTGACGCATGCCTGTAGTCCCAGCTACTCGGGAGGCTGAGACAGGAGGATTGCTTGAGCCCAGATGTCTGAGGTTGCTGTGAGCTAGGCTGCTGCCACGGCACTCACTCTAGCCTGGGCAACAAAGTGAGACTCTGTCTCAAATAAATAAATAAATAAATAAATAAAATAACTAACTAGGGAGAAGAGGCAAACCTTCCTTACAGAAGAATTCCCTGGAATGAACGTAGATGCTCCTCCCTCTAGGAGGCGGAGCTTGGTGATCTCCTCCCCTTCCCTTGAGGGTGCGCTGGACTCCGGTCTCGCTCCTGAATAATAGAATAGGGAAAGATAAAAATAGTGACTTTACAGTGGAGAAACCTGGCAGACACCACCTTAACCAAGGGATCAAGGTTAACATCACCAACGACACGTCAAGCGGATGTCACGCACCTGCCCCCTCTCGCCCCCTCTCGCCCCCTCTCGCCCCCTCTGATGTTGTGTGACCAGAAGCGCACATCACCCGTGTGGTATTCTTTCTGAAAACCCATAACTAACCCCAGAGAAAAACATCAGACAAACCCAAATTATAGGACATTCTACAAAACACCTGACTAGGATTCCTCAAAACCGTCAAGGTTATAAAAAGCACAGAAAGACATAAATAGTCATAGACCAGAGAAGACAGGTTGACTCCTGCAACAGAAAGAATAGTAATACCAAAGCTGGTAAAATCCAAATAAGGGCTGGCGTTTAGTCGGTAGTGCTGTGCTTATGTAGGATTTTTGAGTTTTGACAAATGGCCCACCGTGGCGTGAGATGGTAACATTAGGGGAGACCAAAACTGGGGACGGGCACACAGGAACTCTATATATCATATCTTTGCAACTCTTCTATAGACCTAAAGTTAATTCCAAAATTCAGATGTCTATTTAAAAAATATCCATATAATTTTATGGGCCTTGCAGATGGTGTGTGTTGGTGATTGGGTCAGCTCTCTTGGTACTTATCCTGTGACTGAGTATAAGCTTATTTGGAGATAATGTCAAAGGCTGAACTTGAGGCCTTTTTGTCTACGGGGTCCTGGCCAGATGCCCCTGCTGTCTCTCCTCTTCCCTCTGCCCCCGGCATTCAGCCACCACTCCTCCCTCTTTTCTGAAGCCTGGGTTCAGACCACTAGAGTTGGAAAGCCCCGTGGACATGGGTTAGCCTGAAACCTTTCTTTTATAGACAAGGAGACTGGGAGGGAAGGGACTTGCCCCTGGCCACGGGTCAAGTTGATTTAGGCAGAGTTGAGCATGGGACTAGCCAGGCTTTCTCCATCCCAGGATCCTGGGCCCCATTTGCCATGGAGACGGGCACTGGACCCACGCGGGTGCTCTGAAGTATCAGTGACTCCCTTGGGGACCTGATAAGGACAGTGCTTACCTGGAAGGAAGGGCGGAACCTCGGGAGTCAGTTGGAAGGAATGGTTTGGAGTGGAAGTTTCCCCTTTGGCCTCACTGTGCATTCTCTTAACCAGTGAATCCCACCTGCTTTGGAAGATCCAGGAGGAGGTGGGGCCTGAAAGTAGGCCAAAGGCTGAGTCTGTCTACGGCCCCCCACCCCTACCCCAAAGCTGTTGCAGTAAAGGGACCAGAGAGGATTCTGCAGAGCTCTGAGCCTGTGAAGAGGGTTTGGGCCCCCAGTCTTGGCGTTGAACACTCCCTAGTCTGCACTGAGGGACGCAACTTGGGGATAAACTGGAAGCTGCCGGAGAACCCCCTAGCCTTCCCTAAAGCCTGCAGAGTAGGGGGCTGGGCTGAGGTGACGCCGCTGTAAGAGTGCTGTAAGGGTGGACTCATGCTTTCTGGCCTCCCTCAATGTGCTTACATACTGCACCATACCGGTCTGGGCACCACTGGCTCCCCACCTGACTGTGGCTCCTTAAAGATGAGCCTTGCCAGGCACAATGGCTCAGGACTATAATCCTAGCATTTTGGGAGGCTGAGGTGGGAGGATCACTTGAGGCCAGGATTGTGAAACCCTATCTCTACAAAATATAAAAAATTAGTTAGGCATGGTGAGTGTGCCTATAGTCCCAGCTACTCAGGAGGCTGAGGCAGCAGGATCACTTGAGCTCAGTGTAAGGATTTTCCGCGGCAGCGAAAAGAAACAGAGAAGAGTGGGGTCAAAACCATGTGGCTTTATTATACACTCCTGGACAAGGTTCTGGGGTCCCAAGAGAGGGGGGGCCCAGAAGTCGTTTGAAGGGGCTGAGGCCTTTTATACCCTTTGGGTCTGGCTAGGGACTTTTGGTGGGAAGAGCTGGGGTTTTTCCATTGTGACCTTGGGTGGTCACTGAGAAACAGGAGGGGCTGGAGGTATCTGTGGAATCCAGGAGCCAAAACGTTCTCATCCGGGTGGACATCTGGGTGTGTTTCCTCTCGGCGGGGCCTGGCAGTTTGTCCTTGGCGGGTCTGGTCTTGGGAGCCTTTTCTTTTTCGATATAGGGAAGGGAGGGGGCCCGCCACTAGCCTTACACTCAGGAGTTCACGGCCCGCAGTGAGCTATGATGGTGCCACTGCACTCCAGCCTAGGGGACAGAATGAGACCCTCTCTCTTTAAAAAATTAAGAAAGAAAAGATGGGCCCAAGTCTCACTCTCCTACGCGTACCTGGCACAAGACCTGGCACGGATGTGCTAGCTGCTTGGCGAGTTAAGGTAGGAGGGAGCCAGAGTAGCTCCAGTTACGTTTGCCGTGAGGGTGTCTGTTGTATCCTCTTTGCGAAGCCCAGCTCATGGGCGTCCCCTTGAATCTGAAAAGAGCAGACACAGGCCTGGGAAGTCAGAGCTGGAGGGGGGCTCAAGGCTCACTTGGGGTCTCCAGCTGAGCCGTCTGTGGACATTCAGATGGGCTTGGAGAACTAGAAGCTGGGCACGGGTGAACTGGCAACTGGGCCAGATCTAACCAGAGTCAGGAGCTTGCTGCTGGTGGGGCTGACGTCAGCTCACGTGGGCAGTGTGGTCACCCACAGATGGGGTGGCTGCAGTGTGCCCCTCACAAGATCCTGGAGGACACCGATGTGCAGTTCACATGCTGGTCAGAAGTTCTGATGGCTGTTGGCGATGTCGCTAGTAAACATGCCGTAGGAGATGTGCCGGGTGTCTCTCTAGCATCCTCTACCCAATTCCCCTTCCTGACAGTCCTGGGAGTTTCCCAGCCATGTGATCTGGTTTGAAATGACCCACTCTGGGGGCGGGCCCTAACTGCCTTAAGAAAAGCAGAGTAACTCATCCTTCAGGCTATAGTAATGGGTCAGAAAAAGGCACATGGCCCAAGGGACACCAACTAGAATTAATGAATCTCAATTCTAGGTCTTGGCCGGGCGCGGTGCTCACGCCCTTAATACTAGCACTCTGGGAGGCCAAGGCGGGAGGATCACTCGAGGTCTGAAACCAGCCTGAGCAAGAGCGAGACCTCGCCTCTACTAAAAATAGAAAGAAATTAATTGTACAACTAAAAATATATAGAAAAAAATTAACCGAGCATAGTGGTACGTGCCTGTAGTCCCAGCTACTCGGGAGGCTGAAGCAGGAGGATCACTTGAGCCCAGGAGTTTGAGGTTGCTGTGAGCTAGGCTGACGCCATGGCACTCTAGCCTGGGCAACAGAGTGAGACTCTGACTCAAAAAAAAAAAAAAAAATTCTAGGTCTTGTCTTAGAGCTAAGTGGGAAGCAGACTGTTTCTTGCTAATTACAGATGAGAAAAGCAAGCAGTGCCAGGAGTTTCTGGCAGCCACTCTGTGACACATCGTAGAAGGAGGAGCCAAGAGACTGAAAGAACGTGGGTCCTTGGTAACAGCTGCTGGATCAAGCCTTGCCTGAAGCTATTCCTAGTTCTCGGCTTTCTGGTTATGTAAACCCATAAATTCTGTCACAACCAAAAGTATCCCCATAATGGTAACAATAATTACTTAATAATTATATTAAGTATATCATAATTGCCTAAATATAGGTGAGGAGATAGAATCTTACAGAGTACAAAATATCTGTGTTTGGAAATAATAAGAGACTCTCGTGTGTGAAAAGGTCAGCAAACTGCTGAGTTAGTCCAAGCTTCACTTGGTAAAACAAAGGCCCATAGTGAGGTCGTGAGACTTGCTCCAGGTTTGACAGCTGCTTAGTAGGGCCTGTGACTCTCAGGCTACTAGTGATTGATGTTTAATGATAACTGGAATGCTTGAAGCTCTGTGCACTTGCCATGAAATCTTCACTGCATATTCTTCTCTCTTCCCTTGTCTATTTTACTAAGAGATAGAGAAGGAATGGCAATAATTCTCTTTATTTTGCAAATAGGGAGGCAGAAACCTGGAGAGGCTTAAAGATTTGCCAAAGGTGACACAGCGAGGCAGTGGTAGAGCTCATCCCAGAACACAAATGTCCTGAATGCCATTTAGAGTTCAGCCCCCTCCACCCCACCCCAGAGCTAGCCACTTCTGCCTCCATGAGATTAGGGCATGGTAGACCTTTCTTGGTCTTCCTTCTTAGCTGCGGAGTAATAAAGAGGACATTGAGCCCAGGCGAGGTGGCTCACACCTGTAATCCTGGCACACTGGGAGGCTGAGCTGGGAGGGTCGCTCAAGGTCAGGAGTTCGAGAGACCAGCCTGAACAAGAGTGAGACCCCGTCTCTACCAAAAATAGAAAGAAATTAATCAGCCAGCTAAAAATGTATAGGAAAAATTAGCCAGGCATGGTGGCGCATGCCTGTAGTCCCAGCTACTCGGGAGGCTGAGGCAGGAGGATTGCTTGAGCCCAGGAGTTTGAGGTTGCTGTGAACTAGGCTGACGCCACGGCACTCACTCTAGCCTGGGCAACAAAGTGAGTGTCTGACTAAAAAAAAAAAAAAAAGTACATTGAGTTGTACAGGCCAAGGAAGTGATTGTGGGCCCTGACAGGTGGGTCCTTTCCCCCCACCCTTAGGAAAATCAACGTTAGGAGGCTCAGAGAAAACAGCAGATTTCTGTTGCCAGAGCCTACAAAAGGGAGGCCAACCTAGAGAGATGGGAGCTGTATGCATGAGATTCTGGCAAGACAATCCCTGTGATCCCAGCTCTGACTTCTACCCTCTCCTGCCCAAAAGCCTTCTATAACTCCCCAGCATATGCCGTAGCCAACGGGGCTGATGTGTGTGGCTGCACAGGTGGTGCACTGCAAAATTTAGATGATAACCTGAATGCCACTCTGAGAGTTGTGCAGTTCATAGCTTGCACCACCAGACACGGTGGTGGGTCTAGGTTGCCTTTCTCAACATGTTTAGACAGTCAAACCCTTTGCAAACCCTTTTTTATTTATTTATTTTTTATTTTTTGAGACAGAGTCTCGCTTTGTTGCCCAGGCTAGAGTGAGTGCTGTGGCGCCAGCCTAGCTCACAGCAACCTCAATCTCCTGGGCTCAAGCAATCCTTCTGTCTCAGCCTCACAAGTAGCTGGGACTACAGGCATGCGCCACCATGCCCGGCTAATTTTTTCTATATATATTAGTTGGCCAATTAATTTCTTTCTATTTATAGTAGAGACGGGGTCTCGCTCTTGCTCAGGCTGGTTTCGAACTCCTGACCTGGAGCAATCCCTCCGCCTCGGCCTCCCAGAGTGCTAGGATTACAGGCGTGAGCCACTGAGCCCAGCCTTGCAAACCCTTTTTTTAAATAAGAAAAAAATAATTTCATCATTTTTTTTGAGGTAGAGAAAATATGTTGAGGGCATTTATTTTATTTTAGATCAGTCTGATCTCAAAGATTATATTAGAAAGTTTATGTGTAAAAAGATTCATTATTTTTAAAGGCTACTTTTGACCATTTTCTATTTAATAAGTGATGCCTACTGTTTAATAGAATTTAAATGAATATTATGAAGAAAATCAAGGTTTACAGACAAATGAATTAAGAATAATTTGTCAAGCTAGATTTGGGAGCTGAATGCATACTGAAATTATCATTATAGATTGGAATTTAACTGCATGGTATGAATTTAAAAAATAGATATACTTGCGCTCAATACGTGGGGGGGGTTTGAATTCTTGCATCTTGTACTTCATTCTTGTGATTTATTTAGTTATTTGAAAAACAAATTTTGTGCTTTGTTTCTAAACGAAGAGATGAGAGAGAAGATATCACCTCCTCAAATAACCCATTTCAGTTATGAATAGCTGTTATTTCCGAAAGATGAAAAGCTAAAATGGCTATATTTTCTCTTTTTAGTGTTCATTTTGAAGTACTGGAGGCATCTTGATGTGCTACATAAGATTTTTTTTTTTTAAAAAAAACAGGTGATACATTAACAGTGTAGAGATTCAAAAGGTGTGGGTATGTTTATGGTAGAAACAAAATCTCCTTTCACTGGTCCTGAAAGTGGTTGTGTTCTCTAAGAACAGCCAAAGTTAGCAGTTTCTCATGTATCTTCTCAGATAGAATCTGTGCATCTACGAGGAAATATCTGCACATATTTGTTCTGCTTTGTTTTTCTTTATTTTTGTAGAAACAAAGCCTTGTATATAACCAACTGCCTCTTGCTTTTCTCACTTAAAAATACACCCAATTCCAATCAGTGTATGTTATGCTGTCTTGTTACTTATTTCTTCATTGATTAAAATATAGAAATAGAAACAGATGCTAGTACCGCATTTAAATACATGAATCCCATCAGAAAACTTGAGGCTTCATCCGAGGGCTTGAGTTTGAACCCTGACCTCACTTCCTGCCAGCCCTGCCACCTTGGGCAACTTGCCACACCTCTCTCTGCCATATTTCTCTTCAGTTATAACATGCGGATAATAGGGGAAGGTTTTGTAGGCCAATTTGGGAGGCCCTCTTGAAATTTATAAATCTAGGCTGGGTGTGGTGGCTTAGGCCTGTAATCTCAGCGCTTTGGGAGGCTGAGGCAGGAGGATCACTTGAGGTCAGGAGTTCGAGACCAGCCTGAGGAAACATAGTGAGACCCCCGTCTCTACAAAAAATACAAATATTAGCTGGATGTGGCGGCATGTGCCTGTCGTCCCAGCTACTCAGGAGGCTGAGGCAGGAAGATCCCAGGAGTTCGAGGCTGCAGTGAACCATGATCGTGCCACTGTACTCCTGCCTGGGCGATGGAGTGAGACCCTATTTAAAAAAAAAAAAAATTACAGATATCAAGTTAAGCACTTCCTCTGCAGGGGCTGGGAAGTCCCCTGCACGTGAGAGGCGCTGAACCTCATTCGCTTCACCACAAACCCGCCTCTACCTCTAGTGTCTACCTCATAGGGCTGTTGGGAGCACAGAGCGTGTCTTGGGTAACTGGCACCTGGCTGGGGTGTGGTGGGTCTGACTCCCAGACTCAGGTGTGTCAAGAACATTTACTTTCTTCACGTACCACAACCTACCTGAAGTTCTGACAGCAAGCTCCCCGCGTCACTGAGCTGGCAAACACTGTCACTCGCGTCACTCTTGAACTGGAGCCACCTCGCGCTGAAGCAGTGTCAGGGCATGGGGCGAGGACAGGGGTCTGTTCTTCTTTGATCATCATTTCTCTTCGGTCGTCTGTCCACACAGGTCATGGCTGAGGCATCTGGTGTCCCTTTCTTCGGAAGGACCCCTCAAATCTTCCACCCTCCACTGCGTCTGCGCCATGCGTAGGGCTTTGAGGGGTGCCCAAGGGTGCTGTTTAGCTGCCTGTAGGAGGATGTGGATTGGGGGGGCCCAATGGCTCTATTCTAGGCCTTAGCAGAGAGCCTGCTCTTTGAGGGGAGAAGCAATGAACCTGGTGGTTAAAAGCACAGGATGGGGTGCCTGGGAGAGTTGGGTTCAAATGCTGCAAAGCCTTGTTTTCCTCATCTGCAGAGTGGCAAGGGTGATATAACAGCTCCCTCAGAGAACAGGGGGGAGGAATTAAATGTCTTGGTAGGCTTAGCATAGCATCTGACGACGGTCCCTGGGCTCTTTTAACAGAGGTCACACTTCACTCCTCTTTGCTGTTGTGTGACTGGGAAACTGAGGTCCCAGAGACACTGGCTGGCCGCGTGAAGCTCAGCACTCAACCGTCCTGTCGATGGCGGCTGGGGTGTGGGCACCGACGGCGTGCTCACCCCGTTTGCAGATGACCCCAAACAAGATGCAGCAGCTGGTATTTTAAGTGACCAAACCAGGGCTTGAAAGCACCTAAAGCAGATGAAATGATAGTCTAACCCCCCCCCCCCCCAAGTAAGCATGGATGGATGTAAACATGAGAAGACTTTGCATAAAAGAGATTCTGGCTAAAGGTTCAATAATGTCCCATTGGCCGGGCGCGGTGGCTCACGCCTGTAATCCTAGCACTCTGGGAGGCCGAGATTGCTCGGGCGGATTGCTCGAGGTCAGGAGTTCGAAACCAGCCTGAGCAAGAGCGAGACCTTGTCTCTACTATAAATAGAAAGAAATTAATTGGCCAACTAATATATATAGAAAAAATTAGCCGGGCATGGTGGCGCATGGCTGTAGTCCCAGCTACTCGGGAGGCTGAGGCAGAAGGATTGCTTGAGCCCAGGAGTTTGAGGTTGCTGTGAGCTAGGCTGCTGCCACGGCACTCACTCTAGCCTGGGCAACAAAGTGAGACTCTGTCTCAAAAAAAAAAAAAAAAAAAAAATGTCCCGTATTAAGATGTCTGCCCCAAACTAATGTGATCTTTAGAGGTGTAGGGTTGAGGGTGAGGGAGGTGATAGCTGGAGGGCTGTGTTCACTTCTGGTTGCCACATGTTGCAAGAGTCAGGGAGAAGCCAGAGTCCAGTCTGAGGAGGGTGAAGGATAATGAGTGCTGGGGACACTGAGAAGACTCGTAGGGTCAAAGGCAGGAGCAGCCGCATAGCTCTGCCGGGCTCCAAGGACAGAACTGTCACCTACAGAGATAACGAGGGCTGAGAGCCAACTCGGTGGCTGTCAGAGCTGTCCCACAATGAAAAGCCTCGCCTTCAGAGGTAGTGAGCTCCCCATCACCAGTGGCATGCAAATAGAGTGAGAGGGAGGTGAATTTGTGAAAAAGCAGTTTAATAGCCTGCCTCCATTCCATTTCAGAAGCCAGGATGCTGGTGAAAAGGTGGAATGTCACAGGTCGATGGAGTCAATAGATTGACTGTGGCTTCACTAAGAAGAGAAAGCTGGATTTTTAACCCTTTGCACTTGGATGTCGAGTGTGACTTGACACGGTTAGCAAAAATTATAGAGATTAAAATTACTCTTTGAATGTATCAATAATTTGAAATATAAAAAATCCAAATAAATACGTTTGTATGAAAAGAAACTCCAGTTTTTTATTCTATTGCCACGATTTGTAAAATCTGGGGTATTTAAAAAATTAAATCCCTAGTAGAATAAAGGAATCAAGAAAAAAGCAAGTGAGTGCAAAGGGTTAAAAATATTTTTTAATTTATTTAGATACTTTATAAGCCCTTTATAAAAACCCTTTATAAAAGGGTTTATAAAGGGATGTTATTAAACCTTTAGACAAAATGGCAGTGAGATGGTAGTGAGCTCCCCATCACAAGTGGGATGCAAATAGAGTGAGGAAAGGATTCCTGTTTCCAGCTCTCGGATGCGTTTGTTGTTGCCGTTGTTGTTTTGTTTAAGGTGGGGTCGTGCCATGTCACCCACGCTTAAGTACAGTGGCACAATTGTAGCTCACTGTAGCTTTGGGCACCTGGACTCCAGTACAGTTCTCCTACCTCAGCCTCCTGGGTAGCTGGGACTACAGGTGTGTGCCATCATGCTCGGCTAATTTTTCATAGAGATGGGTCTTACACTCCTGGCCTCAAGTGATCCTCTTGCCTCGTCTTCCCAAAATGCTGGGATTACTTATAGGCTCAAGCCACTGTGCCTGGCCTCGCAGATTGTTATAACAAAAAACTAGGTAATTCGTATTTCCCCTATTTTAAGGTATACTCTAAAAAATTAATATTATTGAAATTGGGACTTACAATCCATGTGTGTGTTTAATGATCCTTCTTTCCTGAAAAGTTGTTGTTTGGCTCAGAGAAATGAAATACATGATTCAGGAGGGTTTATTTGACAATCAGGATTCCATCTTACACTTGTGCCATTAGAATGTATCTCTTGAATATTTTTTAAAAAGCATCTAAATAAATGAAAAATATTTTAAAAAATCTGCTTTCTCTTCTAGTGAAGCCATAGACAATCTATCGAATTCAGCGACCTGTGACATTCCACCTGTCACCGCCGTCCTGGCTTCTCAAATGGAATGGAGACAGGCTATTAAACCGCTTTTTAACAAATTCAGAGCAGCATGTTCTTGGCTGGGGGGAGAAAAATTCCACTTATCAAGAGATGTTATTCCTTCAAAGGATGAGAACCTACTTCTACATAAAGAGAATTTGGAGGGAGCGTTTTGTTCTGTGGGGACATCATCTGGATTTGAATACATCCCTGCTCAAAAGGAGATTTATTATAATGGACCCAACTCAAAACACTCAGAGTACAAGGACCGGTGAGTTTTCAAAAGGAGGCACTTGGAGAGGCTGGCGAGGGCCCTTGTGTGGATTTTGGAGGTCAGGGAGGGCTGCCGAGCCCTGCACGTAACTTTCCTACTGAAAGACTCATCCTCCTCCTCCGCCCCCCTCCCTCTACGCCTCTCCGGAAACTTTGGGACCTGAGTTCGTTTAAAAACACTTGTGGTTTTAGGAGGCTCTTGTTTATTATAAAGCTGCCAAGGAGACCTTACAATGAAAGGCGTTTGGAGATGAGAAAGAAGGAAGCCAGGCCAAGGCTGGCCGGGCTCTCAGCTGTGGGTTTATAAAGGAGACTCATGGAGCACAGACACCTGCAGACTGCGCCCTGGGCACTGGACCGCCTGGCAGGTGGTGGGCAGAAGGTGTCCACAGGGACCTGGGTTCAAATCCCTGCTCTGCCAGTCCGTCATTTCCACTGCAATCTTGGGGAGGTTGCATAACCTCTGGGTGCCGTGACACCCTTTCCTGGAGCCCGGAGCGGGAACAAAGCCCCTTGAATCCCTGACATCAGAGGTGACGCGAGTCTCTGCAGGCGGTGACTAGGCACAACCCACTGCCGCTCCCTTTCCCGTGTCTGGGCTGGCCTGGGGTGTTGCTTCCCACCAGGTGGGCTGGCCTCTCTGTTGGGTCTCCCAGCTGCCCTGCACCCCGCACGCCCTGTGCTGGCCAGACCCTCACTCGCTGCTTGGTGACACACTGTGCTCAGATGACATGCCCTATGGGCTGGCCTGTGGAGCCCCCTCCTGGTGACTGCAGGGAGGAGGATCCCCGGAACCAAAGGAAGTCCTTCCTGCAGTCTAGCCTCTGCCTCTCCTGGGGCGTTAGAGGTGTGAGGGGCAGCTGAGGGTAGCGTGCTCTCCCCCCCACCTTAGGAAATAAACTCAGGTGGAGTCCAGACAGCTCCTTTTCTTTGCTGGGCCAGGCCGTCTTGGGGCCTAAATGGAGGGGACCCCTGGGTGCGCTCTATGCCTGATTTCTATGTATAGGACCCTTTGGGGAGTAGGACTAAGGACCGCTGTGAAGGTGGGGTGCCAGGGCTCTCGCCTGGGTGTGACCCCAGAGTTAGGGCTTGCAGAGGGAAAAGGCTGGAAGGCAAGGTTCTGGTGCAGCCCCCCACCCCCTAACCTGGAGAGGCCCCCTCGCCTCACCTCTACCTGGGACAGATGCTGTCAGCGATTCACCAGGACTGGTGAAGGGACTTCAGTTCGCTGTTTGTCTTAAGCACAGATAAAGCAAGAAGGATTCAAGTTAGACACAAGGCAGAACTGCTCAACTCCGAGGGATGTCAGACCTCCGAAGGGAGCAGGGGAGGGGCCTTCCCACCGAGAGAGCCCCCAGGTGACGTGGGGTCTGGACGAGGAGGCGAGATCTTAGTCTCGGGGGTCCCGGGATGGAAAGGCCTCCTGTGAGGTTCCTGGTGGTTAGGGCCTCGGGGGATGGGGTGAAAGTGGGTGGGTGAGGTCAGGCCGGGGGAGAAACTGAGGCCCAGGGTCATGGCCACTCCCCATCCTGCGTACCTGGTAAACTCATCGTCTTTGCCTCTGGGCGTGCCTCCTCTCCGGCCACTTCCCGGCCCCTATGAGAGGTCACGCTGCCGTCCCACTCCCATGTGCCCCCTGCACGCGCCCCGCCGCCCCGCTGCCCTGTCGCCCCGTCTAGCGCACGTTCTGTGATGGCAGCCAGTGTGTCGGTCCTTTTGCATGGGCTGCGCTCCAATGCGGGCCAAGGCCTGTCTGTCTTGCTCCATCCTGGCTCTGTCCCCAGCACCAAGCCGGCTTCCTGGCACATCCCTGGGGCTGAGTGAATATCTGATGACCTCAGTTGATTTGGGAAGGGGCCCCAGCTCCTTCTTGGGCCAGCTCAGCTTAGCTTTAGGAAGCACCGGGGCAGGCGTGGGAGGAGGCAGGGCCCGGAGGCTTGGCCAGGGGGTGGCCTGAGCACTGTCTGACTTTCCAGACAGGGTTGCTACCCCCACCCCAGTGTGGACCCCGTCCTCACTCTGCCCGAGGCTTCAACTTCCCAAGATGGCCCACCCCTGCCCTGGTGGCCCTCCTTACTCTGCTTGGTCTCTGACACCTGAACTAGGCTGCCCCCATATGAGGCCGCCCCTCACCAGTTGAGCCCTGACACTTCCAGGCCAGGGTGCCTCCCTGCATGGTCCCCTCCTCACCCCACTGTGACACCAGCCTTGCTCCTCTGTGGTTCCCCCTGCCAGAAAGGAGTCTGCCCTGCTCTGCCACACCTGCTGGCTCTAGCACTGGGTTGTTCAGGGAGGGAGGAAGGGAGAGGTGGGGCAGTGCAGCGTTTTTGAAAAAAATGTTTTGACCGTGAAAATTTTTGTGCAGCAAAATTTTGGACAGATTATATATAATACAGTTGCTCTGGTTGAAGAGAGAGTGAAAGAGAAAGCAAGATATAGAGATGGAGAAAGAGAGAAGAGAGAGGGAAGGAGGGAGAGAGGAGAGAGGGCAGAGAGGAGACGGAGAGAGAAAGGAAGGGAGGGAAGGGGAGGGGAAGGGAGGAAAGGAAGACCTCCCAGTGGGCCTGGAGCCCCCCACCCTCTCAGAACTGTCATCTGTCATTAAGTCCTAGGGGTTCCTTGGTGTACAATTTGAGAACCACTGGAAAAGCATTCTGCCCCCAAGAAAATGGGTGCTGCGTTGCAGGCACTAAGCTGTCTTCTCCGAGCTTTCCCGAGAAGGTGCCCACCCTGGGGTGGCCCTCACAGCCAGCCAGCCAGAGGTAGCCCGAGCGCATCAGTTGCTCCTGTCCGGAGGTGTGGCCTCTGAGGGACGGGGACCCCGACGGGTGTTGGGGGTGTCCTCCTGGGCCTGTGAGAAGTGGGCTGGGCTTGCAGGGCACAGGCTGTGCGTTATGGGACTTCTGGGCAGACCCCCGGCCCCCGCCATCCGTGACCCTTTGTGACCCTTTAGGTCCCATCTCTGTCCCCTCCACAGTCACCCCCAGGGACAGGGCCTGCAGGGGCCACTGACCTCCTCATGATGCCCAGCAGAGTGCACAACACTTTCCAGTTTGCAGAGCACTTTCACACCAGTCATTGTGGTGTGGTCGTGGCACGTCCAAGGCGGTTGGAGTGGAGAGGAAGCCAGGGACAAGAGGGTGTGCAGACTGCCCTCAGCAGCAGAGGTGAGGCTGGGAATGCAGGCAGACTCCTCGTCCCAGCCCCGTCCTGGTCCTGCACGCACGCCTCTCCCAGCTTCTCCGCCCTCCCTCTGCAGCCGCCTGCCGGGGCTCAGGGCCGTCAGGACTCAGCACTCAGGCATCCCAAGGGGCTGGGAAGCAGACTGTTCGAGGGTCATGGCCCTTTCTCAACACCCGGGGGCAAGCGCTGAGGCCCCCTCCGCGGGAGATTGCAGTAGGGTGACCAGATAATTAGTCATCCAGATTAGGACACTTCTGAGAATGGAAGGGAGCGTCATTAATAGTTACCCTGGCAACAGCCTGCCCTGAGGTCCCCTTATGGTGGAACCACCTGACCCCCTCTCGCTCCCCAGCCTCAGGCCCCAGCTCTTTCCTTCCTGCTGCGTCTCCAGCCCGTGCAGAAAGTCGCCTTTCACTGGGCATTTATCCACAGAGCTTGTTTTCAGGATCTTCACCACAACGCGTGGCTGATCCGGTATGAGTCCCATCTTATTGCTAGAAACACTGAGGCCCAGAAGAAACATGCCCAAGAACACATAGCTGGTAAATGGTGGAGCTGGGATTTGAACCCAGGGAGGCTGGCTTTCCATGGAAGGATTATAACAACATTTTCATAAACCGGTTTGAGCCACGGGATGGGGCGCCCTAAGCCTCTCAGCAGACCTCCCCCCAGTCTCTCAGCTGTTTTTAGCCTAGGGACATCATTAAAAGGGACTCTGAGTGGCAGCTGCAGCAGGGGAGTGGGAGATGTGTAGGCAAGGGAGGGAGGTGGGGTAGCAGCAGGATGAGAGTAGTCAAAGCTAACATTTATCAAGTACCTACTGCATATCAGGCTCTGTTTTTAAGTGTTTTCAAGGCGTTATTCTATTTAATCCTCACAGCAACCCTATGAGCCAAGTAATATTATTATTCCCATTTTACAGAGGAGCAAAACTGAGGCCACTTGCTGACCATGACACAGTGGGAGGTAAGTGGTAGAGCCAGGCCCATCCAGGTAGCCCAGCTTCTAAGGCAGCAAGCTCAGTCGTCATGCAGGGAAGAGGGGAAGGAGACGCTGCTGGTGCAGGGGTACAGTTCCCTCCACCCTGCTTCCTGCGCATGTCCAGTGGGCCAATCTTGAGTGAGGAGAGAGTTCCTGGTCCAGCCTCCTGGGGGCGCCAGGCGTTCCCGCTTCTGCTCCACCGGCTCCTCACAGGAGGCTCAGGGAGGACGGGGACGGAGCTGAGGCCCCGCCACCCTCTGGGGCGGTTCATTTTCATTCATTTGCTTTAAACGCTTCTCGCTCTCTGTTTTTAAATCTAATTTTTCAGCTTCTTTTTTATCTTCACTCAAGTTGCTTTAATGAAACGAAAATGTGTCTGTTTCCCTCTGCTGGAGCTGCCCGGGGAATTTCAATATAAAACAAACAAGTTGGCTTTTAAAATTAAAATTTTATGGGTGGCATTTCCTCGTTTAATGGGTGGCACAAAAGACTGGAGTAAAACCAATTAACATGGGGTTGAGACTCGGTGTCTGGCAAAATTAAACAACGGGAGCACGGTGTGCCGCCGCCGGGAGCCAGGAGCAGGCAGTGCAGAGGCTGGGGGTGTGCAGG
Source organism: Microcebus murinus (assembly GCF_040939455.1). Classification (NCBI taxonomy): domain Eukaryota; kingdom Metazoa; phylum Chordata; class Mammalia; order Primates; family Cheirogaleidae; genus Microcebus; species Microcebus murinus. Next base: position 27,069,680 of record NC_134105.1, on the reverse strand, counting down.
GGGGCGGCGGAGGGGGGCTGCGGTCGGGTCCCCCAGCTCGCGTGTGAGCCCAGGTTGCACGCTGGCTCCTGTGAACGTGCTGGCCGCAGGCCCCATGCCCAGGTGCCTGTGTGCACGCCTACCTGTGCATTCAGATGGCAGGCAGTGGTGGGGTTTGCCACAACAGGGGTGGCTGCTTGGGAGCCCTGGGGTCGTGGACACTGGGGTCTGGAGAGGCATTGGAGAAAGTAGCTAAGGCTTCTGCAAGGGCCAAATTCGCTCAGGTGGCTGTCCCCTGGCACAATAAGAGCCCACCCGTGAAGGCAGGGGCCCCCATCTTGATCACGGCCATGCCCCAGGCCCAGGCAGTGCCAGGAGTGTGGCAGGTGCCCCACAGATACTCCATGGCGGAGCAAATGACTTCGTTCAGGCAAACAGTTTTAGTGAATCCCTCAGGGTGCTGTCACCCAGTGCAGTGTGTGTTCGGGGTGGAAATGGTGACGATGTCACAGGTCATCTGAGGAGGGAGGGGGCGCTTCTGGGTGGGGTCACCAGGGGAGACAGCTTTGTGAAACAGCCAGGGCGGAGCAGCCAGAGGAAGACCAGTCCAGGTGGGGGAAGGGCAGTGTTGAACAGAGGGTGGAGGCGGAGGTGAGAAATGGAGGTGGCAAGTCTGGCCAGAGTGTGAGGTGTGAGAAGATGGATCTGGAAGGCCAAGGGGCCTGGGTCTCAAAGGGCGGGGCCGGGAGCTTCCACTTTCATCCTGGGGTGATGGGGAGTCACTGGAGGTTCCACAGCAGGCCGGTGCCATCGGAGGTAACTTCTGGGAGGCTCAGTCTGGAGGCTGCAGGGAGGGAAAGGAAGAGTCCTGCTAGGTGTGGTGGCTTCAGGCCAGGCTGAGCCGAGGACTCGGGCTGGGCGGGCAGAGTGGCCCTTGGCTGCTGGGGGCGGGGAGAGAAGGCATGGGTGACGCTGGGGCCCTTCTCTGAGCCAGGAACCTGGGGAGGAGCAGGGTGGGGAACCGGACCCCAGCAGACCCCCAATACAGACCGACTGCGCTGAGGACACAGGAAGTAGATTTGAGATTGGCAATTGCAGCCACACTACCTGTAAGTCCAGGGAGGGACATGGTGCCGCAGCCACCCAGGAAGTCCCCAGGAAAACAGGCCTCCCAGCCTTGGGGCAAAGGGCTCAGGCCACCGCTTTTGTTCCCTTCACCTCCCTCCTCACCCCACTGGCTCTTTCTGTCCCACCGCTTCTGTCTCCTGACCTCTCATCCTATGGAGAGGACCACTCTGCCTACCAGAGCCCCCGGAGTGGCAATAAGGTGGGGAGGCCCAGTGCCTTACCTGCTCGGAGTCAGGAAATTGAGCTGGTCCCCATGGCCACCACCAGCATCCTTAGTCCCCCGCAATTAGGCCTTCAGATGTGAAAAGACACCCCAGACAGAGTCCTGCAGGCTGCAGGCCCCAGGCGGACCCGGCAGAGGTGCGGAGAGCGGGTGCCAGGCCTGGTCTCTCTGAGCGTGTCTGAGGGAACATCCGAGGTGGGAGGGTTTCCCGATGCAGGTCTGCGCTGTGACCCAATCCATCCAAGTCCCTCCAGGGCCTGTCTGAGGATCCAGGTGAGGGTCTCTCTGGGAACCTATCTGAGGTTTTTATCTGTAAGTCTCTTTGAGGCCTATTTGAAGTTCTAAAGATTGCCCGGGTTGGCCTGAGGGCCACTAGTGTAAAACCAATAAAGATGGCCCAAGGCCAAGGCTGACATTGATTCTTCTCCCTCCATACAACAAAGAGTAAATTTGGCCAAGGTTCTTATGGCCGGGGGTTGGTGGAGTAGCTGGTGCTTTTTCTTTCCTGGTGAATGAAATTTATCCCAAACCACAAAAGGGTTGACTGGAGAGAGCCCCCCACTCTATCCTAACAGCCACCTGTCTGCCCTTTTTTTTTTTTTTTTTTTTTTTTTTGAGACAGAGTCTCGCTTTGTTGCCCAGGCTAGAGTGAGTGCCATGGCGTCAGCCTAGCTCACAGCAACCTCAAACTCCTGGGCTCCAGCGATCCTCCTGCCTCAGCCTCCCGATTAGCTGAGACTACAGGCATGCGCCACCATGCCCAGCTAATTTTTTACATATATATATCAGTTGGCCAATTAATTTCTTTCTATTTATAGTAGAGACGGGGTCTCGCTCTTGCTCAGGCTGGTTTTGAACTCCTGACCTTGAGCAATCCGCCCGCCTCGGCCTCCCAAGAGCTAGGATTACAGGCGTGAGCCACAGCGCCCGGCCTACCTGTCTGCCTTTGACAAACGTGGTGAAGGCAACACACCTCCCGAGGACCACACTAAGCTGCACACACCTCCCTGGGGAAAGAGACACAGCTGGGTCCTGTCTGAAATGTGTTTTTAGGTATGAATAGGAGTTCACCTGGTGAGGAGTGCAGGAAGGATAGTATTGACTGAGTGACACCAGTGAAGACAGAGAAATGTGCAATAGTTCTCTGTGGGTCAAGGAAACTACAAGTACATCAGGTTTTCTGGAGTCTAGAACTTGCAAGACTTAGACATACGACTATCAGGTAAAATAACGTAAGAGAAAGGGCTTTGCAAACTGTCCTCTACTACCCAAAACGAGGCATGGCTGTTACCACTCGACTCTCTTGTTTGTTATGGGGACCAAATGAGTTGAGATGTGTGAAGCTGCATTGTAAACTGGAAAAGTGTTTATAAAAATGTTAATTAATGTATTTAGAGAGTAGGTAGATTAAGTGTGAGAATGTGGAGATGGAGCAGACAATTAAAATATCTGCTAATTTCTCTCTTGAATTCACATTTTAGGAAATGTTTATAAACTGAGAATTCTAATTACTTTTCTCCTTCACACCTCTTTGCAGATGAATACATTGTAAGAGAATGATAGTGTCTGTTAAGAATATTGTCAATTTCCTGGTGTATCAGCTGTGACTCCTTACAGAGCAAGTAACCGGACACCCACTGCAAATGGCTTAACGGGTAAGACGAATGTGTAGTTCATGTGATCTGAAAGTCCCGAGGTAGATTTGATCCAGGGCTCGATTTGATCCAGGGCTCATTACTCCTGATGCTCAGGACAGCTTCTCCATGTTGAGAGCCAATAGCTCCTAGGCATTCAGGTTTTTGCCTCCAAATCTAGGGAGAGAGTGGGGCTCTTCTTTGGCTAACCACCAAGCAAAATTCCCGAGTTTCACTTCTTTGTTGTTTTGGTTTGGTTTTCTTTATTTTTATATGTTTTGATCTCTGTTGGGCAATACCCTAAGAGCTCTACTTCTGACTGGACTAACTTGGGACATGTGGAGTTCTGGATAAAGTGCCCATCCTTAAAGCTACCACGGTGGTATGGAGACAGGTGAAATGAGTGCAAGGAGGCAGACAGGATGCACACTCTACCTGGTCACTCGGATGGACTGTGGGGCTTCAGGTGTGCAGACCTGGAGTCCTGTTCAGTTTCCAGCCTCACTGCCGATTCATCGTCTGCAACCTCTCTTCCCTGCAGCTCTTCCTTTGCAGCCACGATCCTGGTCGGAGCCTTGTCCCATCAATCCACACTCAGACCACAATAGCTTTTCTTTTAGCTAGTTACTCAGCCACTACTCTCTCTCCTTGCCAATACATTTTTTCCCCTCCCCAGAGATGCTCAAAAGCTCAACACACTTAATCATAGCAAAGAACACATATCACAGCTGATGTGATAAGACAAAAAAAAAAAAACACAATTGCAAAATTTATGGGAAAATTAGCATGCACTGCCAAAGACACAATTTTATAACTAGAAAGCCCAATGAAATTAACTAAAAACAATAAATTCTAGCCAATAAGAGTGTGTAGTCAGACATCAGATACAAAATAATAAAAGTTTAAAGGTATTTTTCTATAATGGCAATCAGTTTTAAAAGGTTGTGGCAGGTTATCTGGAGAAAAGGGTCTTTTATTTTTTATTTTCTAACTTAATGAGGAAGCTCGGTTGGGGATAGTTGTTTTCTAGAAACCATGTTAGTTTCAGTGGTACAGACACATGTGACTTTGAATCACACCCTCCTCCCACTTTAATAAAATCACCAGGCTAGGATCTTTATACGAGTAAAGCAACTACCACCTGCTTTTCTAGGAAGAGCCCTGGAAGTAGAAATGCAAACTGAGATGTTAAATATTCTGTTTTGCAATGACTGCATTTCAAGCAGAGTTTGCTGTGGATGTGACCCAGTTTTATGGCCTGGGGTAGGACCAAGGGGAGAACAGGGATTTTCAGGTGTGGACAGGTCTGAGGAGCCTTTCATCAGTGGTTACTCCCTGGTATGATAGGGACCCTGAAATTGAGTGTACAGTCTGTGGCCCCAAGGTAACACTGCATAGCTGTGTAGGAGCCCTGATTGCAGCAAAGAGGCAAAAGAAGAAAAGGTGGGGGTAGGGGGATTGAGGGACTGGGGGGGAGGGGAAGCGGGGGAGGGGTGGCAAGAGAGGCCAGAAGAAGGAGCAATGAGACAATGAATTGATCAGCAGCACCCAGAACTGTGAGTGGAACACCTGAACCCCTATCTAGGCTCCCCAGATGCCTATAAAGTATAATTCTCAAAATATTAAAAACATAATTCTCATGCAATACATACTGAGCATGACCAAAATATTATTTAACTCAAAGAGAGACTCTTTGAAAAAGGTGGATCAAAGAAGGATATGAAAAACTCCTATGAAAAACAATGATGGAATAAGACACTAAATTATTAATAGATACAAAATTGGTTAATATCCTATAGGACAATAAAACCATAACCTTTGGGGATTATTTTCTCTACTGGCTGGAAATCATTTGCCCCTTACCAGTTTTCTACAAGTGAACATCTAATTTTACAGAGCCTGGGCTCTAAGCAGTAGTAATTAGAATATCATTCTAATTATTCTAGATAGGCTTGTTGGCCCGTGCATGGGACATGGAGAGGGTTTACCATCATATTTTTGCCTGTTTTGGGAACCTCATAGAGAAATTTACTACATGCAGTTTGGGTTTGGGGAGCTCAGAGTCCTTCTAAATGAACCCTGAAGTAGGAGCCAGACTTGGATCCCAACATGGTGAGGTGGGGCATATAAAAGCCACCTGGTGCCTGTGGCTTGGTGGGTTCCTGTGGGGATACAAAGGTGGGCTGTCCCCACCCTTGTGCTGGACTTTGAAGCACTTCTCATTGGGCTCAGAGTCACACCAATTTTTTTGTTTTCTGCATATTTTTTTTTTTACTTTTTTTTAAATTTAATTTTTTATTGTGCTAAAATATACATAACAAAACTTACAATTTCAACCACTTTTAAGTGTACAGTTCATGGCATTAAGTACATTCCCATTGTTGTACAACCATCAGCATCAGCTATCTCCAGAACTTGTCATCATCTCAAACCGCAGCTCCATCCATACCTATTACACAAGAACTCCCATTCTCTCCTCTCCCCTTCTCCCACCATTCTTTCTGTCTCTGTGGATTTGATACTCTAGGCAACTCACAGAAGTGAAATTATACAGTGTTTGTCCTTGTATGACGGGCTTATTTCACTTAGCATAATGTCTTCGAGACTCATCCCTGTTGCAGTATGGATCAGAATTTCCTATTTTTTAAAGGCTGAGCAATGCATTGTATGCTTACACCACATTTTGCTGATCCTTTCATCCGCAATGGACACTTCATTGCTCTCACCTTTTGGCTATCGTGAATAATTGCTGCTATGAACACTGGTGTACAAATATCTATTTGAGTCCTTGCTTTCTATTTTTGGGGTATATATCTAGAAGCATAATTGCTGGATCATATGATAACTCTATGTTTATTTTTTTTTATGGAACCATCATAGTGTTTTCCATAGAGGCTGCACCATTTTGTATTCCTACTAGCAATGCACAAGAGTTCTGATTTCTCCATATCCTCATTAATACTGCTATTTTCTCTGTGTGTGTGTGCATTTTTAAATAAGAGCCATTCTAATGGATTGTGAAGTGAAAACTTTTAGTTTTAAAATTAATTGTTGAGTACCAATGATGATTAAAGAAAGTCTGATGGAGAATATTTCCCCATGTCTCACTGACCAGGAATCTCTGTGGCTTATGTGGTCCAAATAAGGTCAATCCTATTTCCAGGACCAGATCTAGAAGAAACAAGAAAGCCCACGACTGCTGTTGCTTCTTCCTGCCACACGGTGTCGCTGTTGAAGATGGGTCCTGGGCAGCCTGGTGCACATTGCTTGTCATTGCTCTGCTGTCGTCTCAGGTCCTTCTATTAGTTCCACTCAATTTTCCAGAGGAAACAATATGCCTTGGCTACAATTGCAGTTCTTCAATTAAATTAGACAAATACTCATTGAGTGCCTACTGCATGCCAGGCTCCGACCTAGGTTCTGGGAAAACATCAGAACAAAATAGACAATGATAGCTGCCTGCCCTTGTGGGGGCTACACGATAAACAACAAACACAATAAATAAGTAAATTACAAAGCATGTTAAAAGGTGTTAAGCACCACGAAGAAATAAAAGAGTAAAACAGGGTAAGGGGGACTGGGAGCATGTGGTGGGGTATTGGGTGGGGTTGTACCATTGGGAAACATTCAATAAAGTCTTGAAGGAGGTGAGTTGTGTTGGGAGCAAGAGTTCCAGGTGGAGGGACCAGCCCTAAGGTGGGAGTCCACTGGTTATGTCTGAGGTCAGAGTAAGCAAGGGGGATGTGTAGCAGGACAGGAACATGGCCCTGGGGGCCACTGAAAGGACTTGGACTTAACTCTGAGTGAGACGGGGACTCATTGTAAGATTTTGAGCACAGAAGTGAATGATGTGACATGTTTTAAAAGCTTCACTGTGGCTTATGTGTTGAGAATACATTGAAGCGGGGTGGGGGCAGAGACAGCAATGGGGAGACCAATTAGGAGGCAGCTGTGATAATTCTGGGTGACAGACACCACGGTTCACAAAGTCACCACGACTATCACTGACCCCACCCCCAGCCTCCTGTGCAAACCCTCTGCCTCTGCTTGGGGGGAAGCATTGAAGAGAAGAACAGCTGTTATTGAGGACCTACTATGTGCCAGTCATTGTTTTAGGTGCTTTGTGTTGACGATCTCATTTAATCTTCAATGGGACTTGTGGGGAAGGGATTGCTCCACAGACATTTCCAAGCCCATGCTATGGACTGAAATGTGTCCCCTCCGGAATTCATATGTTGAAGCCCTCACCCCCAATGTATTTGGAGATGGGGTGTTTGGGGGTTTAGATGAGCTTACAACGGTGGGGCCCTCACGATGGGATTAGTGTCTTCGTAAGAAGAGACAACTGGGAGTACCCCATCCTCTCTCCTCTTTTTCTTTCCCTGCCCCCACCTCTTCCTCTCTTCCTCCCCACGCCACCTGAGGACACAGAAAAGGTGGCTGTCCGCAAGCCAGGAAGAGAGTCCTCACCTGCTGGCACCTTGGTCTTGGATTTGCCAGCCTCCAGAACTGTGAGACGCAACTGTCTGCTGTTTAAACCACACACTCTGTGGCCTTAGTCGTGGCAGCCCGAGCTGACAAATGCCGCCCATTTTACTGGCGAGGACACTGGAGCTCCAGGGTGTCGGGTCACTCAGCTGGGGAGTGGCAGAACGTTGGGCTGGGCTGTGACGCGAGATCCGGGAGCCAGAGAGCACAGGGCATGAGTGAGACATGGCATGGAGGAGTTGAGGAGGGACAAGGCCACATTTCAGGGGCATTTGGGCCAGTGGTCTCCCGCCTGGGTGGGGGATCAAAGGTGGCAGTGTCTGGGAATGAAAGTGTCACTTTGGGTGGGTTTGGAGGCTGCTCCTGATTCACCCTCTCTGTGCAGTTTCCCAGGGCCTGGCTCCAGCTTTTGCTGGCATGCGGGGTGTCCTCCTGGGGCCCCACTGAGGCCCTTCCTGCTGCCCCCACCAGCCTTGCCTGTGGCTTGAGCTGTCCAGGCTGGTGCTCCTGGGGCTGGCAGGGGGTGGGGATGGGGCACGGAAGGGGGGAGGGGAGAGGCACCAGGGTTCAATCATGACTCCCTGGGGCCTGTTAGCTGCTCACTCTCATAGAAGGTGGTGAAGAGGGCAGAGTGTTAATGACAGTAATTGCTTTAATTATTTTTTTTTTTGGTTTGGAGAGTCATAAAATGCAGCAGCTCTGCTCGGTGCTAATCATGGTAATTAGGAGGGGCTGGGGCTGGCTAGGACAGCAGTTGTTAACGAGAGGGAGGTAACAGCCTGCAGAGACAGACAGGAGCCAGGTCCTGTTTTCTCTCCTGTCTTCTGCTTTCCCCTTCCCCTCCTCCACCCTCCTCCGCCCCCTGCCCCCTTTCCAGGGAGGCCTCTTGGATGGCTCCAGGGACTGACTTCAGGTCCAGGAGACACAGCTGTTTGGGGGCACAGGGGAGAGTTTGGTCACAAGCAGAGTCTGTCTCTGCTCTTAGCAGCCTCTGCACAGCTCCTCGAGGCTGCAGACAGTCTGTGATGGACCAAGCAGCTTGCCCCTACAGACGAGCCAGAAGAAAGAGCAGGGCCGCCCCCTTGGGCGAAGCTGCGGGAAGCCACTGGGAATGGGAGTTGGGCCACCTCCCTGCGTCCCTTTACCCACAGCCGGCCAAGCAGTCCACACTCAGCCACCATTTCCTGAGCACCTACTGAGCATTAGGCTGGAGGTTCTGTGGGGGAATTCCTCTCTGCCTTGTTCTCAGGGAGCTCCCGGTCAGACAGGGAGCTGGCGTGGCAGAATTAATGACCTTCCAGGGTGGCATCCGAAGCACAGAGCTCAGGCCAAAGGTGTCAGCTCTTGGTAAGTCAGAGAAGGCTTCCTGGAGGAGGCGGCAGGGTCATGGGGGAGACGTCCCGGAGGAAGCGACTTTTGCTAGGTCTTGCAAGGTGAGCAGGAGTTTCCTGGATGGGAGAGTGGGGGATCCTGGGCTGAGGAAACAGCAGGGACAAGGAGCTAGAAGAGGGTACAGAGAGGGCAGATGGGAGACACAGCCAGAGAGTCGCTTTGGGCTAGAGTGTGAGAGGCCTTGAAGACCGCACTGTGGAACTCGGGCTTGACGTGCCAGCTTCTGAGTCCCCTGTGCATGGGGCTTGGGAAAGGGCTGGAGTCAGGCAGCTTTTTTTTATAGGAAATAGATGAAAGCATGTAGACAAAGCACAAAGCGAGTGCTCCATGGATGATATCGAGGACGATGACAAAGTGATGTCCCAGGCCTGCATGGACGCGCTGGTGCAGAAACTTAGAGACAGCCGTACACAGACGTGTGAGCTACGATGACACAAGGCACAGACACAAACTTACAGTTACTGTCCTGCCCCGCCCCGGAGACACGCACAGACACAAAGCCATGCTCGACACACCAGATCCACAGACCTGAGTTCATCTTGGAGGGGCTTTCTAAGGCCAGGGTGTGCCCCGGCTCCGTGGCCTTGTAACTTTGCTCCCTGGGACTGTGGGCTGCAGGGCTGGGGCTGAGTCAGGGAGAACTTCCTCTGCAGATGACCCCAGCGGTCCCTCTGCTCTGTCAGAACGTGACCCCTGGCACTGCAGCTGGAGAACTTGAGGCCAGCTGTCAGGAAGAACTGTCCTGCCAAGAAGTCAGTGGTGGGGTAGGTTTCTGCAGCCAGGGGGGCCACTTACCACCCCAGGCCAGAGTGATTGGTGAAGCCTACATACCTGGCTTGGGGCAGGGGCTGTTCCCCCCTACCCCCCCGCAGAGCTCTTACCCTGTTCTAAGATTAGGGTCTCAGGTCAGCAGGGGCTTAGGTGGAGGAGATGTGAGCTCAGCGAGGTGCGTGGGAATCTCTGTTGAAGATGATAAGGGCCTCACAGCAGCAGGGAGAGTGCTTGGACCTCAGGGGCCCCTTGTGGGTTGTGAGGGAATGCAAGGAACAGCAGAGGAGCACAGGGAACCAAGGGGAGCAGAGAGGCCCCCGGGGTTTGGTGAGGAGCTGTGATCCCTGGGAGCTTGCTGTGTGCCAGACACGGTTCCAAAGTGTGTGACATGTGTTAACTCGATTAATCCTCTAACACGCAACAGAGCAGGTGTCATTAGCAGCCCATTTTACAGATGCAGAACTTTAAGTATCGTGTGCAGTTCACACGGCTCGGAGGTGGCAGGGGCTGAACGGATCCCAGACAGACGGGCCGCAGAGTCTGCCCCATCACCGCACTCACTGGGCCAGAGTCCGAGGTTCTGTCCCTGCCTGCTTCCCCAGACTGACAGCTCCTTGAGGACAATGACAGTGACTGTTTCATCCTCGTGTTCCCAGTAGCCAGCACAGGCTGAGCTGCTTACCAAGTCTGGATGGAAGGGAGGAAGGGAGGAGAGAGGGAGAGAGGAAAGGAGTATTAGAGGCAGGAGCTTGTCCAGAGGGTCTCGGGGCATCTCGGCCCTCCCATCCTGTCCCTGCAAGCATTCCCCGCCTATTGGGAGCCCTCCGGCACCTGCCACCACCCCTGGATCCTCCAGATCTCCTGAAGCTCAGCTGCCTCCTTGTCCAATTTCATTTTCTGTCCAGACAAACGAGGGGCTGGATGCACCTTCCCATTCACACGGGCTGGTTGTCAGCTGCAGTGGCATCTGTTCTTGTCAGAAAAGTTAAGAAGGAAGTGAAAAAGGCGCAGCCCTAGTGCTGCTGGCTGGGGAATCTGGGCCTGGCCTCTCCTGGGAAGACCCTGCCTGTCTCCCAGAGAAGGTGCCTGGGGGCCAGGCCAGGGCCAGAGTGGACACGGGTTCTCCACCAGCATTCTCTTCCTTTCAGAGGGAAGGTGACTCTGGAGCCAACTCTTGAGCTGAGTCCCAGCTCTGGACTGACCAGCTGTGTGTTTGTTTGGGCAAGTTACTTAACTTCTCTGTGCCTTAGTTTTCCTATCTATAAAATGGGTTTAATAATAATGTGAGCACTTGGAACAAAATGTGCATCTGGCACTTAGTAAGTAGGTGCTTGGTTAGTGTTGGTAGTTGTGATTCTCTTCCTTGCCCTAGGGATTGCTCCTGAGTGAGGGGCTCAGCCTCCTGGGGTGGTGGAGCCAGGGGGTCAGAGCTTCCTGGGGACTAGACAGGTTGGAGAAGGCATCATTCATTCTACCGACTTTTGTTGCTCTCAGGCCCCTCGTCCCTGCCCTTGGGAACCCCCAATCTGTGGGGGTGGAGGCAGACACATAAACAAGGAGTTAGTCCAAGAGGCAGGTATGTAACATCCAGGAACAAAGAGGAGGAAGTGACTCCTCAATGTCCCAGGCCTGCGTGGACGTGCTGCTGCAGAAACTTAGAGACAGCTGTGTGAGCTACGATGACACAAGGCACAGACACAAACACACAGTTGCCGTCCCGCACCCCCCCCCCAGAGACACATACAGACACAAAGGCATGCCAGACACAACAGACCCACAGATGTGAGCTCATCTTGGAGGGGCTTACTAAGGCCAGGGGTGTGCCCCAGCTCCGTGACCTTGTAACTTTGTTCCCTGGCACTGTGAGCTGCAGGGCTGGGGTATAAAGTTGGCAGAGGGAGGTCAGGGAAGGCTTCCTGGAGGAGGTGATGTGAGCAGAATGTGGAAGTGCAAATAAGTTTTTCAGGCAGCCCCAGGGTGCAAGGCATTCTGGGAGCCTGCATGGAGACGTGCTCTGGGCAGCAGGAGCCAGGCCGCGAGGAGCCTGGGCTTTGTCCTAAGAGCGCTAGGGAGCGCCGAGGGGTGTGGAGTAGACAGGGACATAGACAGCTCCAGGAAGGTGGCCCGGGAAGCTGTTGGAGGGTGGATGGGCATGGGGAGGACCGCTGGCACCTTGTCATTTCTCTTCCTTACTCATCTCTGTCGCCCCAGCGGCCAGGACTGGCCGGCCCAGGTCAGCATTACCAGCTACCATTGAGCAGACGAGCAAAGGAAGACTCCTCTGTGACCACCCAGGACCAGAGAGAGAGCTGGGGCTTGGCAGGAGGCTGCAGAGCTGAGGGTTTGGGGACTTTCGGGGAGGGTCGGGGGCTTCTCTTGAGGACATGTGCTCCTGGTTGGGAGAGGCGGGTCCCGAAGGCGGCGGGCACGGCCGGCGCTGTCCAGCAGGGGGCAGCCGCGGTGCGCGGATGGGCGCGCCCCACCTCCGCGGCTGGGGCTGCGGGGCTTAGGAAAGGGTCTGTGGTGGGGGCGAGTGGGACCGCTGGGCCAAGGGCTTGCTTGGGGAGCTGAAGGGCAGAGAGAAGGCACCGTCACACCGTCAGGATCTCGCCGACTGGGGCAGTCCTGCGGGGACCAGGGATGCCACAGCCCCCCAGGCCAGATGGGCTGCTTCAGTAGTTTTCAGCCCTGGGAGCACGTGGGAATCATCCGGGGAGCGTTAGAAACGGCCCATGCCTAGTGTCCTCCCCAGATCAAGCGGATCAGCGTCCCTGGGGCTGGGGCCCGGCAACAGTAATTAAAAAGATCTCCCCTGGCCATGTGAATGCAGGCGGAATGACCTGGCTGTGGGGGTTGGGAGTGAACGAATGTCAGGGCCCGGGTTTCCCTCCTGTGGGGCAGGTCTGCGTCGTTTCCTTCTTGTGCCCATGACACTCACAGGAGTGGGTCGGAGGGCCCTTGAGGCAAGGTGCTGAGCAGGGCCCACGGTAAGGAGCTACCTGCTCCCACCTGCCCAGGGTGAGGCGGCCGTGACCATGTCTCAGCGCCCTGCGGGCAGAGGCGCGCTCACACGTGCCTACCTGCGTGTACGTGTCCCTCTGGCATGTGCAGGCGCCTCTGGGGCCGGGTCTGCTTCCGTGCTACGTGTATGTGTTGGGACTCGAGTGTCACTCTGTGCCCGTGGCCGTTCGCTGTCTCTGTGTCTGCGTGTGTGTCTCTGTGTGCCCTGTGGGTCATGCTGCGTGGCCGTCTCAGGACTGGCCTGTGCATGGCCTGCGATCTTTTAGAGCCGATGACGAATCTGAAGCTCTGCTACTTGGAGATGTTTTTCCTCTTTCTCTCTATGCTTCCCGCCTGATCGACATGCGGCTCCCGTGCAGCTTCCCCTAAACCACACGCAGGCCAGCTCTGTGTGGACAGAGTCAAGTGCGGGCTTAGGAAGATCTGCTGCAGCCCCTCCAGGCCTGGTGCCTTCCGCCGGCCTCCAGGGGGACAGCGGTCTTGCTGGTCAGAAGCTTCTCGCAGCTGATGCAGCCAGCACCAGGCGCCTGTGCCCACTGGGCACGCCAGGCCTGTGCCCCTCCCTGCCCACCATCCTGGAAAGGCCAGAGGACCCATAGCAGGGCCAGGTGGAGACACGAGGACCTCCCAGGCAGGCCAATTATTTGATGCCACTTTATTTATTTATTTTTTTGAGCATGTACACCTTGGATGATGCCACTTTATATCAATATTCTCTAAATATCTGTCCAATATTTATTTAGCAGAGGGGGTAAAGTGATACTCTGTTAGTAAGAAAAAACCCAATAGATCTGCTTATGGTTAAAAATGAGATTTATTGAGGGAGAGGAAAGGGGAGGAGAGAGAGAGAGAAAAAATGAGATTTATTGCATGCACCAGGCACGACATACATTTTAACTTAGAGTAGCCTTTTATATGAGTTTTTACATCATTTATAATCAGATGTGCATTGTCACTCCCTAAGGATGGAGGTAACTTACATAGATGTGGTTACAAAGTTTGTCCCCAAAGACAGGACTCTGTCAAGCATTATTTGGTTTGAGAATTTCAGCAGCTCTGCAAGGCTATGCTGACCCTAAACCAAGACTACGTTTTTGTGAGTTAGACAAAAGTGTCTCACCCAGGCAGCCGCAGCCCCAGCCCCATGGACATACAGCTTTGGGAGCAGAGGTTGAGTGGGACTTCAGCCATGGGAAGGTGGGATGCATCTCTGTGTGCGAGTGGGGCAGGCCAGCTTAGATGTGTGAGGCTGGGTGGTGGGCACTGGGCTTGTGTGCGAGGAGTGTACATTGTTTCGTGTGGTCGGCGTGTGAGGTGTGGGCCTGGGTGGGGTTTGCATTACGTAGAGTGTATGTCTAGGTGTTTTGGAGAATGGGTTTCGTGCAGGTGGGGGTCATTTTGGGGGGCATGGAGGTGCCCCCCTATTCTGTTCTGTGAGTATCAGGCTGGATGGGAATCGAGTGGGTTAGGCAGGTGCTGTGTGTGTGGGACTGTGGTACGCACCCCTAGTGGATTGGGGGAGTTGGGTGTCCCCATGTATAAAGGTGTGTGGTGTATGTGTGTGTGTGGCTATGAGTGGGGTGCCTGGGGACAGGCTTGAGGGCTCAGCTGTGCAGCCCGGAGTTTGCAGCCTCATGCAGGCTTCCCCAGAGCCCCTCCCAGCCTCAAGCTGCTGCTGAGAGGGGCTTGGCCTCAAGCTGCAGCTTCCCCAGGGGTACTGCCCTTGGGGGCCAGCAGGGTCCTGTCTGTGGGATTCAAGGAAATAGTCCTTTAGGTAGGAGGGACAATTGGATGGCAGTTTGCACTGGAGCTTTGCGCTGGCCCAGGAGTCCTCTTCCCCACCCCTCCACCAGCCCCTGTGTGGCCACCACCGTCTGAAACATTGCAGGCATGTCTTATCTGGCCTCTCTGCCTAGCCCCCGACCCCATCTCCTAATTGGCCTCCACCTGTTGCTGGTACATTTTCCAGTACTGAAATCTGGGTGTCTCCCTCCTTATTTAACACCCTCCAGTGACCTCCCTGCTACCCACAGGGGGAGGCCACGCTCCTCAGCCCAGCACCCCAGACCTCGGCAACCAGCCCTTCTTTGCCTATCTCAGCTTCCCTCTACCCATCCCCACGCCCACCGTACTAAGGGCCACCCGGCGCCATTTCCTTGGACACCAGTGCGAGGTCCAGCTTCCAGCTATTTCCTTTCCTGGTGCCCCTTCTGCACTGGCCTGGCCATGCCCAGCTCCCGTCCCTGGAAGCTGCTCCAACCTTTCCAGGCACAGCTGATGACCCCTCGTGCCAGCTGCACGCCTCCACTGCAGCTGCCCACTCCCATAGCGACGCCAGCTGGGCTGCGTGGGGGCTGTCTCAGGGGTGCTCCTGGGCCGGCCTGGCACCTCAGGGTCTGATTCCGACTTCTGGGGGATCCCCCCGAGCAGGTTTGCAGTGCCCACGCCCACACTGAGGGTGACGGCTGGAAATAGTGACGTTTTCTCTCTTTCCCCTGTTCAGACGGGTAGCCGGCCCGAGCTTCCTCGTGGCTGGGTGGGAAGAGGTGCGGTCAGGAAGGTACTTCCCCGTCTGGGGTTTGTTTCCCTAAAGCCAAAGCCCGTCCTGGGGATCAAGCCGGGTGTCCTGGTGGGAGAGGTGAGAGAAAAGTAAAAGAGAGACAGGGACTCCCCCGACGGACGGGGGACTCTGGACAGACTCAGATCGGGAGGGGATGGAAGTCCGGTTGCCCAGGCGGAGAGGGCTGGCATCTGTGCCCTGTGGGCCTCGGACGGGAGGGGGAGGAGAATCTCCGAGGGCCTGGGTGGGTCCCAGCCTCGCCGGGTGTGCTGGGAGGGGCAGTGGAAGGAGTCCCGGGCACTGGGACAGTGGGTGTCTCACAGCTGTCACTGTTGAATAACGGGCACGATGGGACAGCCCTCAACAGAGCCCGGGCACTACGCTGCCTCTTCTCAGAACCCGGGGCAGCTGCGACCGCAGGTGTGCGTGGTGGGAAGCGGGCAGTGAGCAAGTCATCACAGCTCTTCAAAGGCTCCATCTACCGAGTACGATTCCAGGGCTCTACGCGTTAGTGTGTGGCAGGTACTCTCCTTCCCATTTTATGGAAGAGGAAACTGCAGTGTTGACTTGTTCAAGGTGTTAAGCTGGAGACTGGATACAGGTGATCTGTCCCCTGGGCCCACACTGCTGCCCACTGCCCCTCGGCTTGGGGATGTCGAGTCCTTGGTAAGCGACAAGAGGTGTTAGCACCATACAAGGGAAGATATTCACTTTCAGTAGCACCTGCCTAGGAGGTATCAAAACTGAAGGCTGTTGTCACCATGTGACATATGCCAACCCTCAGCGGACTGAACTGGAGACGTCCTGGACCGGTGTCCACTGGCCGTGTCTACCAGTGTGGACCGATGGACTCATCCTCCACCCTGTCCTCGGCAGCGCTAGTTTTCACCCGCAAGTAAGAGGACCACCGTGAACTGCCCCCGCCCTTTCTGGCATTAAACAACCTCCGAATTCTCCCCTTTAGCAAACTACCTGGTGAATATCTTCACTGGCGTGTGACCCTCTGGTGCATTAAAACACTCAGGTTTTGCTTTAGTTAGTTATTTAATTTAGCTCTGCTGGTCTTTGTTTTGCTCCTTGACAGTTCTCAATAAATGTTAGCTGTGATGTAGCAAACTCAGTCTGCGTACTTAGATATGCAAGAAACACACATATTTTCCTTCTTTCAAATCAATTTCACTATCTAATATTGAGCCCTCATTCCTTCCTCCAGGGACGTGGGAAATTCAGCCGCAGACACTCTCGGGGCCGAGTCGGGGTGTGTGTGTGTGTGCATGTGTGGAAAAAAGAGGTGGAGATGGCAGTTCCCATGCCAAAAGCGGTGTGAAGCTGGGAGCAGACAGGGAACCCAGGGGGCATTGCAGGGGGTGCCCCACCGAGGGGGTAGAGTAGGTGGACAGGAAGCAGCATGTTGGTGGCAGGGGTGTCCCTGGGCAGGGGCTGCTGAGTTATGAGCCTGAGCCTAATGACCCACCCCCCAAAGATGTGGTCTGGTGTTCTCTTTGGGGTTGTGTCCAGGATACCTGTCCAGACTGGTCCATCAGAACCACCCTGCTCTGCTCTAACTGTCCCCCCCCCAGAGCACTTTGTTTGGGTCTCTGTAAGGGCACTAACCATAGCCTGTCTTGGGCTGTGGTGTTCATTCCATTTGATTCTATTCAGTTCAACAGCGTTAGCCCCTCTGCCAGGCACTGAGTTAGACTTGACTCCTGCCCTATGGAGCCTGCAGTTAAGTGGGGCCCTGGCTAGGGAGATACATGACGAAGATACACAGTCCTGCCATCAGAGTGGGCAGAGTGGGGTACGGGAGCGGGGTACAAGTTTACTCACCCAGGCTTGGGGTCAGTGAGGCCATCCCAGACACCCCAGGCATGTGGCATCTCAGCCAAGGCCTGAGGGATGAAGGGCAGAAAGTGCAGGTGGAGAAGGTGTTTCGGCAGGCATGGCACGTGGCAGAGACTGGGGGCCAGAGAGCGGGGCCTGGAGATAACTTCTCTGGGCCCTAGAAGGACGAGAAGGATGTGGGGGGATGGTAAGGGAGGCAGCAGAGAGGTGGGTGGGGACCTGGGCGTGAAGGGCTTCAGAGGCCTTCCGCGTAAGAGTTTGGGCTTTACCTGTGGGCAGCGTAGAGAGCTGCAGAAGGAGAGAGACACCTGCATTTGCGGACTTTAAGGAACACCTCGTGTGCGGTGTGGAGGGTGGCTCTGAAGGCATGCTGGCAAGCGTTTGGCAACTGCCACTCTGGAAGAAAAGCCTTTTGGCCAGTTTCTGTGGTATAAATACTGCCACCGTGACTGATCTCAAGCTATCAGCGTGGTGTCACTGAGTGCAGAGTTGGGATGGGGTGCTAATAGTCTAGGTCCAAGCAGGCTCCCGTACACCACTGGTTGGAGGGAGCAGGGAGGCCTTATTCCTCTTACTACAGTGAGCAGGAGAGTGAGCTCCTCTCTCATTTTCCTGTCTCCTCTGCCAGCAACCAGTACAGGCCCTGCACAGAGCTATCTCTGAGGCCAGCAATATCCTGGAAGGACAAACGGGGCAGAAGACCCCTCAGGAGTGTCCTGTCCCATTTTCTGAGGGGATCCCCAAGAACCGGCTCTCAGGAGGGAGTCAGAGGCAGGAGAGGGTGCCCAGGGATCAGGTTTCAGGGCTGAGGACGGGAGGAGGGCATGCTGGGATGGGAAGCTGATGAGCTGATGATAATAATTATGACAATTATGCAAAATACAAAAATAATAATTACAGAAAATCATGATTATTATTTGTGGGTGTGAGATGTCTCCAGCTTTTTGGAACCTCACCGAGACGTTGGATGCCCCTTTTCTGTGGGTGTGTGTGTCACAGCCGGGCTCAGGGCTGTCTGGTGGGAGCTGGGGTTTCCTTCCCTCTCCAGACAGCTGTCTGCCGCCCTGGGGCTTGGTGGGAGCCAGCCTTCTTCACCCGGTGCCAGGCCTGAGTGAGCGGACTCCAGGTTCAGGAAAGGCAGGGCCCCCCACTTCTGGTTTCCATCTCAGAGCCATGGGTGGGGGTGAACCGGGGCAGGGCAATGATTAACCTAGAGGAAGGATTCAAAGGCTCAGGGCCACGTGTCTCCTGATGCATGGCTGATTGGATACCTGCACCAAGTGGGGCCAATCGCATTCTCCTTTCTGGAAATCTACAGCTGGGACTGGGAGAGACAGGTTGTCTCTGTGAATGGTTGGACCTCTCACTGGGAAGCTGGGATTGGGCAGGTTCTACCCAGTGACCAAGGGGACTGCAGAGGGGGAGAGAGAAAGGACCAACTGACTCCTGGTGGCCTCCTGCATTCTAGTTACAGTCCTCTTCCAGAATTCCTTGTATCATTGTAGTAAAAGTCCCAAGGATGTCAGCTTGAGGGGGTTTCTGTTACTTGCAGCCAAGACTCGAAGCAGGGCTGTATTGCAAAGAGCCTCGAGTGTCCACTCAAGCTAGCCACGCAAGACCTTCATGGTAGAATAAGGGTACTGTCGTGGAAACCCAACAATAGAAGCTGTCATGGGGCTGGTGCTTGTGGGAAACTGAGGCAGACTGGATTTAAGGTGGTGCCAGGACTTCCACAGCTGGAGGGAGTTTGTTAGCTCTATTAACACAGCTTAGGTTCAATTCCTTGTGTCTGCTTTTTCTCTCCTGCTATCAGCCAATTCTTTTTTTCCTTCTAGTTTGAAAAGCTGAGAGAAGAAATCTGATTGGCTCAGCTGATGACAACTGTTTCTTTGTAGAGCCTTTTGTGTCAGGCCACGTGATAGGCTATTGGATGGCCTATGGATAAGCTGCCCTTGTGTCAGGTTCTCATTCATGGTCCAGTCAGATGTCAGCTCTGAGCTGGCACCTCTTGGCAGGGTAGTTTCAAATAGAAGCTGGCTGTGGCAGCATGGTAGCTGACATGTCCTGCTGAATGCATGACTCGGTACTTAATTCAGCAGGTGATGGTGAGTCCTGCAGGGTTCTTAAGGATGTGATATGATCAAAGCTGGGACTCGGGGAGATTCATCTGGCTGCAGGGAAGAGGTTGATTGGAGGGGGAGAGGACAGGCAGGAAGGCCAGGCGAGTGGCTGCTGCCCTAGTCCAGTGAGTGGTGTTGAGCTGGGCTGGCCAGGACCAGGTGGGCAAGGTGGCACTCACTGTCAGGGTCAGACCTTGCAGGAGCCTCCTTAATGTTGCTTCACTCCCCCATCCTAGACCTGGCTCTCGATAGGGGGATGGAGAAGACATCTGAATTTATAAGCTCAGCAACTGGTGGCTTGCAGGTGGTGAGGGAGAGGGACCCACCTTTTGCAGGTGAATGCTGAAGCTTTTGGTGTTACACCTCGGAGGAACAGGAGGCCAGACCCAGAGGTGGGGAAGCAGGGGGAGGAGGGGCAGGTTTACGGAGGAGCTGGTAAGTGCTCCTTGGCGTCTGCTGAGTTTGAGGTGCCTGCAGGACATTGAGAGCAAGGTTCTGCGGTAGTAGACAGATGGGAATGTGGGTCTGAAGCTTGGAGAGAGGTCAGAGCTGTAGGGGTGGCCTTTGGAAGTGCCAGCACAGAGTTAATCGTGAGGGACCGCATGTGGAGTACCAGGCACAGTGCCTGGCACAAGCCTGTGCTCAGGAAAGGTTTGGCAAACAATACTGGAATTCGTGGGAGTGGACTTGATCCTCCAGAGAGTGTTGTAGGGAGGATTGGCTCTCTAATGGGCAGATTTCAGGCAGCCTCTATGTTAGGAGACATTTGTAGGTAGGAGGAGATCCTTTTGGAGCTCTTTACACCACCCCATGCTTATGTTCACGTACCTGCGTTGTCCTCAAGGATTCCTGGAGCACGGACGGCCAGTTGAAGGGTTGAGAACCAAGGGTCATGGGACCTCCTCCCTCTTCTCTGACTGTGAAGATTCTTTCTCTTTTATGAAGTGGCTTCTTGGCGATCAATCATGGGCTATGCCTCCTTATCAGCGGAACTGGTGGCATGACCCCACACCTGCGTGGGGCCTTAGGTTTTTCAGGGTAATTTCACATTCATGAGTTCATTTGAGCTTTACTGTTCCCTTCTGAAGGGGAACGCACAGGCTGACCATTTTCCAGATGAATCATCCGAGGCTCTGAGAGTTTGAGTGACTGGCTGCGTGTGAGCCACACAGCTGGTCAGGGAAGGCTGGATTGGACCTAGGTCTACTTAAAACACACACACACACACACACGCACAATCACAGGAATCTAGAAGTTATCATAGGCTTTCCTTAGATGTGTGATAATACAATGACATCAGAGTTATGTATTTAAATGGCTAAGTTTATTAGGGACTTTTAAATGATAGATATCATATTTTACGTTTAAACCTCGTAACAATTCTATGAGGTAGGTACTATCATCCATCTATTGGCAAGAATAAAAAAGGTAGTGAATGTCCAGTTCTGGCCATGATGTGACATTTGAGCACATGATGTGGGCTTTTGCATACTGGGAGGTGAGAATTGCTGTCAATCTTAGGGAACAAAATCGGCAGTAACAATTAAAATTTAAAGTGCAAACACCCTTGATTCACATACAAATCCCTCTTTTGGAAATCCAGCCTGTGGGAATAAAAGCATCAGAACATAAGGATAAATGCACGGAGACATCTATTGTGGCACCATTTGCAGTCATGCAAATGGAACAGTGGAGCATCTACCGGGAGGGAAATGGTTAAGTGCAGGCGCTGTGGATGGTTACACGGCTAATGACAGGAGGGAGGGCTGTCCGCCACTTAGTGAGTGAACAAAGCAAGTTTGGAATAATGTGAATCCTATTTTTTATTAGATACATAAACAGAAATTTTTTAAAAGGCCACATATGTTTTTTGTGTTTGTAAGGGTCTAGAAAATTACAGTTGGTCTTTTGTATCGGAGGCTCCGTATCCACAGATTCAACCAACCATGGATGGAAAATATTTTTTAAAAAAACCAACAAAAAATAATACAAATCAAAAATCATACAACTATTTACATAGCATTTACATTGCATTAGGGATTACAGGTAATCTGGACATGACTTATCCCTTCCTCCTCTCCTTTAACTCCTCCTTTGTTTTCTCCCCCAGTCTCCTCTTCCTCATTCCTCCCTCCTCCCAGTCACCCTCCCCATTGCTCTGTTTTTTTTTTTTTTGAGACAGAATCTCACTCTGTTGCCTGGACTTGAGTGCCATGGCATCAGCCTAGTTCACATCAACCTCAAACTCTTGGGCTCTAGTGATCCTCCTGCCTCAGCCTCCTGAATAGCTGGGACTACAGGCATGCGCCACCATGGCTGGCTAATTTTTTCTATATATTTTCAGTTGGCCAATTAATTTCTTTCTATTTTTAGTAGAGACGAGGTCTCACTCTTTCTCATGCTGGTTTCGAACTCCCTACCTTGAGCGATCCTTCCCGCATCGGCCTCCCAGAGTGCTAGGATTACAGGCGTGAGCCACTGCGCCTGGCCTCCATTGCTCTCTTAAGTCCACTTCCCACCGGCACCTGTAGGGGGAGAGGTACAGCTGAGGGAGTGTCTCTCTGCAGGACAGTCAGCTAGACATTCCGGGACCCTCCTCAATCCCTCTTGCACCTCCCCAACCTGGGCAACTCAAGCAAGTCCTGAAGCTGTGGTGCCAGATCGACTTGGGTTTAAATTCCAGCTCTTCCACCTACTGGCTGTGTGACCTCAGGCAAATAGCTTCATGTCTCTGAGCCACAGCTTCTTCATCTGCAAAATGTGCATAATGATTCCTCTCTCATGGGGTTGTTATGAAGATTAAATGCGAAAATGCTCACATCCAGCACTTTCATAGATCTAGACAAAAATATTTTCTTATTTTTTAATCTCCTTTTAGCCTAGTATTAGAGATGATTCTGGCAAACTCTTGGAGCCTCTGCTGTCTCTTTTGTTTAAGGGACTTCCTTCCTTCTTGTCTAATTCTGGACCTTGAATTGTGGGTTATCTGTGGTCAGTGTTCAATTCTCTGCATGTTACGGGCTTCTGCCTGCTCTCCCACTCAAACCCAAAGAAGCAAGTGAATCGAAGCAACTCCGTGCAGCCGAGCCAGCTCTGGGATGCGGGGAGCCCTGGCCGCCTCCCTGGGTGCATAAACGGGGTGGCTGCAGGCAGCAGGGGCAGACAGCAGAGGATTTGGAGGCCCCACCCCCTGGCAAAGGGGGTGTTTCCCCAGCAGCCGTAGGAGTCCCTCCCTGGCTCCGTGTGTATGTGCGAGGGACCCTGGGAAGGGCCCGATAGCGGCGGTGGAAGGGGTTCTGAGTTATTAATGGTGTTTGTAGTTGTCAGCTCCGCTAACGACCGTGATCATGTGCATTATAATAATGTGTGTAACGATACTCTAGTGATGAATGAAGAGATCAGTCCTCCATTCATCCACTGGAGACCACGGTGGGTGACTTTACATTAACAGACGCGGCACAGCCTAGCAGGGAGAAAGGTGCGTGAGTGCAGAGCGGGCCTGGGGTTGAGAGGAAGTCCTGCAATGGGCAGACGTGGGTGTGCCTCTCTGCTCAGTGTCTTCAGAGATGTGTGACTTGGCACTGTCCCTTTACCTCTCAAAGCCTCAGTTTTCCCATCTGTAAATTGGAGATAATAGTCCTTTTCCTCCCAAGCTGTGAGGATTAAATGAGAGAACACATCTGAGATAGGTAACGCCCGTAGGCACCTCCCTTGCTTACTCTCTCCAGCCGGGCTGGCTGCTTTGCTGCCCTGAGGAATGCCACCCAGCCACCTGCCACACGCCCTTTGCACTGGCTGTTCTCTCTGCCTGGGACACTGTCCTCCCAGTTACTGTCATGGATTGCTTAACGAAGGGGAATGTTCCAGGAAGTGTGTTGTGTTTTGGCATTGTGCAAACATCATAGCGTGTACTTATACAAACGCAATGGTGTGGCCAACTACACACCTGGACTGTATAGTGCAGCCTGTTGCTCCTAGGGTACAAGGAGCACATGGGCAATTGCTCCTAGGGCAATTGCAGCACATGGGTAAGTGTTTGTGTATCTAAACATACCCAAACATAGAAAAAGTACAGTAAAAATACTGTATAAAAGATAAAAAATGGTATGCCTATATAGGGTGCTTACCATGAGTGGAGCTTGCAAGATTGGAGGTTTTTTTGGGTACCAGTGAGTGAGTGATGAGTCAATGTGAAGGCCAAGGGCATTATTGTACACTACTGTAGACTTTATAAACACTCCACATTTACACTATACTCAATTGATTAAAACATTTTCTTTCTTCAATAATAAATTAACATTAGCTTACTGTAACTTTTTTTACTTTATAAACTTACAATTTTTTTAAACGTTTTGACTCTCTTATAATAACACATAGCTTAAAATACACATTGTACAGGTGTGCAAAAATATTTTCTCTCTTTATAGCCTTATTCTATGAGCTTTTTCCTATTTAAAAAACTTTTTTTGTTAAAAACTAAGACACAGACACACACAGTAGCCTCAGCCTACACAGGGGCAGGATCATCAATATCACTGTCTTCCACCTCCACATCTTGTCCCACTGGAAGGTCTTCAGGGGCAGTAACACACATGGAGCTGTCATCTTCTATGATAACAAAGCCTTCTTCTGGAATATGTCCTAAAGCACCTGCCTGAGGCTGTTTTACAGTTAACTTTTTTTTTTTAATAAGTAGGAGTATAGTCTAAAATAATGATAAAAGGCATAGTATAATAAATACATAAGCCAGTTTATCACCATTATCAAGTATTATGTACCATACATAGTTGTGTGTGCCATACATAGTTGTGTGTGCCATACATAGTTGTGTGTACCACACATAGTTGTGTGTGCAATATATTTGTATGACTGGCAGCCAAGCAGGTTTGTTTACACCAGCACCACTACAGATATGTGAATAATGTGTTGCACTACGACATTATGAAGGCTATGATGTCACTAGGTGATAGGAATTTTTCAGCTCCAATATAATCTTATGCAGTTAGTCATTGACGGGAGGGTCTTTTTTTGTTTGTTTGTTTTTGGAGACAGAGTCTTGCTTTATTGTCCAGGCTAGAGTGAGTGCCGTGGCGTCAGCCTAGCTCACAGCAGCCTCAAACTCCTGGGCTCAAGCAATCCTGCTGCCTCAGCCTCCCAAGTTGCTGGGACTACAGGCATGCGCCACCATGCCCGGCTAATTTTTTTTCTATATACATTAGTTGGCCAATTAATTTATTTCTATTTATAGTAGAGACGGGGTCTCACTCTTGCTCAGGCTGGTTTTAAACTCCTGACCTCGAGCAATCCGCCTGCCTCCCAGAGTGCTAGGATTACAGGCGTGAGCCACGGCGCCAGGCCGACGGGAAGGTATTTACCCAGCACGCGGCTATGTTTGCACGGCTTGACGCTCCTACTGGCAGGTCTCTGCGCAAAAGCCACCTAATCGGGGGGCCTTTTCTGATCCTCTTGTCTAAAACAGTGCCCCACGCTGCTCTGTCCTCTTTGCTTTATTTTTATTCCCAGCTCTTACATATTATATATGCAGTGGCTTATTACTTTCTGCCCAGTCTCTGCATCTGGACCGTGTCACAAGAGCAGGGCCCATGCTCTGTTCCCTGTGGACTCTCCAGCACTTAGAACAGCACCTGGGCCACAGGAAGCACCTGGGAAATTTTTATTGAATCAAGGAAGGATCCTGTTGCCCTGGAAGATAAAAAAATAAAAAAAGACAACCCCTCCCAACAAAAAAAATAAATCAAGGAAGGAACAGCCCCATGCTGGGCAATATGGTAAGTGCTCGATGATGGTGAGTGGTTGAAGCCATGTGGGCAAAGGAACAGACCCCAAGGCAGGGGAAAGCCTTGATGATGCAGCTTCGGAGAGAAAGGAAAGCCCAGGGCATCTGGTTGCCCCCCTTCTCCCCTCACTTGCCCCTTCCTGGTCACGGGGGAGCTGATGGTGACCTTGGCGGAGGCTTCTCCCTACATCATGGAGTGAGAATGCCAGGCCCGGGTGGCGGGAGTCAATGGGGACAGAGAGCGAGGTTTCTGTGCCTAAGCAGTGATGAGAAGGGATCTTAGGTATCCTCCTGCCAGACCCTGGATTGTGTCTAGAGAGTCTGCACCATTGGTGTGTGTCCATGGGGTGCTGCGAGGCGTGTGTGTGTGTGTGTGTGTGAGTGAGTGCGGGAGTCACTGTGAGTACGCTGGGGTGTGTGTGTATGTACATCTATATCCTGTGTTTGCTCACATATGTGAGCGTGTGTCTGGCTGTTTAGCATGTGCTTCCTTGTATGTTGTGTGCAACTATACATGTGTAACTATACGTGAATGCTGCATGTAGGCTTGTGTGGAAGGTATGATGGTATGTGTGAGTGTGAGTATGTGTGGATTTATTGTGTGCCTTTGCTTGTGGGTGAGCTACGGGTGTGTGTTCATGCAGTTCATGGAGGGGTGTGTGTGAGCGGGTCTGAACACGTTTTATGCATGTATTCTAGTTGCGAGAGCGTGTGCATGATAGAGTGTGCACACATGTGGATTGTGTATGGGGGTTTGTGTGTAAACGTGTCTGTGACTGAAACTTTGTGGTTGGTTGACTAAGTGTTTCTGTGGTTGGGGGCAGTTTTTCAGTGGAGGCTTGGGGTACCAAACATACCAATTGTATCATTTTGCTTGTGCTTGTGTGACAAGATATCCTGATGCAGAGCCATGGAGAGACGTGGGTCTCTTGGGAAGATTTCTGCTGATTGCTGCTGTTTCATTAGAAACGCAACTATTTCATAAGGCCGGCCTCACAGTGTTGGAAGGAGCCAAGTGCAGAGCTGGAGTGATGGGGGCCACATCCCATTTGATGCTAATTGGTTTGATGATGATAATTGTTGCATTACAGACGGTGTGACTATCTCCTAATTTAATATAATCAATAAGGTAACAACAGCTCAATGCAAATGAGATGTGGGGAACTGTGGGGCCATTTGTAAGTTATATTCTTAATGCATTTTCCTAATTAGCTGTAGCGGGGCTCCCCTGCCCTGGAGTTCGGGAGACGTGAGCATCTGAGATGCCATCCTTTCTCCCAATCGCCGCTTCCAGAGAGGCTCAGGGAGGGCTCCTCCTGGAGCTCCCAGGACCCCTGGAGACTCCCTTAGGATTGGCTGAAATGGAGTCAGCAAGTTAACAGTTCAATAGGACACTTCTCTTTAGATTCAGGACACCCCTGGCTCGAACCCCTGTAGTTTCATTGCCTCTTCCATCTGGGTGGGAGGTGCCCCCGCGGCAGGGCTTGTACTCTTCCCATCAGACTGGTCACTCCATCACTCAGGGACCCTTGTCTCTTTCACTGAGTAAAGGCTCCAAATGGCACTGGGTGTTTTATTCATTAGTTGAGAGCCTTGCCAAAGTCATGGGGTGGGGAATTTCTTCCATCAAGTTAGGGTCCCCCTCCAGAGCAGAGCTGTGGTTCTGCTCCCAGCCTGGCACTTGCTCACACTGCTTGCTCAGACCTTGCATGTGTGCTGCTGTGCCTGTGCCTGTTGCAGTGTGCCCCACATAGCCACGGGGATGCAGCACGCCAGCAGGGATGCAGCTTAGCGTGATGGTTAAAAGAGACTTGCTCCAGACTGCCCGGGTTCAATTCTCAGCTCCACCACCTACTAACTGTGTGGCCTTGGACAGATTACTTGCCCCCTTTGTGCCTCAGCTTCCTCAGTCTATAAATGGGGATAATATTAGTACCCACTCAGATCTCTTGTGAGATTTACATGAGTTATTATATTAACTGATTTTAATATTAAAGTAAAAAACCATTTGTTCCTCAGTCCCATTAGCCACATTTCAAGTGCTCAATAGCCACATGTGGCCAGTGGCTGGACTCAAGTCTTGGACAGAGCAGATATAGAAACTTCCATCATTGCAGAAAGTTCTATTGGACAGTGCTGCTATACACCTTTGATGTGCAGTGGGTCATACCCCAAGGAAGCCCCACACTTCTCCAGATTTTGCTATGGGTGCACCTAAGTTTTCTCCAAATCCTCATTCAGTGTGTTGCACATACTCCTCTCCTGTTGCCAGAAAGAGCCCAGCTCTGTGTCACCTCTTGTCACGGTTTCTGCACCTGACACCCAGGCCTTGGAGCCCCAGTAGCTATTATACCAGATGGCCAGGGAGTTATTAACGAGAGACTCTACATGCATGCACATGGGCTGGGGCCATGTGCTGTGATCATCATTTTGGGGCCTTCCTTGGGGAGGTAACAAATGGCATCCTGCCCAGGGGGCCTCTAGCTGAGACTATCTCATAAATCAATGTGAAAGGCTCCCAGTCTCTGCTGAGTTGTCCCGTGGCCCCATGGCTTAGTGACCCAAAGACTCTGTGATTGCTGTGGCTTCACCTTCTGCCATCCCCTCCCTGGGTCTCTGGGCCTTGAGCACCTTGTGCTGGTGTGGCTGTCAGCAGCCCCAGTCCCGTCCTGGCTCTACCAGCAACCAGTGGTCTGATCCTGTCTCTACCAGTAACAGTGACTTGCTCAAAGTCACTTGCTGGGACATAGGAAAGGGGAAGGGTATACTCTGTTCTAATTGAGACCCACTGTTCCACATTGGCCACTTGATTGCTTCTGGTGACAATGCCTCCTGAACCCCTTAGAGACAGAATTTGTGAGGCCAAGTGGGGGTGGGGTAGAGCTAAAAGGAGACTCTTAGGGGATTTCTGCTTGAGTTGGGCTCTTGTATAGCCAGCCAGGGTGCGGGACTAGGTTTCTGTTGACTGGGAAGCCTTGCTCTGCCATCCTGTGTAGGGTGCACTGGTGGGTGTGGGGTTGTGCAGGGGTGGGTCTGTTTCTTCTCCGATCTTGCAGCCAAGGCCCAGTGTACCTGCCTGTAGCCAATTCACCACCCACAGCTGTGTTTGCAAGAAATGAATGGAGAATCAGGCTGCCAGGCTGGGAATGGCTGGGGTAAATGGATGACACATGCAGGCAGCAGTTAAGTAGCTGCGTGGCTTTGGGCAGGCAGCTGGCAGAGGTGTTAGTCCAGGCCAGGCCAGGGCTGAACTGGGGCAGGCTGGAGGGGGTCCTGGTCAGGCAGGAAGTGGAGCTGGGCAGGCTTCAGGCTCTGCATTTGGCCGAGGTAGGACAGGACATGGTGGGGGCTGACAGCTGGTGTGTAGGGTGGAGGAAGTCGGGAGCCAGCCTCTGGCGGAGGCTCCAGCACCACGGACAGCTCCGAGTTTGCATTCTGCTGACCAGACCCTTCTGCAATTTGAGACTTTTATCCCCAGAGTCATTTAAATCTCTATAGCTCTCAGGTTATTCAAAAGCCTTTGCACACCTCCTTCTTTACCTGGTCTTTAAGAAGTGCCTCCAGCAGCTCTCAAGCTCTGTTTGCAGAGGAATGCCTGTTTGGGGGGTTCGCTGAAGGGATTCACATCTTTCAAGGGTCCAGTTTGTTGGTGGTTATCCTGATTACCCTCTGGAGCATCCTTGTTTTCAGTCCAGGGACAGGGCCCAGCCAGGAACCCAACCTTTATGCTGAGCAGCAAAGTTTGACCTGGTTGGAGGAGGGACTTGCAGCTTCCTCTCAGCTCAGTCATGACCCCCTCCCTGCCATGTCCCCAGTGTCCTCTACAAACACATATCCCTGGCTCCCCTTTTTCTTCTCCTTTTGCTTGTGACTGCTTGAGCGAGTCAGGGCTGAAGATCAGAAGTCCCCAGTCAGGAAGCTCTTCCCACTAATGAGCTCTCTGAGGGCCTCAGGCAGCCCCTCCCTCTGCCCCACCCTACCCCGTTTACTTATTTATAAGGGTTGGCACCATCCCCCAAATCGCCAGAGGAAAAAGGGCCAGTCAGCTTGCAGCGCTGCCAGTCAACTCTGGAGGGAGGGAGGGTGGCACAGGATGACTCAGTCAGAGAACTTGCGTGGGGGCAAAGTGAGAAGTCTTGCAAGCTTTATGATTTATCTCAGCAAAATATCATCCAGCACCAGCGCTTCACATTGCAGATGAGGTATCTGAGGCCCAGAGCAGTAAAGTGACTTCTTACATCCCCACAGCCAGTGACAGCCAAGCCAAGAACTGGAACCCGGGTCCTTTGATTCCCAGTCCCGCACGGTTTCCACGGTAGAACTTCTTTACAACGTGTTTGTTTTGAAAACTGAAGCAAGGTCCTTGTTTCAGTTGACAGCTTGGCATTTTTCTGTCTGTCAACACTTTGATAAATTTAGAAGAAATGGTCTTATGTTGGCACATCTGGGAACTAGCAAAAAGATCAAGATTGTCACTGTGATGATGTCTTCCCTCTGCCACCTTGAAGCAAAATGGCAGTTGACAAGAACATTTTCAAGGAGACATGGTGTCTTTAACTTGTAACAGATTCCAACATAATTTGACTTACAGGTAGAAGTTACCATGGATATGCCTGCGTTGGGTTGACCCGTAGATCAGAGTCATTCTTCCTTCCGTAAGGTGCATCGCTTTGCCCACTATTGACAAGGCACCCAGGGGAGGTGGAGACGTCCTATATTTTAAGGGATTATCATTGTTATAATATTTATGATGATGGGTAGAGAGGTGTTTGATGCTCAGGGTCCTAGTTGGACTTGGGCCAGGAAGAGCAGAGTGTGGGACATCCCAGGGCCTAAAAATCTCCTTTTCCATCATCTAGTCATTTCCCTCTCACTGTCAAACACAGGAGGACTGGAGATACCCAAATGTCTTCTCAGTGTGTTGATCCAATTTCCTTTTCTACATAATAAGTCCCCAAAACCAAAGGATAAACATCTCCCAGGAGCCTTGGGGGCTGCCTCTGGGGTCACTTTGGTGGATGAGTGCACATGGTCCTTGCAGGAATTGAGGAGGAAGCAGCTGGGGACTGAGTTTAGTAGCCCGAGTGCTGGAGTATGGACCACTTGAGTGGGGAGGACTTCAAGGTTGGTTTCTTCTTACACTATTTCCTTACATCTGAGGGCTAAATCAGCAAGATTCAGCTCAATGAAATCTCCTGCCTGAGCTCCAGACTCATCTACTGGACACCCCATGCAGAAGTCCACAGTCATGTTAGAAACCAGCTCATCTGCCCCCAACCCTGCTCTCTCTCCTCTGAGATCCAAAAGCCATCACTACTGTCCAGGCATGGCCAGTAACCTTGATGCCAGTACCCTCCATACTGTGGGTGAGCCACTTGCACCTGGTAAGATGGCACAGAAGCCACCATTTCCCACTTTTTGTTTTCAACCCCGCTGCCAACCTCTGCACTGCTTTGCCTTATACCTAGATTCTCTCTCTATACATATTATATTTTACTTTCTTTGACTTACTACCTACTGCTTATGATGTGTCAGGGGCTAGTCTAAGTACTTTAGATGTGTTAGTTCATTTCATCTTCATAGTAACTCTGTGAAGTAGGATCTTTTATTGTCTCTATTTTACAGATGAGAAAACCGAGGCACAGAGAGGTTAGACATTTTGCTGAAGGTCATGCACTAAAGAAGTGGAGTCTGCAGACTGTTCCCTGAACCCCTGTACTGTACTGCTCCCCAAATGCCAAACCGATGGAGCATTTGATTTAGTTTTTGCTCAAGATTCTGCCGCTCAGATGGATAACCTTGGCCTGCTCACTCATCCATCCATTCATCCATCTATCCAGCCACCTACCCGCCATTTCATTCAACGAATGTTTATTGAATACATCTGCTCTTTGCCCAAGATTCTGCCAGCTGACAGTGGAAGCAAAATCAGATACAGTCCCTGCTCTCCTAGAGCTGACGGATAATACATTAGCACACCCACGAGTGTGTATGTATGAGTAGACACAGGTGCTGCGAAGGAAGGGGATGCAGCTCCCCATGTCACAACCCATGGGCCAGGGCTTCCAGCCCAGGTAACTGGGTCCCATTCCTCAACTCTGACTCAGGTCCCTGGACCCTCATCAGATGCCATTTCCCAAGCCTGACAGTGTCCAGAGGCTTCTGCCAGTCCAAGATCCCAACGTAATTTCCCAAGTGCCTTCCTTACCTGCCAGTTTCCTGGGGGTGGATAGTGTCTTCAGGTGTGGCCAATCCTAGCTCTTCTCCCAGCAAAATGAAGGCAAGTTTTACCACCTTTGCTGGCTCCACAAACCTTCCTGCTTATTTGATCACAGATAGCATTATTCTCCTTCATCTTGAGCAGTGGTCGAAGCTTTTATTTGGCGGGGGGTGGGGAGGAGAGGCATGGATCTCTTTGAGAGATTGGCAAAAACTAAGAACCTTCTTTAAAACAATGCCTCCTTGGATTCCCAAGCTACCCAGTACTCAAAAGTAGCCATGAGTTGGCATTCCAGATCTGGAGGGCACTTTTTAAGGTTGAGTGGATGGCACTGGCTGATAGTCAGGTGACAGCTCTGGAAGTTCACCTCCTACTGAGACTAGCTCCAGCTCCACCTTCCTCACCCCAGCAGAATTCACTAATATCTCATTGCTGTCCTTCACCTGGAATAGTGATTAAAACCTCTTCTGGGCATGGATTTCTTTGAGAGATTGAAAAAAGCTGAAGACCTCCTTTGAGAAAAATGCACATTCTTAGAACAATTTTTGCACTATTTTGAGGAGCTTACAGACCTATAGCTCATGCATGCATCCCAGGTAAAGAATTTCTCACCTGAAAGACCCCTTTCAGAGTTTTTATGGCTTCTACCTATCGACAAGACCTCTGTACACTTGGACAGCATTAATGCTCCAGCAGCTGGTCAGCGTCTGGGAGATTCCAAGGGTTTCTCAGGAAGGTCTCCAAGGCATCCTTCAGGATGCCGGGACCAGCGCTCATCCCCAGAGCTGGAGATACTGCCTGGTGCTCTTCTAGATTCCACTAGCGGGAGGTCCCCAAACCACGGGTTGTCAGCCTCATGGCTTCCATCAGAACTGCTCATCTCCGGTGTGCACCGCTGCTCTGTTCACTGGGCTGACTGCGAGAGACACCCAAGACCCATCTCCCCAGTTCTTGGCGGGGAATGTGAGCGTGCAGTACAGGGAAAACAAGCACGAGACATGTGTACTGCTGCTCCCGGCCCAGCACCCATGACAGACGCTGCTAATCAATCACAGCGTTCTTTCCCACTGGGGCCAGACATGGACTTATAATCCTTCTCAGATGGTAATTTAGGTAGACACTACCAATCCATCAGTGTTGGCACGTGGTTGAAATATATTTGCCATCCTGGTTGCAGGTGATATGGGCTGGGGGCTTCGGCTCTAGGCCCACCTCTTGCCCGTCTAGAGGCTTGGAGACCACATCCCAGCTGGCCTCGAAGCCCAGGCCTCTGCGGTCTTGGAGACCCTCAGACACCACCCGTCTTGTTAGCCAAGCTGTACCTGAGGGTGAGCCTAGGTCTCCCCCTTTATCCCTCCGCACTAATTTGCCCATTCTTCAGCTGAAACGTCGTCAGCGGCCTTCACTTCCCCCTCAGATATGCTTCAGAGATCTCAGGTCAGACCCCTGTAGTCTGGAAATGTCAAGTGTCTCTTAACTGTTTCCTGTCCCCATTCTTACAACCCCTGGAATCTATGCTACAGAGCATCGTATCATTCCCCTTTTCGAAATCCTTCAGTACTTTAAAAGAGGAAATCCACTCTTTTTTTTTTTTTTTACTGTGCTACATATAGCCATTTACAGTCTGGCCCCAACTTCTTCTTCACTTTCACTTCTCTCCATTTCTCTGTGCTCTAACAAAATCTTACTGTGCTTCATTTCCTGATATTCTAGGTTTTCACATGCATTCTTGTTCCAGTTCATGCTGTCTGTCTGGAATGCCTCCTCCACCCCCACCCTCAGCCTTTTTCTCTGCCTGGCAAACTCCTGCTCTTCTCTCGAGACCCTTCTCGAATGCTGTCTGCCCTATCTGTGGAGCTCTCTCCATTCCACGCTGGGTTTGGTTAGCATTGCCCCTCCCCCTCCCTGTGTGTATCTCTATCCTGGTACCTTTTACCCTGTCTAGGAATTGCCTGTTTACTTGTGGGACGGTGTTTAATGCACCCAACCCAAGACGAGGCACAGAGCAGGGAACTTGCTGTCACGCACTATGCATGACTTGCAGTGGGTGAAGACCCCCAGCCTCCTCTTCCCAGCCCTGAAGGCAGCATTTGCTCTATTGCCCTATCTTGCCAAGCAAAAGCAGCCTTCGCCTTTTAAATGATGGCTTTCCTGTTCTCTGCAGAAAGGGTTCCTCATTGAAATTCACCAGGAATGGGCAGTTTCTGACATGAATCTCTCGACTGGCCAGTGATAACAGCTGCCAGCACCCAGCACTCCTGGAAGCAGAAGGGCCTTCGTTCATGAGCTGCAAGCATACCTTTCACCATTTCTTGAGACCCTGGGGAAAGAGAGCCCTTCTCCTTTCCCCACTGGCCTCTCCCAGGCCCCAGGGCTTCCCTTCTCTTGGCTGGGGAAATGAGGGTTTTGGAAGCCCCCCAGTGATGGTGGAAATAGGGGTGAGGGTGAGAGAGGCCTGCTCAAAACTGGGGTTGGAGGAAGAGCTGTGGGGTGAGAGAGGCTGGAGTCTTTAATTTAGATGGTGCTGGGGTGGCGCAGGTGACTGCACCATGTGACAGACATAGACAAAGGGCTCCTCGGTGAGGTCCAAGTGGTCTGTGGGCTCATGGCAAAATGGTGCCCTCAAAGACAACAGAAATAACATTACCAAGAAGAATATATCACCCACATAGCCCTGATTCTGTGCTGGGTGCTGCCCTCAATGCTTTCCATAGATTAACTCCTTGAGGTCCTTAGTACAACCCTTTGTGGTAGGTTTTAGTATTATCCCCATTTTACAGATGAGAAAATGGAGGCCACAGAGAGATTGCCTTGTGCTAATCTTACTCTGGGTAAATGGGGAAACTGAGGCTGAAGCCACTGGAGGAAGGTTGTGGATGAGACTGTATTGTGAGCATAGGAAGAAGAGGAGTGTTGGAAATCTCAAAGACATTAGGCTGTAGTCTTGAGACAGTTATTTTACTTCTGCAAGCCAATACTTTCTAATCTAAGCAGTAAGATAATTATGTCTTATTGGAAGGCTCAACATAAAGATCAGATGAACTCATATAAGTAAAATGCCTAGCACATTATAGATAATCAATAGACAGTAGCTGTCATTATTAATCACCTAATTGCTCCCTCCTTTGTGTTCTTTCGGTTTCACATACTTCTATTCCAGAGCCTTATCAGACTATTTTAATTATCTTATATGTCTGTCTTGCTGCTATGCTCCGAGCCCCTCAAAGACAACAACCAGCTCTTATCTACCTCTGAGCTTTCTACCTGGCAAATGGGAGGTTTCACTCGAGGAAATAGGCTTTCAAAGGAAGCTATTTGCCCAAATGGAGAAACTAATAAGTGTCAGAGCCCAGATCCTGCTCCAAGATGCTATGCAGACTATTTTCTGATCCACAGTCAGTGAGGTGTGTGGGAGAGGATCCCGTTCTAGGGCCTGGGATTGCCTGGGTGGGAAGCTGCGAGTTCCTGGCACCTGCAAGAAGGAAAAATGGGAATGAGAGTCCCTGAGTCCTCCTGGGCATGAGCTCTCAGACTCAAGGAGGAAGGGCCAATAGGGAGTGGGTGAGACAGGGCTTGGGGAGTGTTCACATGTGACAGTGAGGGAGGGGGGAGTCAGTTTGATTGCCAGCTTGCCTTGGAATACAGGGCAGATACAGGAAGTTGTGGACTGGAGGAGAAGATAATGAATTGGATTTTGCAAATGCTCAGAGGAAGGAGTTCACAGGACAGACCTGTAAAGGTCTCTAGCAGGCATTTGTCTCTAAGGGGATGTGGGCAGGGCACCAATATCTGCTTCAACCTCTGACCCTATGTCATGGTCTTGTACTGAGCTGGCAAAAGTATAGCCAATCCAATGGAGTTGGATTGTAGGACTTAAATCTTGGCTCTACCATAACTTGTTATCTGCATGATGTTGAGTGAGTTACTTAACCTCTCTGAGCCTCGGTTTCATTTTCTGTAAAAGAAGGATGGTTAGAAATGATCTCTGAGCATGTTGTTGTGAAGCCAAAATGAGATAAAACAAATTTTAGTGATGAAGCATGGTAAGAATCCAATTAATAATGTCCATTATTATTACTATTAATAGCTGTTCCTGCTGCCAGAATGCCAACACTTCCCACTAGTGGTACCCTTCTCCCAGTTTCAATTTCTCCCATCCCACCAGCACTAGGTGCCCATAGGCCCACATAGGTGGTCTAACCCTCTCCATCTTTTAGAAATCCCTGTCCCTTTAGAAACCCCCTCTATCCATTTTGGGCAACTGACCAAGGAGGAGCAGAGGGTTATTGTTTTCTTCCAATGAGATGTCACTTGCATTTTAACTGTGCCTTCATGCCTTGACCCATAGGTGTGACTAATGGCGGGAATGTAGCTATTGTAGGCTAGAGGGATCTTTCTGGTGCTAGTCAGACCACACATTCAGAAGTTGTCTACTATGCTTTCGTGCGTAGACATCTGAGTATTAATTTCATACTAAGAGAGAGTCTGGAACGTCTCACCTGGGATTAAGGGGGTGCTTTATGCTTTTTTGATTGGGGGGGTCTTTTGGTGAGGTCTTCAGTCCTTTCAATAGGACCAGGATGCCCTGGCATTATCCCTTCTCTGCCTCTCTCCTGTCCCAGGTTCCAGGAATGCAGGGAGGTAGTGGACACCTGCCTGATGCACGTGTTTAACAAATGTGGAAGAGAGGAAGGAGAAAGCTACTACCTGAGGATCAGGAAACCCAGGATCATGTCCTGCCACTGTCTTTACCAGGTGCGTGGGCTTACACAAGCTACTTCTCTTCTCTGAGCCTCATTTGTCAATAACACGAGGGCGATGATACCCACCTTCTTTAGCAGACTGAACATTTAGACCAATACGTTCATTTGGTTGATGCAGAAATCGAAGCTGAGACTGCAGCAGGGACTTGCCCCGGATCATGATGCCAGAGTTTGGCTGCAAAATCAGTCATGTGGAAAGTGCTTAGTCAAGTGTTACAAGGGGCTAGGGGCCATCCTGATTATTTGCTTAGGCTTTGCGACCCATGGCAAGGACAGAGAGTCACCCTCTGCTGGATCATTTACTGCTGCACTTTCAAAGCCAGTGGAGGTTCCCGAAGGTGCCTGTAAAGCTCAGAGACGTTGACAGTGCAGATGTGTCCCAGGGGTCACAAGCCCTGGTCACGCACAAGATGCAGGCTGCCTCTGAAGCTCTTCTCAGTGACTCTGTGCAAAGTTTTAGGTCTCAACTTAGCTACAAAATGAATGAACTGCTCATCTTACCAGCACAGAGCACATTTGGGCCAAACTCCTCGCTCAGTTTTATGGGGCCAATACATCTGCAGAATCACTTACCCGTCACTCTGCAGACGGAATGCATTATTTCGGAAAACTTTCTTTTCCCTTTTCCCAAAAAAACTTTTATTCCCCGGCGGAAATGGTTTATCAACGTCTTTAAAAAACCACTCAGATCTTCTTGGCAACCCCTGATACCATAAAAGAGTGGCTGTGAGAATGCAAATGAATTGGAGGGCATTAAAAAACTCTCTTGCTTCGGCAGTCGAAGTGGAGAAGGGCTGGATGATGGATAGTGCTCCGCTTTCTGCTGAGCGATTTTGCTCTTTTTACGGCTGCCAATGGCTGATGTATTTCATCTTTTGTTTCCTTTACTGCCGCTTAAGCAACCACCCTCGGGCTGGGGGTAGATCCCTGGGTACCCACTCGTCTCACCCCCTGGGGAGGGCTCCAGCCAGCTGTTCTGCACTTACCACCTGATTCAGGGAAGGCAGGGATGGCCCAGCTGGATGGGGCCTCAAGGCAGCGCCCCCGCCATCACTGCTGAGCTCAGTAGAAGAGGCTGCCGAGGAGGCAGAAGTCCCCTCTGCCCTCCTGAGGGGACGTGAGCCTCATCCTCTTCCCTCCACTGGTGTGTATTGAGGCCGGCTCTGCGACAGGCACTGGGCCGGGCACTGTGAGGGCACCAAGCCCTGCCTCCCACAATCTCACCATCATGCTGGGGAGGAGACCCACCCCCAGTTATACACACAGACACACAGAAACGTCCCCAGGCACTCACACCTTTCCACGTGTAAGAGGCACATACTCACACTTATGCACTTTCCAAATGCACGTGGAAACACCACCACCCACGCGAATGCAAGTGCAAGTACACACGCCTGAGTGTGCACAGAAGCACATACCCACAACCAAGCCCTACCAACTCTCAGGCCTGTGTACGTTGACGTATATGCACAACACACAAACACAAATAATCTCTTGCACACCCATGGATGAGGAAGTTAAGCCATAAAACAAAACTATGTGTGATTCGAAGCCAGAACGAGTGGGTAGATGAAAACAATCTTGCAGTGGAAATAGTGCTGCTGTGGGAAATTTGCCTTTCCAGCCTCAGTTTAGTCTCTTAGTAGCTGTGTGACCTTGGTCAAGTCTCTTAACCTCTCTGAGCCTCAGTTTTCTTATTTTAAACTGAGATCCTTCCACATACAAGATTCCATGATTTTGTGAAATCAGAATTTCAGGGCTGGGCGTGGTGGCTCACGTCTATCATCCCAGTACTTTGGGGAGCCCAAGACTTCTAGAAGGATCACTTGAGGTCAGGAGTTTGAGATCAGCCTGGGTATGTAGCAATACCCTGTCTCTACAAAAGGTAAAAAAATATTAACCAGGTGTGGTGGTGTGCACCTGTAGTCCCAGCTACTCAGGAAGCTGAGGAGGGAGGATCTCTTAAGCCTAGGAGTTTGAGGCCTCAGCAGTGAACTATGATGACACCACTGCACACCAGCCTGTGTGACAGAGTGAGACCTTGTCTGAAAAAAAAAATGGAAGAAGAAAAGAAGTTCAGAAGTCAAAGTCAATGCAGGCTGAAGTAATAATAGTCATAGTAATAATTATAATAGCTGATCTATATTAAGCACTTACTATGTGCCACACTCTGTGTTAAGCACTTTATATATACATTATTTCTACTTTTTTTTTTTTTTTTTGAGACAGAGTCTCACTCTCTTGCCTGGGCTAGAGTGCTGTGGTGTCAGCCTAGCTCACAGCAACCTCAGACTCCTGGGCTCAAGCAATCCTTCTGCCTCAGCCTCCCGACTGGCTGAAACTACAGGCATGTGCCACCATGCTTGGCTAATTTTTTCTATATGTTTTTAGTTGGCCAATTAATTTCTTTCTATTTTTAGTAGAGACGGGGTCTCGCTCTTGCTCAGGCTGGTTTCGAACTCCTGACCTTGAGCAATCCACCCGCCTCGACCTCCCAGAGTGCCAGGATTACAGGTGTGAGCCACCTCGCTCGGCTACATTATTTCTTTTAATCCTCACAGCAATCCTAAGAGATGACTATTATTAGCTGTGTTTTGCAGGTGAGAAAGCCAGGGCTCAAGAAGGTGTAGTTATTAGCCCAGGGTCACACAGCAAACAGCGGTAGAGTCTGTATTTGACCCCAGACCAGGTGGCTCCAGGGCCTGAGCTTTCAGTTACATTGAATAAGTGCTGAGTTGGACTCGTGCTGGCACAGGGGACCAGGGGATGAACAACACACAGTCCCTGCCCTCGAGAGGCTCACAGTCCAGCTGGGTGCGTGGCTACGCGCTGGGCCTTCAGAGTGAAGGGCGGTGCCTGATGCTGGGAAGCCTGGCCCCCCGGAGACCGCCTGCCTGTGACACTCCTGCTATGACTCTTGTGAGTCAGGGCAGCTTGGCCTGGCCTTGAGGTGTGACCTTGGATGGTTTCTCTGGCTGGGCAGGGACTATGCATCTAGATAACGAGCTTCCAGCCAAGCTTCCAGACAGCTGTCGTGGGAGTGTGTGTTGTGTGTGTCTTTGTGTCTTCGGTGAGGACACATGACGATGCCCTCTGTCCTGGCCTGGGCCTGAGCTGGCACCTCCATACGCCATGATGGCTTTGGGTGAGTCAGGGAAAGAGCTTCTCTCCAGAGGACTGCAGCCGGCACCAGGGCAGGGCACAGCCTGGGAAAATGGCACGCAGGCTGGATTTCAGTCTGTATGGACCCCCACATGTGGTAGGGTCTGGGGCAGGGAGGATGGCACGGAGTGGGGAGATCCAAGGTGTTAGGGTGGGAACTCGCACTGTGGGTTGAGAAAGAATTCTCAACTCAAAGATGAGGGTAGGTTTGAGCCTTCCTTTCAGAAGGTCCCCACCGGGCTCTTTCCTGCAAGGGGAGAAGGAAGGTTGAAGGACCTTTTGTTGGTTTCTCAGGAGAGGGGGATCCTTCATCCTGGGGTGGGATGTAACCTGGAGGAAGGGCCTAGGAGGATCAGAATGCAAAGCACCACAACAAAAGCAGCTGTTCCAGATCACACTTCTGGGAGCGGGTGACAGAGGCAGGATGTGCACCCAGGACTGTCCTAACCGTTACACGGTGCTGTGTCCCCACATCTACCCTGAGCACCTACTTTGTGCTTGTGGGAGGGAAAGGGGTGTAGACAAAGCCAGAGGGCACTGAGACAGCTGCGGATGCAGAGTGTGCGAGCTGGCTGGGGAGCACACAGCAGGCACACGCGTGCACACGGAGCCTGGGAAAGGAAATGTACCCGATGGCACTTTGTAGGTCACAAACGGCTTCCACTGGAAAGGTTGGGCACGCCCAGCCTGACTTGCAGCTTCCATTTCTTGCACCTTTGGCTCATTCAGTGCAGCTTTAGGGCTGTGTGCTCCATGGAGGAAGGAGACTTTGTCCCCAGGGCCTTGGGCACAGTACCTGGCACTAGGGGACTTTGGTAACTATTAATACAGCAAATGACCAAGTCCCCCTTCAGCTGCAGACCCCCACCCCTCAAGCCACCCACACCCCTCAAGCCACCCCTCCTGTCTTTCTCCCCCTGTAAATCCATGGAACTCAGCCTGTCTCTGCCCTCCCTGTCCCTGGGGCACCCTCATTCTTTTCAAGGAGGGGTTGTCTAGGTTACCTGGGAGGGTCCTTTTGAATCCTTGTCCCCCTTTCTTCTCATAGAAATCTCCTGTTCTGGGAAGCCCCAGGTTCTCCCTTACTGCGTTATGGGCCACAATGAGGGCTGGCCACCTGCCAGGGGTCCCTGGGAAGGGACTTTTGTCTCTTCCCTGAGCCACGTGGGTAGATTTGTTCTGTCCACCAGGTGCTTGGGCAGCCTCAGGTGTTCTCTGCTGTTCCAGGGTGAGCCCCTCCAGAAAGAAAGGCAATGGGGACAGGGTGTGTAATTGGGATTTTTGCCCTGGCCTTGGGGTGAGCAGCTGGGTGCTTCCTGCCCAGACTCCAGGGTG
The DNA here is from genome assembly GCF_040939455.1 of Microcebus murinus. Taxonomy (NCBI): domain Eukaryota; kingdom Metazoa; phylum Chordata; class Mammalia; order Primates; family Cheirogaleidae; genus Microcebus; species Microcebus murinus. The sequence goes on along the minus strand of NC_134105.1, from coordinate 27,029,242 downwards.
CTGGGATCTGGCCCTGCCTTGGGGGACCAGCCACGTTCCTGCCTTTCGCTGGTGTTTGCAGGACAAAACCTGCCCAGACGAGGGGATTGTGCAGAACATCCTCTAGTCCCTCTTGGAGTGGTAATTGCCACCCCTGGATCATGAGGGTCTCTGTGCAAAAGCTGTTGACCCTCTCTGACCCTGGGTGAAGCTGATTCCCCTCCTCAGCCTCCATCCCCCTCCCGCAGCTTCCCCGTAAAGACAGGTAGGCTAACCCTCCCTGCCTCCTCCCTGCACCTCCTTCTACCTGCTTGTCCCCACCTGCCTTCTCTCCTTGTGGGCTCCCTCCTGCTGTGTCTCCACTGCTGACTGGTGCTCCCGCCCAGTCCCCTCCAACCAAACTCCCCGTCCCCACCAGACTGCCTTCCTTTTTAAAAATGTATCGAGGCGGAACTCACCTAACACAGAATTAACCATTTTAAAGTGGATGATTCAGTGGCATTTAGTACCTTCATGATTTTGTACAGCCATCACCTCTACTTCTGAAACATTAGTCACCCCAAAAGAAAACCTGCACCCATTAAGCAGTGTCTCCCCATTCTCTCCTCTGTGGGGGCAAGGGGAAACCTCCCCTCCCCCCAAAGTTTGCTGAAAGATCAACTCACAATTAAGGCAGATTAATAAGAGGAAGAGGTTTATTTACCCTGCACATGGGGAGAATCACAGAGTGATTAGCCAATATCCCAATGGGATCCAAATATTTTTATACATGCCTATTAGGAGGGAGGAGGAGACTAGGAGAATAGGTGATTTTGTTTAGGGGCTATACTGGCTGCTAGGGAGAATGAATAGATACTTGGGAGAATGAATGGATGGGAGTGGGGGGAACAGATTGACTTGCAAACTGCCCTGAGAGACAGGTATTATGTTTAACATGATTTGGGCCAGGTCTGGTTGCATTCTTGATTTTCTTTCCTGCCATACAGTACATAACAGGGAGGGGAAGGGAAGTCCTTTGTTCTTTTGATGGGTCCACCTGGTTATGCAGATGGTGGGAAAGCCCCTTTCAAGGACTGTTGGTCTCTAAGGGTCTTTAATTCAGAATAATCTTTATACGAAGGATCATATGTTTGGGTGAAATTTCCCGAGCTCCTTCACCTCCTTCCAGCCTCTGGCAACTACCAATCTGCATCTGTCTCTACGGATTTGTCTATTATAGATATTGCGTACAAATAGAATCATACAGTATGTGACCTGTGAGTGGCTTTTTTCAGTTAGAATGTTTTAAAGTTTCAGCCACATGGTAGTATGTTTCCACACTTTATTCCTTTTTATGTCTGAACAATATTCCGTAGTATGGACACACCAGGATTTGTTTATCCATTCACTTGTTGATGGACATTAAGGTTGTTTCCATCTTTTGGCTATTGTGAATAGAGCTGCTGTTCGTGTACAACTATTTGTCTGAGTCCTTGTTTTCAATTCTTTGGGAGTATAAACCCAGGAGTGGAATTGCTGAGTTACATGGTAACTCTAGGTCGAGGGCCCACCAGGCTGTTTTCCACAGTGGCTGAACCATGTTACACTCCCACCAGCTGTATACCAGTGTCTTCTTTTTGCAAAGATCTGACTTGTCCATCCCATCTAAAGCCCACCTAGAGTTCCTCATTGCTCACTGGCGGTGGCTTTCTAACACCTTGCTGAAGAACTAGAAATTTAATATGTAAAATGAACAAAAGAGGAAAGGGTCAGCTGGGGGCAATGCAGGGACCGAAAGCTGCAGCCCAGCTCACTCCGGAAGCCACCGCAGAAGCTTTGAAACTATGGGCCGAGCGAGCCCTGTATTATACTGAAAGGGAAACCAGAGCCAAGAGAGGGGAAGGGATTTGGCCAAGATCACATAGCAAGTTAGTGGCAGAGCCAGGACTGGCTCCCTAGAAAGCACTCTTTTCTTTTTTAAAGGGAAAAAATGGCAAACGTGGTATGTGCGTATAATAATGAATTCCAACACTGAAGACATTGCAAGTAACAACTGAAACTTTCTCCATGCCTGTCTCCCACCCCAGCCTCTGGAGACAACCAGAGTCAAAAATTTGTGTCCTGGCCAGGTGCGGTGGCTCACGCCTGTAATCCTAGCACTCTGGGAGGCTGAGGTGGGTGGATCACTCAAGGTCAGGAGTTCAAAACCAGCCTGAGCAAGAACAAGACACAATCTCTACTAAAAATAGAAAGAAATTAATTGGCCAACTTAAAATATATAGAATAAATGCATGGTGGCGCATGCCTGTAGTCCCAGCTACTTGGGAGGCTGAGGCAGAAGGATTGCTTAAGCCCAGGAGTTGGAGGTTGCTGTGAGCTAGGCTGATGCAACAGCACTGTAGCCCGGGCACCAGAGTGAGACTCTGTCTCAAAAAAAAAAAAAAAAAATTGTGTCCTTCAAGTCTTTTGTCTCTGCGTGTGCACACACACACACACCCTTCCCCTCGTCTATACACATTGAGGACTGAACTCTAATTTTTTGCTAAAAACTCTGTCCTAAGGAGGCCAGCTGGGTTAGGCTGACAAATGGTAAGGAGGCCAGCAGGGTTAGGCTGACAAACAGTAAATTCCCACTAAGCGGCTTTTGTTAACCAAACGAAGCAGTGGTTTACTTCCTGACCTGATTCTGGTATGGCATTAACATCACCTAAAAGATAAGAAGCCCCTGTCTTAACTCAAGCATCCTAGCAGATGCCTATTCTTAAATTTAAACCATCTTAAAACATCCTAGCAGGCGCCTATTGTAAATTTAAAGTGTCCTCCTGTCTGGACCTCCCAGAGTGCTCATACCCTTATCTTAAAGTAAGCATATCCTTTCTGGTCTTCTAGATAAAGACTAACTCTCTCAGCCAATTGCCAGCCAAAGAATCTTTAAACCCACCTATAACCTGTAAGCCCCCGCTTCGAGATGTCCCACCTTTTTGGGCCAAACCAATGTATGCCTCTCATGTATTGATTTGTGACTTTGCCTGTAACCCCTGCCTCTCTGAAAATGTATAAAACTGAACTGTAACCCAGCCACAGCGAGTCCACTTGCCCAAGGCCTCTTGGCAGTGGCTCCGGGTCATGGTCCTCAAATTTGGCTCAGAATAAATCTCTTTAAAATTATTTTACAGAGTTTGGCTTTTTTCCGTCGACAATTTTGGCGTAGTCGGCAGGATCTCAGAGAAGACTCAGGGCCGCCTAAGGAGCAGCGCGGACTCGGCGCCAGGTACCGGCACGGCCCTTTTAGGCCTCCGACTCCGAGCTTCTCCTTCAGCGGGACTGGTAAGTCCTCCTGAGATCTGGACCTCCCGCTTTTGGTTGATGGTCTTGGTTTATTCTGAGCTGGTTCTTTTCCTAGGAATTGTTGTTTGGGATCCTAATTTAGGTTTGGAGGTGCACTCTAAAGGGCTTTCTCCGTTGCCTTTTTTTTTTTCCTCTCAAAACTAGTTTCAATTGGCTTGTCTGCGCATTTGGCAAGGAACCCAACTGTCCTATTTGTAGATAGATGAGAGACTGAGTTTCTCAGCTCTGAAGAAAAGGGGCAGCTTACTCCTCCCAGACCTAAGGCAGCTCTGGGTGACCAGGGCCCTGAATGGGAGTTGCCTGGGGCGATTCCCCAAGGCGCGAGTAGCCCCACAGGGAACCCCCCAACAAATTAATTAAAAGAAGGCTCGTCCAGGAAACGCGCATAAGAGCTGATCACTCAGCGTTTTGAGCCCTCTCGGAGGTACTAGACCCCGGAGAGAGAAACTGAGACACGTAAGAGGGTGGGACCGACTCAATGGTGAAACATTGAGGAGCCCCACCCACAAGCAGCACACTGTGATCCACGACACCAAACCCTAGACCACAGTTCGGTTCCTTGAAGAAAAAAAAAAAGAGGAAGGGCAAGGAAAATGACTCTTTTGGGGGCACCCCAGTTGGTTTGTGGTACCTCTACTTGCAAGTATTTTTGTAAACGAAAAGATTCAAAGGCATGCCAGGTTTTCTAGGGCTCCAGCTGGTTATAGCTAATTCTTGTGCACAAGGTTTTAAGAAAGGGCAAAATTACATCAAGAAATTCAGAGCTGAAATGGTCGACCCCCCACTATTAAAATGTCTCAAGCTATCTCTCTTCCTTTCTGGCTACTCTAAAATCTGCTAACTTTTTCTAGTGATGTTAAGATAACTCTTTGTTTGTGGTATTTACAATTGAAAGGCTGCCTGGAGACCTTGCAGCCAGTTCTAGCTAAAATGCTAACATAGAAAACTCATTTTGCACTGAAGAAAAAAAATCAAACTGCCATAGAAACTGCTTTACCCAAAACTTTGATCCACAGGTCTAATTAAGTTACCTATCAGGTCAACTAAAGTTTACCAGGTGTACAAGTTCCAGTCTCATCAGAAGAAATTTAGATCCAGCTTTCTTTTACAGACTGGTGAGTTTGTGTTACCATTTCATGGCTAACATTCTAAGGTAAAATTTATCAGAACTTTGTGTGTATGTATGCGTCTGAGAGAGTGTATATGTTTGGGTATGTTTTATGTCTGTCCATGTATCACATGTTTGTGCTTATAGGTTTCAGACTGTTTTAAAATTAAGGAAGCGCTCATAAATTAAACCCAAATGCTTCATGTGAATTTAGTAACTGTTGGTAAATAAGCTGTGTTATTATTAATAAATAAGGTGTTATTAGTAAAGTAATAGTAAAAATGCTTTCAAACTGTCAGCATACATTTGTTTTTGCCTGGCTTTTACTGGACATTTTTAAGTTCTTGAGGTGTAAAGGTTTGATAAAAATGTAATGGGTGATTTTTGTTAAGTACATTTAATATTTGGTCAAATGATATTAACTGAATCTGGGTTACCAACAAAAATACTTATGTGTTTAACTTTAAGGTAAAAATGCAAATGTACCTGAGTCAACAAATTAGAATAAATAAAACACCAAGTAGAGGAAAAAAAAATCCAAATTTAATCGTTAAAGGTATATAAAAAAAAAAACATTTTGGTTTTGGTCTTTTAATCCTAACTGCAGAAATAGTTTACCTCCACTCATTCAATGCCTGTAGAGAGGTGCAAAAGGTGTGTTCAACTCATTTAACAGTACTGTTAGGAATTCAAAGTTGTCCTGAAAGTTGTAAAGAACTTAAATTGAAAGCTTTAGTTTTACCTTGGTCTTGTCCATTTTTGTCCTACTCTTTACAATCTAGCTGGTTCTGATTACATTGTGTTACTGTAATAGAGTTTTTGCCTAAAAAAAAATTCTAAATTATTAATTTTTATATAGCAATTTAAGATAAAAAGTGAATGATGGTTAAAATCCATGAGACTCTCAAAGTAATCTTACTCTATAAATGTGCTCAAGTTTATGCACTAAACATTGTTTTGAGACTATTTAGATAGTTTGTTTTTTAACAGCTTAATCTTGAACCTCATGTAAAAAGCATGTTACCACTTTGTATCATTGTTTGAGGTGCTAACAAATGGTGCTGAAAGTTTTTTTCCTCAGTCTACAGCCAGGAGATCTTATGTTGATGGGATTAAAAAAAAAAACAAAAAACTAGCTTAAAATAAAGGCTTCAGAAGCAAAATTTTCTGACCTTGCTCACCTCTTGTGCCAATTCTTCCCTAAAGCTAGCCATAAAACCTAAAATTATTCATGTAAAATGCCCATAAAGCAATTATCTGACCTACTTTGTTTTTACTTTGTTTTACTGTAAAACCCCATGCCAGAAAGGGCTTTGTCCTACACCCAAAAGGGAAAAATGCACACTCAAGAGGCCAAGCAAAATCTAAATATAAAATGCCTTGCTGGTTCTGCCACTAAGCCTGTTAGAATTAGCTCATATCCTTTTTGTCCAATCATCTTTCTACACAGCTGTCCATACTTTAAACATGAAAAATGGACAATTTCCCCTGCATCTTTGTGTTCATTCTAAAAACGTCCATGTATAAGTTTTAAGTCCTTCTCTTATTAATCCTATTACTTTTAATGTCAGTAGATTTTCAGCAAGCCTTTAGGAGAACAGTGGCCTTTGCTCCCAAACTTTGGGTGCCAGAGACATTCCCCTATGATGCCAATAGATTTTGTTTGGGGATGTGATGTTTTGGAAGGATCTAATTAGCAAATACCTTTAAACAAGATATTCTAAAATGACTACTATGTTTACGAAATTTAGAAGTGATGTTATATTTTGTTTAAAATAACAAGTCTTATTTAAATGCTTATTGTTTCTGATAAGATTTGAGTTTGTATTTTAATCCGTGTTCTGTTATATATATCTAATTTACAGGGTATAAAAATGGTTAATAAAGTAACATAAACTTTTAATAGCTAGGATCTAAGTAAGCTGCTAATATAGATGAATTAGGTAAATACAAATGCAATAAATACAAATAAATCTTAAAGTCATGTTAAGTTAAAAAATAATCATAAAATGTCATTATATGTCCCTTATAAATGGGTCATTTATAAGGTAAAATACTAGAACATCAGTTCTTAAATATAAGTTTAAGTTTATACCTTCATAGCCTTATATTTAGAAATACTAATACAATTGGTGACTAATAGTTCAAAGTTAATTTAACTTCCTAAGTTTTTCTAAGAGTTGACATTATGATTAGTACGTGTAATTAAAACTTCTAGATAAAAGAAGAACAACTCTGTACAAAAATTCTTTTAATAAAATGTTATAGACTATAGAAGAAGACTGAGACCATCACCAACTCTCTTTTCCCACCCCACCCCCGCCTTTGTTATACCTTCCCTTTGCTGTGACAATGGGTCCCGTTGTCATCTGTGGCATATGTATCATGCTCTGTAAACCTATATCTTGCTCTTGCCCTATAATCCTAGCTTTCTCTCCTCAATAAACCTAATTTTCATGCTTGCCTTAAAAAAAATAATAAATAAATAAATAAATAAAATGTTATACAGCATAAATATTAGTTTGTTAAAAGATAATTTTGTTTATAGGCATTTATGGAAACAAACTTTCCTCTCAGGACTGCTTTAGCTGTGTCCCACAGGTTTTGACAACTTGTGTTTGATAACTTGTGTTAAAAAAAAAAAAAAAAAAAAAAATCTTTTGATTTCCATCTTGATTTCCTCATTTATGAAGTGATCATTTAGTAGAAGGTTGTTTAGTTTCCATGATTTTGTGTAAAAATGAGAGTTCCTGTTAGGGTTGATCTCTACATTTACTCCATTGTGATCTGAAAAAAGACACGGTATAATTTCTATTTTAAAAAAAAAAATTGTTTGAGATATGCTTTGTCCTAGGATATGGTCAATCTTAGAGAATGGCCTATGAGTTGATGAGAAGAATGTGTATTCAGTGGTTTTAAGGTAGAATGTCCTATAAAATGTAAGTCAGGCCCAATTGTTCTAGAGTTCTGTTTAAGTCCATTATTTTGTTTAATTGGTTTTTTGAAACTACTTATCCAATATGTAAATGATCATTAAAAATTAAGTGGATATAAAAGTTAAAGGTTATAAAAGGTTTATAAAAGTCTTATAGTCTTATAGGTTAAAATTAGATTGATTTGTTTATAAGATTTTATTAAAATTAACTTTGATGATTAGTACACTAACACAATGAAATTTGGTTTTCTCTTTTAAACTAGATTGTCATATGATATTAATAGGAATAACAAGATTTTTTATTCATCTTTTAATAAACTGCAAAAAAGACACAGATTCAGCTTCCTTATTAACTTGTACTGCAGTCTGTCTATTTAGGTCTTATACTTGTTTGAGACACTGAGTCTCCTTTCTCTAAAAAAAAATAGGATTTTGGTACTTAAAAAATATATATATATATTCGAATTATTAATTTGGCCATAATTTTACAGTAACCTACAATCTTGTTTCATGACAAGTGTCTTAGGATAAACAATTCATGACTTCCTACTTTTTAAAATTTTCACTAAAATTTAAAGTTACTAAAAATAAAAATTCTAGTCATTGTATGTAATTCTACATATAAGGTGTACCAAAGAATATAAAACAGAATGTTCTTATTAAAATGTGTAACTTTGTCTAATAAGGGCTGAATCAAAATAAATTTAGAAAGAAAATACAAAATTCCACTTGTGTAAGAAAAAGATGTAAAGGGACAATGAATATAGAAATATATTTTGGTAAGAAAGGTTAAACAGAAAGAATAATGTAAAGAAAGGATCTTGCATAAAATTTTTGTCCTAAAATGAATGGTTATTTAGAAAAAGGGAATGTTAGGACAAAATCGAAAGTTTTAAGGTATGTTTTGTAAATGGTTTGTGGTACGTGCAGGTGAGGATGAAGTTTATAAAAAATTTATTAAAAAATTTTGGCTAAAACAAAGATTTCTGTCAATATTAATTTACTCTTAATGAAATAACATGATGTGTACTCATTTTGATTTTATAACATGTTTTTTTTTTTTTCCTTTTAATATAAAAGGTAGTGTAGTACAAAAGGTTTTTGTTTAATGTTGGTAATTGGCATTTTATGCTTTGGTAAAACATTTTATACTTTGTCAGATAATCCCTGTGCTCTCTTTATTAGGTTTTGACTAACTAGAAAAACTAAAAAAGGGTTAAGATTTGTATCCATATAACTTTATCACCTTTAGATTTATTTGATATCTATCTCTTTGTTAAATTATTTTATAGTGGTTTGTGATTATATGTGCACAAATGCTTTAAGCCTTTGATATTTGACAACCTTTCCAAAACTTAAATTCTAAATCCAGCCTTTTGACCTTAAACTAGCTTTTTACACATTAGGATCACCAAAAGTCTAAGACAGACTTTAGATTTATTTTAATGTGTCAAAACTATCCAGGGAACATTGTCAAATATAAAATGGTGTTTAACTTTCTTTGGGCTGTACTTATAAGTATATTATTAATATACTAGTATTGTAAAATATTGACATGTCTTGGTATGTGTTATCAGTAATGATTATGGTTATTAAGTAAATTGCTATATGTCACAAAATAACCAATTTGGACTCTGTAACCATGGCTGGTCAAGTTTTATCTTTTAAGTTATTATTTTACTTTGATTCATCTCAGAAAATGATTCTTTCTGGCTAAGTCTAAAATTGGCTTCTTCAAGTAAAGGCCATGGAAAGGACTGACAAATCCACTTAAATACTAGTTTCTAATAACTTTGGAGATTATGTATGCCACTGGACTAAAAGAAAACGAAGTTCCAAGACTTTAATTAAAAATCTGATATGACCATGAGTATAGCTAATTCGAACCTCATGAGACGGAACTAAATTTTCATATAAAGACTCTTTATTTAAAACATTACTAATTCTTTTATTTTGTTTTCCAGAGTCCTGACAAATTTTAAGTAATTAGCAAGTTTACCTGATCTCTGGGACCTTAAAACCATAGAATCTGCCAAAGCCCTGTTCAAATGTCCTCCCTCTAAGCCCAGGGAATATCGCGGAAGAGGGGGCGTGCCAGATTGTAAGGGCCAATTCTGAGGGATGGAATTAGTTTAGACCCTCCAGATGAAGGAGGGACACACAAAAGCCTAAAGGAATACTAAATAAGAGTCATTTCAGGCCACATGCTGCAGATAGCCATCCCAATCATAAAAGTCTGTCTCTGCTTCCTATAGACTTAGAACTTACTAAGTATAATTTTTATCAGTTATGGATTTATCCAAAAGGAAATATAATGAGTAATTTATCAGCCACCTTACTATAAATTACTAAATTTCCTCCTTAGCTTAATTGTTAATAATGCTTATATTTTGCTACAAGTTGTAGGTAAATTAGTTTTATAACTTTGCCTTTAAAATATTAAAGATCAAATGTTTCTCAAGTTTAATTTATGCCCTCCTCAGGATGTTATACTTATGGAGACTAATTGTCCAGAGGAAAAATTAAATTTATTAGATTCTGAATTGGTATCAGTTTTGTAATCCTCAAATAAAATTTACCATAAAGTTCAATTGACTGTTGATACAGAGGGTAAATGCATTGTAAGTCTGATTAAAAAAATATGATGATGCATGCAAAGGATTTTTTGGCTGGTTAGGCTGCTTGTTACCTTCTGATTCTACCTATGACTCTTATTAAGTTTCCTGTAAATGCTATACCAGATACAGGAAAAGGAAAAAAATCAATCAAAGGCCCAGATCATGATAGCTCGCAAAACAGATCTGGTTCAAGATGTTTTTTTCAGAGTAGGCCAGAGGCCTGACTCTATCTGGCCCCCTTTAACAATTGGCTATTAAATCAAGTGGAGTCATGTCCCCCCCCTAAGATATAACACCGCCTATTTCACAACACCATGCGACTAGATAGACAACTCTAGGAATGAGCCTTCCTAGCACCGTGGGACCAGACATCTCTAGGAATGAGCCTTCCTAGCACCGTGGGACCTCATGCTAGTTATTGGCCTACATATGCATTCCATGGAATGATCTTTGGCCAACAGGGGGAACTGAGGACTGAACTCTAATTTTTTGCTAAAAACTCTGTCCTAAGGAGGCCAGCTGGGTTAGGCTGACAAATGGTAAGGAGGCCAGCAGGGTTAGGCTGACAAACAGTAAATTCCCACTAAGCGGCTTTTGTTAACCAAACGAAGCAGTGGTTTACTTCCTGACCTGATTCTGGTATGGCATTAACATCACCTAAAAGATAAGAAGCCCCTGTCTTAACTCAAGCATCCTAGCAGATGCCTATTCTTAAATTTAAACCATCTTAAAACATCCTAGCAGGCGCCTATTGTAAATTTAAAGTGTCCTCCTGTCTGGACCTCCCAGAGTGCTCATACCCTTATCTTAAAGTAAGCATATCCTTTCTGGTCTTCTAGATAAAGACTAACTCTCTCAGCCAATTGCCAGCCAAAGAATCTTTAAACCCACCTATAACCTGTAAGCCCCCGCTTCGAGATGTCCCACCTTTTTGGGCCAAACCAATGTATGCCTCTCATGTATTGATTTGTGACTTTGCCTGTAACCCCTGCCTCTCTGAAAATGTATAAAACTGAACTGTAACCCAGCCACAGCGAGTCCACTTGCCCAAGGCCTCTTGGCAGTGGCTCCGGGTCATGGTCCTCAAATTTGGCTCAGAATAAATCTCTTTAAAATTATTTTACAGAGTTTGGCTTTTTTCCGTCGACAACATGGTCACATACATAAGTTTTTGTTCACTTGTTTGCTTTTATAAAAATGTGATTGTACTAGACTTATTGTTCTGTGACTTGCTTTTTTTTGGTAGCTTTTGAAGTCTGGAATGACCAAGCCCTTGCCCTAACAATTGGAGCGATGTGCATGGAAAAGTGGAAGTATCTCAATCACATTTATGTGCCTAAATAAGGGAACATGGGCTAAAGGAGACTGCGGGCTGAGTTCTATGGGCGCGGGAGGCACTGCAGGTGGGAACTAACTGAGCAAAGGCTTCACGATGGTGGCAGGTGAGCTGAGCTGGACTGAAGGGCTTAAGTCAGGGAGGCTGGGCTGAGAGAAGGGGCCAAGCTGTGAAGTGCCTTGGATGCCAAGGACAGGAAACAGCAGGGTGTCCACTAGGCAGTTGGAAACCACTAGAAGAGAAAAATGAAGTGGTGCTTCCGGGAGAAGGAAGCTCAGTCTCCAGCATGTGTGTTTGCGTGTATGTTTAAGCGTGCATGTGTGTTGGAGATGGCAGGGTGCTGACTACAGTTTGGCTGGTACTGGCACGAAAGAGCCAGGTGTGGGGGGGAGGCTGTGGCCCAGGAATGTGATGGACAGCCTGGGCAGAGACTGAGAGTGGATTCTGAGATGACCTGGAGGAACTCTCTGGACCGGTGCCCAGTTGGCTGCACAGAAGGAGAATGAGACAGATGTAGGGACTTGACCTTGTGTGAGTGGCAGCGAGGGCAGGGTTGTAGCAGAGTAGTCACCCCTCCTCCCACAGATATGGAAAGGAAATACTGACGGTGGGGAATATGCTACAGAGGGAATGGCCTGAAAAAAATGGCAAAAATATTTTGCTGCCTCTTTAAAACATCCTGCACTCCTTTTGAGAATTAAAACCTGCATCCCTGCCTCAGGCTGGTGGTTGGGAGGAGCAGGGTGAGTCTTTTGTTCTTTGTGCTACCTGAGACGGCTCAGTCCAGACTGGGGAGGGAGGTCCTGGGTGGAGGTCCTGGGTGGAGGTCCTGGGTGGAGGTCGCAGGATTGGCTTCAGCAGGATGATTAGAATCATTAACTGTAGCTGGACAGCACTTGCCTGGAGCTGAGAACTCACCCTTTGAAAGCCCTGCACTTCTGCTTACCAGGAGGACCACGGCACTTTTCAGCCAGAGGTCTCCATCCTCCTCCTTTGCCCACAAAGTAATAAACTTCTCTTTCCTTCTCCTCAAACCACTTGTTCTTGTGCTAATGATGCAGCCTCGAGGACAAGTGCCGCTTTCGGTAAAAGGGCCACTGGCGGTCAGGCCTGGGCGGTGCCTTGGGGATGTGGGGTGCAGGGGGCTGGGGGTTCCAGATCTGTCTGCCCCGGTGCAAGTGAAGCCGAGTCTGGGTTAGCTGCCCTGGGGCTTGGATCTCATCTGCACCACTCAAGGGGGCAGGGCCGACCCTGGCTGACTCGGGAGGCTCCCAGCCTGCCCGTCCTCTCCCCCAGCTCCAGCTTCAGAGACTTTTCTTCATGCTCCGCTTCTCCCTCCTCTGCGTGCCAGGGAGCACTCTGTCCTCGCCAGGCCAGTTCTCAGGACTCTGTGAGCCAGAATTGGGAGACCATGTGGAGACAGGACCAGAGGGTGGCAGAGGGGTGGGTGTTCTAGCTGCAGGGTCTGTTTCAGGGCTCTCTTTTGCTGTGGAAAATGGGAGTAGGGGAGACATTAGAGAACAAGAAAGCCAAAGCCTAATTCTCGACATGAACTGCTAAGAAATAGGAGGAGAGGGGAAGAGACTGAGTGAGAGCTGGGCAAGCTGGGCAAGAATTTTAAGGTTCGGAGGTTGCGAGGCTCTGGGGAAAGGAAGAGAGGGGAGGAAAGGTCAAAATAAAAGAAGCTGTGGGGTTTGAACTGGATCCCTTTTACAGTGCTTAGAGAACCAAGTAAAGATCAGAATTCCTTTTTAATTGCTTTAGGCTGCCAGACAGTTTCTTTGAATGCAGTACCCAGGCCAGACCTGGCCACGTGGGGCAGAGGCATTCATTGGAATTGAATAAGAAATGCTCCCCTCCCCCGCCCCCTTTCACATTTTGTCTCTGAAACGGGATGGGGTGGTGTGATGCCCATTCGCTTTCCATCGTTAGTAAATTAACGAGGGAATGTAGGATTAGTAGTGTCGGAGACAGCGTGAAACACACTAGTTAGCATCTTGGTTGAAGGAATAGAAGATGACTCAAAGTGGCTCAGTCATAAAGGGAACCTGACTCTAAGGTCGTTGAGTGTTTTCTGGAGAGAGGGAGCAGGTCCTCAGGAAAGGAGCGGGGCTGGCCACTACGGCTCCTGTCCCCCTCTGTCTCTGCTCCTCTCTGCCTGTTTCTGCACCTGCGTCTCTCGTCTCTCAGCAGACCGGCTTTCTTCGCTCCTCGGGTCCACGTGGCCGAGAACTGGGCCCCTTCATTCAGGTCTGCGGATCACATGGACCGACACCCAATGTCACCAGGGGGCGGAGCCTGTCCCGCTGTCCAATCCCGACTTCTTGGAGCATGACTCCGATTGGCCCTGGCAGGGTGAGGTGCCCCGATCCTCCCACCTGTGGCTGGAGGGGTGAAGGGGGCAAGATCACAGTCACCACAGGTCCAAGTGGCCGCGAGCCCCCAGCCGCAGCGCTACATTCGGCAGGCCGCGAAGAGGAGCTCGCCCGGTGGCGTTCGCGGAGCTTCTCTTCTTTTTGAGTGCTTAATTACTATGCCGATTCAAGAGTGCCTTCAGAAATCTGATTTTCCCTGCACTTGAAGACAGAGCTGAGTCCCCTGGGTTTCATTTGCAGCTGTTAAAGGGACCCGGGCAGCAGGCAGAGAACAGAGCCCGCTTGGTCCAGCCCCGCAGCCTCCCTGCTTCAGCTGGTGCCGGGCTCAGCCCCTCCCTCGCGCCGGCCCGCCCGGGCAAGCCGGGTCCAGCCAGGAGAGGTGCAAGCTCGGCCGGCCCTGGGGCGCTCTCTGGGTTATTTTCCCCAGTTGCTGCTTCCGGGCTTCCTTCTTGCAAATGGACCCCCACTGGACCCCCATCATGAGGGCCAGCTGGCCCTAAAGTCTAGGCGGGGTTGATTCCTGGCTGTCCCTGACCCTTCTCAGGGAGGGGACTCTGGCCCCAGACCCTGGCCTGCTGATGCTCTGCCGCCCCGGCCCCTCAAACCAGACAGGGTACAACACTCGGCATTCACCTTCAGTGAACTTGTCCAGAATTTTGCAGTCTAAAAACCTAGAAAGCTGATATTTTAATTTAAACACATATAATAATAATATTTAATAAGCTTTCCCTCTGTGACGTGTTTTGTTCTAAGTACTTAATTTATATTATCTTTAATCCCCGCAACCACCTGAAGAAGTGCTCTGGCATCATCAGCTCCCTTGCAAAGATGAGGACGCTGCTTCACAGAGAGGTCGAGGGACTGGCCCAAAGCCAGCACCCACACCCAGCGGCCTGGCGCCGGCATCCACGGCCCTAACTGTGCACACACGGCCTTTGTAATGCCTGTCACTTTGGTGTCATTTCCAAAAATCAAGTTCCATTTTGAAATTGATAGTGGAGGAGGGGGATGGTACCAAGTTCGTTTCAGTTTTTAGGGCATCTAAAGATCTCACCTCGACCGTGTCTGCTTTCACTGATTTGCTAGTTTTGGCTAGAGGGGCCTGTCCTAGCGTGAGGCTGTGGCCAGGGCCCTGTCCCCTTCTGCCTGGGGCCCTGGACCTGGCCTGTCCGTGGGTCAGGCTTTGGCGTTTATTCACTGCCGGGGCTGACAGGTGTGCGGTGGTGGACGGACGGGGTGCCGCACAGCCCCGTCCTCCCACCCCTGCCCTGCTGGAGAAACTGCAGCTCCTTGCCCGTTCACACCCTGCTCCGGCTCCTGACAGCCCCGGGCTGGCGGCAGATGGCTCGGGCTCTGGATGGAAGAGCCTGCTCCTAGGAGGCCCCGACACATCAAAAGCAGATTTGACTCCGGCGTCAGCGGCCGAGGGGCGGCTGTCTCCGGAAAGGGACACGCGTTTATTAAACACCTCCAGAGCCAGCCGCTCAGGTGGGGCCTCTGGGTAGGGAAAGTGCTGAGGCTGGAGAACGGGGGTTGGGTCCTGACTGCCCCAATCCAGCGGGACTTTTGCGGCAAGCCATCCCTGGCCTCAACTCCTCATATGAACAGTGGGGACAGTGATCCCCGGGGAAGTGGGGAGGTGACAGCCATGCCCAGTAATAACAGTGGCAATGGTCATTAAGGTGATGATAATAGCTAAAACTTATCGAATGCTTGCCACGTGTTAAACTTGTAGTGCTAAGAGCTGTACATGGATGGCAGCTATTTATTGAGTGTCAATGCAATGTCAGGCACTGTTTGAGCTGTTTGGGATAATACTACAACCAAACAGTGCTTATTATAGGCCAGCACCATTCTAAGCCTTTGCATATGATACATTGTTTAATTCTCACAACAGCCCTAAAGGAAGGTACTATTGTTATCCCCATTTTACAGCTGTGGAAAAGCTAGACACAGAGAAGTTGAGTAATTTACCCAAGGTCACACAGCTGGTAGGTGATGATGGCATTGGGATTTGAACTCAGCAAGTTTACCTCCCGGCTTTGTGCTTCTAAACTCACATACTCTAGATGTGAATAAAGCTGCCTCTTGACGATTTATTAGCGTGTGGGAGGAGGTGTGTGTTAAGCTATTTTTTAAAAAATATATATATAATATAAGTATAATATATATGATGTATTTTCAGATTGTTGTAAATGCTGTGAAGGAGATAAATTAATACACTTAACCTGGAGAGTGGCTACATAGATAACCTGATCAGAACACCGGTTCTCACCAGAACCTTATGCTGGGTTGTGGCGCTATCCCATTTTCCAGATGGGTATGGTGAGGCTTCGAGAGATTAAATAGGGAGCCAGAAAGGGGCCAAGCAGGGACTCAAATTCGGGGGACTGGCCTCTAACACCCGCAGCCTGGGCCACTGCTGTGGGGCCCCTGAGCTGTGCTCCCGCCTGGCGAGAGAGCGCTTTGTACATTACAGGGCCTGGCGTGGGCGGGGTCTGTGGGTCTCTCTTTGTTCTGGAGCATCAGGAGGAAATCTCCCCTGCCGGGGCCTGGCGTGTGCATGTGTGTGGCATGTGTACCTATGTGGGCTGTGTGTGTGCATGTGTGTCCCTGCGTGTGCTCATGTGTGACAGTGTGTCTGTCCCCTCCCTCCCTGCCTGCAGCCCCCTCCTCCTATGGACCGTCCTGACTTTTATTAGGTCACTTCGTAATTGTTTGAAATGTACCTTCTCTTAACTCCAGGGTGATTATGACAATTATGATGATTATCCAGCAAAGAAACAAAAAAGAGTGAGAGAGGAAGGGGCTGGGGCTGGGGGCTGGGAATCGCTGGAGAGTGAGGCAGTGCTGTCATTAAGCGACATTGTGTGAGATTGTTCGCCTTCAAAAGGCAGCTGTGAAAAGGAGAGAGTGTCTTTTAAAAAAAGGCCCATTATGCAGGAGGCTCGGGGTGCACCGTGCTGGCGGGAGGACTGTGGGGTGTAATTAGGGCAGTGACAGCCGGAATTACACAGTGTCTCCGCAGTGGTGCCACCTCTGTGGGGGGAGGTGTGTGGAGGAGGGGACAGGTAATGGCTGGGAAGTTCTGGACCCTTGCCAGGAGCTACAGGGTCCTTTGGCGGGCCAGGGTGACCTGGGATCGGGCAGAAGGGACAGGGAGTGCGGGGCTGCCAGAGCCATTTATCTCTCCACCGGGGGAGGTGGCCTCTTATTTTTGGAAGCCTTTTATGATGGCTCACCGCCCCTTCCAGGCTTTTCATGCGTTCCCACCCCAACGGGGAGTTGGCAAAGGAAAGCCAATTGTGCGGAACAGAGGATGCAGATAAATAATTTCCCAGCCTCCTGCACTCTGGAGTGGAGCAGCCAGCGCTGGCTGTTCCACGGGGAGTGGAGCTGCCCCGCCGGCCTGCCCAGCCCCTGCGCCGGCCGGTGCTATCTGCAGGGCCTGCTCCAGCCTCCCGTTCCAGACCGCAGAGTGGGTTGCGGGCATTCTCAAGGCAGGCGGAAATGCCGGGTGCCCCCAACGTTCCAACCCGCAGCCGAATGGGGCTCCGTGAGTGACCCAGGCTCCCTCTAACACAGGGGCCTCTGGAGCAGCCTGCAGCCTCTGCTGGCCCCCCTGACCCCAGCCCAGAGAATGCACTCCTTTTCAGAGAGGCTCTGGAGCCCGACTGTCTGGGCTTCAGTCCTGCCATTGTGACCAACGTGACCTCAGGCAAGTTCTGCCGACCTTTGTGCCTCAGTTTCCCACCTGTGACTCGTGGATAATGGTCCTTGTGCTGCAGGGCTGTGGTGAGGATTAAACAAGATCCTTGGCGTAGAGGACTTAGCCCAGAGCCTGGCACACAATGAGACTGCAATAAATGTTCGTAGGGAGCAGCCCATCTTCTAGACCATCCTAGAAGATGGTCCTTTTCTTGTAGGGAGCTAAAATCTGGGCACTTTCTCTGTGGATACTGGCTTTGTGTCCTCGGGCCATGCAGTTGGCCATTCATAGGTTTCACCGTTCAGTAAATGCATACAGAGTGTCCGTGGCGTGCCAGGCGTGGTGCAGAGAGTTGAGATGGAATTCCTGGCCCCAGAGTCTGTGCTTCTCCAACACCTGGTCCCTTCCTTGGCACACTCTGGCCTGTCCATGCTCGGTGGGGAGGTGGCAGACCTGGCGCAGCAGCGAATGGAGGGGCGGGTGTTTGGGGTGGGGAGGACAGTCGGGGCTGAGGTCTGGGGCTTTGTCCTCCCTCCGAGAGACGCCAGGAGAGGGGTCCTCGGCACCCTACAGCCCCCAGGAGCCCAGGCAGCCACAGATGGGCTGTTGGCCCTGCAAGAGGCCAAGTGTCCCTGCTCCTGGGTTAACCCTCTGATGCTGGGAACATCCTGCTCTGAGCAAGTTTCAGCCGACGGTAGTCACTGCTACCCACCAGAGGGGACTTTTATGTTATTATTACTTTTTATTTTTTCACTCTAACAAGCAAAGTCAGAACCTCTGTTTCCTGGAACTCCTTGCGCTGTTGTTTAGATAAGTTTAAATGAGCTGTGATTAAGCTAATTTTGAGGTAATTAACTTGGGGAAGGAATCCTTCACTTCTTAAAATTCCAAGTGACTGTTCATTATAAGAGGGAGCACTCGCGAAGGACCACGCGGCTTTCGGGAGCCCCGCTTAATTAAAACGTGAGGAACTCAGCCACAGAGAGAGTTTACCGTCATTAATGAAAAATGAATATTCTTTATCTAATTACATGGCATAATTAATTGGAGTCTCCAACCACGGAGGGGGCGGGGAGGCTGCAGGAAGGCAGGGGCCTCTGGTCCCACACACCCCAGGAAGGGTTCAAGCCTGACTCTAGGCTCCTCTAGAGATCTCATCCAGCCCAGGGGCGGGAGGGCCAGGCAGAGAGCAGACTCCACCCCGTCTTTGACTCCTCCCCTCAAGGGGAGCGGGCACCCGCCTGGCCCCAGAAAGTCTGTTTGGTGCACTTTTGGCCCATGCCAGCCATCCTGCATCCTCTCATTCACTGTAGATTCAGGAAATGTATCCAGCAACCCCTACATGCTGGACTGTGAATAAAACAGACCTAAGCTCTGCCCTTAGGCAGGGTATGGGTTTGATCCTGGCTCTGCTGCTTATTAACTGTGATGATCTTGGTCAAGTTCCTTGATCTTCTGTGTCTCAGTTTTCTCATCTGTAAAATGGGATTAACCATAGCATTTATCCCATAGGGTTGTTATGAGGATTAAAAGAATTAATAGTCATAAAGCATGCCGTGGCTCACACTTGTAATCCCAGCACTCTGGAAGGCTGAGGTGGGAGGATCGCTTGAGCTCAGGAGTTTGAGACCAGCCTGTGCAAGAGCGAGCCCCGTCTCTAAAAAGAATATATATATTCATAAAGCATTTAGAACAGTGCCTGGCACATATAAGGGCTCTCTGTCTTAAGTGGTTGTTTTGTAAAAAAATAAAAAGAAAAATCAAGACGGGCGCCATGAGGGAAGAGAACAGGCTGTAACAAGACAAATAAGGCAGGAGGACTGGTTTTAGGTGTGGTGTTCGGAAGGGAGGGTGGGAGGGGATGTGGCTGCTTGGCTGTGTCCTCCACTGCCTCCCCACCTCACTGTTTCCACCAGGTCCTGATGGGCGTTCTGGCGTCTCCATCTTCCTTCTGGGGACTTCCTGGGTCAGCAGTGCACTCTTTGGTTTGCCCTCTGAGCACCTCCAAAACATCTTGCCCCAGGTAGAAGGGACCAGCTGTCTTCAGGTGAGGCCAGCACAGAGCACATGTGAGAAGGTGTCTTGGAGAGAGTATCATTCTACCCATTTTACTGATGAGGAGACTGAGGCCCAGGAGAGACTGCAAGGTGGCTGACTGCTGGAGCTGGGAGCCTGGCTTTCTGACACATAGCCCGAGCTCTTTCTCCCTGCCCAGCGTCAGCTGGCGTTTTGCTTCTCTCAGTCTGGCTGGGCTTCCAGTCCCCCGAGCTCAGGCAGTTCCAGCATCCCTTTGTCTGGCGCCTGAGGAAT